>NC_030683.2:117123171-117428171 GCF_000004195.4 Xenopus tropicalis | reverse complement strand
ACCAATTGTCTCTGGGCAATCTGACATGTACTCTTACCATCCAGAAGCTGTCGGTGGTGTTCTCATCCGCAGCAACCTCGCTGTAAATCACAGACATGGCTCTGCCCGGCTTCTTCCTGCATAGACTTCTGTAACAAAGCATCAACGTGGGGATAAATAGCAAAGTAAGTGCTGCACAAACACATAAAGTACCTGCTAGAGGCAAAGTAAAATAACTCAGCTAGCAGGGCCTTAAGTTATTTATCAAAGACAATTTTTCACTTCTTATTTTATTTATATTTGCCATTTTTTATGTTTTATGGTTTTTATGTTTTATCTGTTCCCATGGCTGATTGTCCTGCGCCATGCACCTTGACCACACTTCTACTGCTAATCTTGCCTTTGTGTATATAGGTATGGGATCCATTATCCAGAAACCCATTATCTCCCATAGACTCGAATTTAATTAAATAATTCAATATATTAAAAAATATTTCCTTTTTCTCTGTAATAATAAAACAGTACCTGTACTTGATCCCAACTAAGATATAATTACCCCTTATTGGGGGCAGAACAGCCCTATTGGGTTTATTTAATGGTTACATGATTCCCTTTTCTCTGTAATAATAAAACAGTACCTGTACTTGATCCCAACTAAGATATAATTACCCCTTATTGGGGCAGAACAGCCCTATTGGGTTTATTTAATGGTTAAATGATTCCCTTTTTTCTGTAATAATAAAACAGTACCTGTACTTGATCCCAACTAAGATATAATTACCCCTTATTGGGGGCAGAACAGCCCTATTGGGTTTATTTCATGGTTAAATGATTCCCTTTTCTCTGTAATAATAAAACAGTACCTGTACTTGATCCCAACTAAGATATAATTACCCCTTATTGGGGGCAGAACAGCCCTATTGGGTTTATTTCATGGTTAAATGATTCCCTTTTCTCTGTAATAATAAAACAGTACCTGTACTTGATCCCAACTAAGATATAATTACCCCTTATTGGGGGCAGAACAGCCCTATTGGGTTTATTTCATGGTTAAATGATTCCCTTTTCTCTGTAATAATAAAACAGTACATGTACTTGATCCCAACTAAGATATAATTACCCCTTATTGGGGGCAGAACAGTCCTATTGGGTTTATTTAATGGTTAAATGATTCCCTTTTCTCTGTAATAATAAAACAGTACCTGTACTTGATCCCAACTAAGATATAATTACCCCTTATTGGGGGCAGAACAGCCCTATTGGGTTTATTTAATGGTTAAATGATTCCCTTTTCTCTGTAATAATAAAACAGTACCTGTACTTGATCCCAACTAAGATATAATTACCCCTTATTGGGGGCAGAACAGCCCTATTGGGTTTATTTAATGGTTAAATGATTCCCTTTTCTCTGTAATAATAAAACAGTACCTGTACTTGATCCCAACTAAGATATAATTACCCCTTATTGGGGGCAGAACAGCCCTATTGGGTTTATTTCATGGTTAAATGATTCCCTTTTCTCTGTAATAATAAAACAGTACCTGTACTTGATCCCAACTAAGATATAATTACCCCTTATTGGGGGCAGAACAGCCCTATTGGGTTTATTTAATGGTTAAATGATTCCCTTTTCTCTGTAATAATAAAACAGTACCTGTACTTGATCCCAACTAAGATATAATTACCCCTTATTGGGGCAGAACAGCCCTATTGGGTTTATTTAATGGTTAAATGATTCCCTTTTCTCTGTAATAATAAAACAGTACCTGTACTTGATCCCAACTAAGATATAATTACCCCTTATTGGGGCAGAACAGCCCTATTGGGTTTATTTAATGGTTAAATGATTCCCTTTTCTCTGTAATAATAAAACAGTACCTTGTACCTGACCAAAACTAATATCATTAATCATTATTGGAGGCAAAACAATCCTACTGGGTTAAATTACTGTTTGAACTATTTTTTAGTAGACATAGAGGTCCAAATTACTGGAAGATCCCTTATCCAGAAAGCTCCAGGTCCTGAGCATTTTGGATAATAGGTCAGATATATCATACTAAAAATGTCACTGTGGGTCTGTTCTCCTTTAATTTAGACCAGAGAGCAGCTTGGGTGATTTTAAGCCGTGCCATGTCTCTTAGCAATAAGCAGTTAGGAGGGAAAGTATGGAAGGGAATTTCAGAATATTCAGCAGTTTTTTCCATTGCTAAAAGTCATTTTATTTGAAGCCTCTCACACCGTCCCGGCACAATCTCCACTTTGTTTGGCCATTAAGTTACTAACAACACCTCTTTGTTCCCTTGTGGGAATAACACTGGATCCTCCCAGTTTATGTCTCTCTCCCAGAGATGCTTTCCTTCCAACACAACATAGGAAGCAGATTTCACAGCTATCTGCATGTACAAAGAGGGGAATCTGTTTACACTTAGTGATAACATTTATGGTTTGCAAGGAGATTATTTACTCCAGAGATGGAGTAGGTAAAGTGGCCTATGTGTTGGACAAGTGGTCGAAGGCTGCAATGAGCCCTGTCCATACCACATACCCTATGGAAGGCTGTAAGGGCAGAGCTGTCTGTGTTTGTTGGCATCACACTCTTTACCTCGTGCCAGATCCTTTATCACACACAAGTTGCAGAGATCTACCCAGGGCAGAAGGGCTGTCTGTATGAGCACTAAGGAATGCACTTCTGCCCCAGGTCTATAGGCGGAGGGTGAATTTTTTTTGTTTGGGGAGGCTAAAGTTGCCTATACAGGTATTGGATCCCTTATCAAGAAACCTGTTATCCAGAAAGTTCCGAATTACGGAAAGGCCATCTCCCATAGACTCCATTATAAGCAAATCATAATAATTTTAGAAAATGATTCCCTTTTCTCTGTAATTATAAAACAGTACCTGTACTTGATCCCAACTAAGATATAATTACCCCTTATTGGGGGCAGAACAGCCCTATTGGGTTTATTTCATGGTTAAATGATTCCCTTTTCTCTGTAATAATAAAACAGTACCTGTACTTGATCCCAACTAAGATATAATTACCCCTTATTGGGGGCAGAACAGCCCTATTGGGTTTATTTCATGGTTAAATGATTCCCTTTTCTCTGTAATAATAAAACAGTACTTGTACTTGATCCCAACTAAGATATAATTACCCCTTATTGGGGGCAGAACAGCCCTATAATTATCTCCCAAAGCTCACGTTTAATTTAATAGTAAATACAGAGCAGATCAGGCACATATATGCAGTGTGTGGCAGTGGATAGTGACACGCTAAGCACAGGACATGCAGTGACAGGCAGTGGGCACGGGCAACCCAAGTACTGCTTGCCACCCACCCCACAGCAATATAATATTGTAGCTGGTCAGTGCTGTGACTGTACAGAGAGCCTCATGTGACTGCAATGATTAAGCGGGAAGGACAAACTACTGTGAAAAGTGCTGCTTTTTCCCCTGCCAGTCAGACAGCACTATGTTTTCAGATTGCAATTAAAGTATTTTCTGTGCCATAAACATGGGCACAACTAACTACCCAAGCAACCCTACTCACTGGCCCACAATCATATCAATTATAGAAATACATACAGAATGCTATCTCCTACTGTTTCCTATTTTTATGCTTTTCTATTAATTCTCCTCTATTTTCTCCTGCTTTTCTTAACTTTCCCTTTTTCTTTTTGTTCTTTCATTATCATTTTTGTGCCTCTCTTACTTTTTACACATCCCAGATATTCTTCTTTTCTAAACTCTTCTTTTTTACTCTCGTCTGACTTCTGGCCAAGGCTGCAAATAATACTTACAATCTAGGCAAGTCCCCTTTACAGCCTGCAAATTAGTCCCTGTTTCTGCCTAGGTATAACTCATTCCCAATTTTTACTTCATCACCCTGTCTGTATCTCTTTTTTACTTATTCTCTCCCAATGCTCTCACTTCCCTCTCCGATCTCAATTACTTTCCCTTCCCTTTAACCTTTTTGTCTGGCCTTTTTATCTCTTTTCAATACTATGTCCCACCACTATTCTCTATAATCTTCTATAATTGTGTATATTTCCCTTACCTCTGTGCCACTCCTGCAGTAATATTACTCTGCCTATAGTCTTTAGAGCAGGTGGATATGTCTTTAAACTTTAAGTCCCGGTACAGCTGTGCATGCATTGGCTGGATAGAGGGTCAAAGATCATCCTCTAGCCAATCGGATTCCTGCAAGGTTGTAGTGGGATTTAAGTCATGCTGATGCATTTAGGCAGAAGAAACCTGAGCTTGGATGTACCTTCTGTTCTCCTGAGAAGGGAAACAGCAAACAGGAGATAATGGCTCCTCTTGCTCCTTTCCCCTCCTGAGATAGGAAGCAGTGAAGTAAAGGTCCCCATACACAGGCCGATTGTAGCTGCCAATAGCAGTCCCTTGGACTGATTCGGCAGCTTATCGGCCCGTGTAGGGGCAGGAACGAGGGGCCTGCCCGACCGATATCTGGCCTGAAATTGGCCAGATATCGATTGGGCCGGTTAAAAGATTTAGTCGGATCGGGGACTGCATCGGCTCGTTGATGCGGTCCCCGAACTGACTGCCCCATTGCCGCCATTATAATCTTCACGTGTATGGCCACCTTTAGTCGGATCGGGGACCACATCAGCTCGTTGATGCGGTTCCTGAACCAACTGCGCCCATTGCTCCCGTTATAATTTGATCGTTTGGCCCCGGGACCAATCGACTGAATTAGCCTACATTTTCCCGATATCACCCACCCGTAGGTGGGGATTTCGGGAGAAGATCCACTCACTTGGCAACCTCGCCAAGCAAGCGGATCTTAACGTGTATGGCCATCTTAAGGCAGCAGAGGGTCTTTTACTCATCTAATTTTTTTTTCAATTTACAGTATCACATCGGTTAGCCTCCCCAAGCCTTAATGAAAATCTGCCTATGAGCACAAGTCAGAGGCAACAGAGCAGAGAATGGTACATTTTACCATTTATAATAAATGTACAAGTCCAATGTAAAGTTTCTTAGAATTTCATTTTTTCCATTATGCCAAAAAGTTTTTAGGTCTACATCCCCTTTAATGAACAATGAAATAATCTATTTATTTATTTATATATTTTTGGATAGAGAAAATTCCCCCTATGCTAAAGTCCTGCAGTGGGTCGGGTACGCGTGGTTACCCATGAGTTACCAGCAAGAAAAGTGGGTAGCCTGCAGGTAGGGTTTTTGAATGCGGGTCTTCTAGTTGCGAGTCGGGTTGAAGGTCTTATCCATATTTCTTATACTTTATTATTCGACCAATATTATCTATTTATTATATTACTTCTTTAAGGATTTTTTAAAACTTTTTTTTCTACCCCCGCCCACTTCTGGTTTGCAGTAGCAGCACTTCCTGTTTAATGGCGGTCAGCGGGTCATGGATTGGGTTGCGGATAAGGCAGTTGCGGCTCGGGTAGAGGGTCAAAGCAAGTAAAACTACAAGTTGCTGGTCTGGGTCTCAAAAATTGGTTCTGCGCAGAACTCCATGCTGAAATACTGTACATAAGGGTTCAATAAATATAGAAAAAGTTTTGAACTTAAATCCAGGGACCCATGACCCTTTAGGAAATGTGCAGCTGACTTAGAGAACAGAAAGGGGATTGTATAGAGGAGACACCCGTAAGGCACATGATAAAGACAGTCCCAAACCAAGTTTCCTGCCAATATGAAAATATGTGTGAATTAAGACGAAAAAACAAATAAAAAAATATACAAGATGATTGTGTGTGTATATATATATATATATACTGTATATATATGCAAGAACATACATTCCGTCATTCATGGACATCTGCAAAACCCAAGTTGATGTATCAAAGAAATGAATTCTTTATGAGAAATAACTGGATTTCCCCTCTGATGTGTTTCCTTACTTTGATCCAATTTTGCAGCAGGAAAAGATGTATATTAACCAGCAAGTGCCAAGACTTAGAGGGAACATGTGTTTCCAGAAATAGCTGGAGCAGAAAGAGACTTCCCAAAGATGTCACGGCTTGGGCATCACTAGTGAGGCTGGAAGTTTATATGGAACATTCTGCATGGTCTCAACACAAGGGGTTGGGCACTAATCAAAAGGGAATTTGGGGGTCTCCAAGCACTCTCAGTATTATACATGACTGGCCTGGGGACAGCAGGTCTGGTATATCCACTAGTATCAGGAATCTGGGTTGTCATGATTTCTCCCAGTAGTGTGATTTTCTGTTCTACAATGCCATGATAAATACCAAAGCATTTATATGCAGAAAGGATGTAAGGAGCAAAGTAATTTATAGAAGTTATCTGTTACACATACAGATTAGTAGTTAAGGGTAATAGAGAAGGGAAAGTTGCTGTGGCATAACAGGTACAGTAGGGAGAGATGGGGCCTATAGTAGCAGTGGGATAATAGCCTCTGGGAAGGGACTGTGGCTGTGGGATAGCAGGTATAGTAGGGAGAGATGGTGCCTATAGTAGCAGTGGGGGGATAATAGCCTCTGGGAAGGGACTGGGGCTGTGGGATAGCAGGTATAGTAGGGAGAGATGGTGCCTATAGTAGCAGTGGGGGGATAATAGCCTCTGGGAAGGGACTGGGGCTGTGGGATAGCAGGTATAGTAGGGAGAGATGGTGCCTATAGTAGCAGTGGGGGGATAATAGCCTCTGGGAAGGGACTGGGGCTGTGGGATAGCAGGTATAGTAGGGAGAGATGGTGCCTATAGTAGCAGTGGGGGGATAATAGCCTCTGGGAAGGGACTGGGGCTGTGGGATAGCAGGTTTAGTAGGGGGAGATGGTGCCTATAGTAGCAGTGGGGGGATAATAGCCTCTGGGAAGGGACTGGGGCTGTGGGATAGCAGGTATAGTAGGGAGAGATGGTGCCTATAGTAGCAGTGGGGGATAATAGCCTCTGGGAAGGGACTGGGGCTGTGGGATAGCAGGTATAGTAGGGAGAGATGGTGCCTATAGTAGCAGTGGGGGATAATAGCCTCTGGGAAGGGACTGGGGCTGTGGGATAGCAGGTATAGTAGGGAGAGATGGTGCCTATAGTAGCACTGGGATAATAGCCTCTGGGAAGGGACTGGGGCTGTGGGATAGCAGGTTTAGTAGGGGGAGATGGTGCCTATAGTAGCAGTGGGGGGATAATAGCCTCTGGGAAGGGACTGGGCTGTGGGATAGCAGGTATAGTAGGGAGAGATGGTGCCTATAGTAGCAGTGGGGGATAATAGCCTCTGGGAAGGGACTGGGGCTGTGGGATAGCAGGTATAGTAGGGAGAGATGGTGCCTATAGTAGCAGTGGGGGGATAATAGCCTCTGGGAAGGGACTGGGGCTGTGGGATAGCAGGTATAGTAGGGAGAGATGGTGCCTATAGTAGCACTGGGATAATAGCCTCTGGGAAGGGACTGGGGCTGTGGGATAGCAGGTATAGTAGGGAGAGATGGTGCCTATAGTAGCAGTGGGGGGATAATAGCCTCTGGGAAGGGACTGTGGCTGTGGGATAGCAGGTATAGTAGGGAGAGATGGTGCCTATAGTAGCAGTGGGGGGATAATAGCCTCTGGGAAGGGACTGTGGCTGTGGGATAGCAGGTATAGTAGGGAGAGATGGTGCCTATAGTAGCAGTGGGGGGATAATAGCCTCTGGGAAGGGACTGGGGCTGTGGGATAGCAGGTATAGTAGGGAGAGATGGTGCCTATAGTAGCAGTGGGGGGATAATAGCCTCTGGGAAGGGACTGGGGCTGTGGGATAGCAGGTATAGTAGGGAGAGATGGTGCCTATAGTAGCAGTGGGGGGATAAAAGCCTCTGGGAAGGGACTGTGGCTGTGGGATAGCAGGTATAGTAGGGAGAGATGGTGCCTATAGTAGCAGTGGGGGGATAATAGCCTCTGGGAAGGGACTGGGGCTGTGGGATTCCCATCAGACCTTTTTTATCTACACTACATGATACCTGTTACATTTAGCACTAATTGATTGTGCCCTCAATATGAGGTCTTCTGGTGGGCCCCAGAATGTCATACTGAATGCATAACAGTAAAACTGATAATGTTTTGGCACGTGGGGCCCCAGTGATTCTGAGCAGCCCCAGAGAAACGCCGCCTGTACCCCACATTAAACTCTCCCTGGTTGATTACATACAAGCCCTTACGCACAGGCCTGCAGCCTCATCCAACTAGTGCCCAGACTGGGCCTGTAAAGCGCTGGAAATATGGAGATGGGACCTAGTCCAACAGCTGTAGATTCCTGGAAAAGAAAATCCCCTGGCTGTGTGAGTCCAACTCTCTCTCTGCCCTTCCCCATACATCACATCCAGCCATGTCACTTCTATTGAGGGATTTTTATTCTGTTTTCATTCAGTAAAACTTGGCAGATACACCTTGGCACCCTGCTCATTTTCCATGCGTGAATAATAGCCGTAAAATATGGGAATTGCAGCTGCATTGCAGTCAATTGCTTTGGCAGATGTTTCACACCCTTTGCTCTTATGACTGGCTATAACTTATAAGTGATCCTATTGGACATGTGGCAGTACTGAACAGCTTCACTGGGTTATATGGGCTTGGCCGGTTGCTGGGTATAGTTACTGGGTTATATGGACTTGGCTGGTTGCTGGGTATAGTTACTGGGTTATATGGGCTTGGCCGGTTGCTGGGTATAGTTACTGGGTTATATGGACTTGGCTGGTTGCTGGGTATAGTTACTGGGTTATATGGGCTTGGCCGGTTGCTGGGTATAGTTACTGGGTTATATGGACTTGGCTGGTTGCTGGGTATAGTTACTGGGTTATATGGGCTTGGCCGGTTGCTGGGTATAGTTACTGGGTTATATGGACTTGGCTGGTTGCTGGGTATAGTTACTGGGTTATATGGACTTGGCTGGTTGCTGGGTATAGTTACTGGGTTATATGGGCTTGGCCGGTTGCTGGGTATAGTTACTGCGTTATATAGGCTTGGCCGGTTGCTGGGTATAGTTACTGGTTTATATGGGCTTGGCTGGTTGCTGGGTATAGTTACTGGTTTATATGGGCTTGGCTGGTTGCTGGGTATAGTTACTGGTTTATATGGGCTTGGCTGGTTGCTGGGTATAGTTACTGCGTTATATGGGCTTGGCCGGTTGCTGGGTATAGTTACTGGTTTATATGGGCTTGGCTGGTTGCTGGGTATAGTTACTGGGTTATATGGGCTTGGCTGGTTGCTGGGTATAGTTACTGGGTTATATGGGCTTGGCTGGTTGCTGGGTATAGTTACTGCGTTATATAGGCTTGGCTGGTTGCTGGGTATAGTTACTGGTTTATATGGGCTTGGCTGGTTGCTGGGTATAGTTACTGCGTTATATAGGCTTGGCCGGTTGCTGGGTATAGTTACTGGTTTATATGGGCTTGGCTGGTTGCTGGGTATAGTTACTGCATTATATGGGCTTGGCCGGTTGCTGGGTATAGTTACTACGTTATATGGGCTTGGCTGGTTGCTGGGTATAGTTACTACGTTATATGGGCTTGGCTGGTTGCTGGGTATAGTTACTGGGTTATATGGGCTTGGCTGGTTGCTGGGTATAGTAACTGCGTTATATGGGCTTGGCTGGTTGCTTGGTATAGTTACTGGGTTATATGGGCTTGGCTGGTTGCTGGGTATAGTTACTGGGTTATATGGGCTTGGCTGGTTGCTTGGTATAGTTACTGGGTTATATGGGCTTGGCTGGTTGCTGGGTATAGTAACTGCGTTATATGGGCTTGGCTGGTTGCTGGGTATAGTTACTGGGTTATATGGGCTTGGCTGGTTGCTTGGTATAGTTACTGGGTTATATGGGCTTGGCTGGTTGCTGGGTATAGTAACTGCGTTATATGGGCTTGGCTGGTTGCTGGGTATAGTTATTACGTTATATGGGCTTGGCTGGTTGCTGGGTATAGTTACTGGGTTATATGGGCTTGGCTGGTTGCTGGGTATAGTTACTGCGTTATATGGGCTTGGCTGGTTGCTGGGTATAGTAACTGCGTTATATGGGCTTGGCTGGTTGCTGGGTATAGTTACTGCGTTATATGGGCTTGGCTGGTTGCTGGGTATAGTTACTGGGTTATATGGGCTTGGCTGGTTGCTGGGTATAGTTACTGCGTTATATGGGCTTGGCTGGTTGCTGGGTATAGTTACTGGGTTATATGGGCTTGGCTGGTTGCTGGGTATAGTTACTGCGTTATATGGGCTTGGCTGGTTGCTGGGTATAGTTACTGGGTTATATGGGCTTGGCTGGTTGCTGGGTATAGTTACTGCGTTATATGGGCTTGGCTCAGTGGAATTTTGAGTCACTAGGTTATATGGGCCTACAAAATTGGAAGGTAGAGCCGCTTGGTTATATGGGCTTAGCTGATGCTCAGCTTGGAAAAATACTAAATGGATAAAAATGCTGTATGTATATAGAGGGAAGGCATAGAGTTTTTCTGAAGCAATGTCTGTTTGGCCAATGGATTTAAATAAAATGTGATAGGAGAAAGTTAAGACCCCTTGGACAGACTGCAGCCCACTGAAACCTTGCTAGGACACATCCATTGACAGGTCTCTGCTCTGGGCAGGGTTGTCATCTGTCTGGTTTTAAACTAGTTTTTCAAGGGGTTTTCTGGTTTAGTATCTCCTGCCAGGATTTAGATATGCAACAACTGGACAAACCTAGTCGAACGGCCCGATGCATGCCATCATAGCCCCGCTGTGGCTTTTGTACCAGCAACGTTGGCAACCATAGTTCTAAAGTATCAAAAAATAAACTGCTTTTAAGATTTTTGGGGATAATATAGCAAAAGGTTCAGTTTGCTCCAGTTTTAGTAAAGAAGGTTTCCACGTGTTAAACTTATTTTACTAGCTGGCCGGGGGCAGTGACGCAAGGGGCCAGGCCATGACGTAAATGGGGGTGTAACAAGAGGGTGGTGACCAGGGGGAAATCAAGGAAAGGAAAATGTAGAATTGTAGAAGGCTAAGTGACTGTAGCCAAAGCACACTGCTCACTGACTGGTGAAATAAAATCAGGGGATCGCAGCAAAGGGAAAAAGAAAGGAGGAGGATCTCTCGCCTGTATGTACCCCAGGCTGATGCAATTTTCTGCTAATAGAAGCACCAGCCTGGGGTATCAGGTAAGTGATCCTAATCAGTGGGGGGGTGCCTAACATTTTGGTACCCCCCCCCCTCCCCCCAGTGATTCCACCTTTTCTTCTCCTTTAAAATGGCAGCATGTGAATGTGGGATTACGCAGTGGCACGTACTATTTGAAACATATGGGGCACATCCAACCCGGCCCAAGGAAAGTCTCCCATAGGGCTCAATGGCACTCTGCAGCTCCAACCCGGCCCAAGGAAAGTCTCCCATAGGGCTCAATGGCACTCTGCAGCTCCAACCTGGCCCAAGGAAAGTCTCCCATAGGGCTCAATGGCACTCTGCAGCTCCAACCCGGCCCAAGGAAAGTCTCCCATAGGGCTCAATGGCACTCTGCAGCTCCAACCCAGCCCAAGGAAAGTCTCCCATAGGACTCAATGGCACTCTGCAGCTCCAACCCGACCCAAGGAAAGTCTCCCATAGGGCTCAATGGCACTCTGCAGCTCCAACCCGGCCCAAGGCAAGTCTCCCATAGGGCTCAATGGCACTCTGCAGCTCCAACCCGGCCCAAGGAAAGTCTCCCATAGGGCTCAATGGCACTCTGCAGCTCCAACCCGGCCCAAGGCAAGTCTCCCATAGGACTCAATGGCACTCTGCAGCTCCAACCCGGCCCAAGGAAAGTCTCCCATAGGGCTCAATGGCACTCTGCAGCTCCAACCCGGCCCAAGGCAAGTCTCCCATAGGGCTCAATGGCACTCTGCAGCTCCAACCCGGCCCAAGGAAAGCCTCCCATAGGGCTCAATGGCACTCTGCAGCTCCAACCTGGCCCAAGGAAAGTCTCTCATAGGGCTCAATGGCACTCTGCAGCTCCAACCCGGCCCAAGGAAAGTCTCCCATAGGGCTCAATGGCACTCTGCAGCTCCAACCCGGCCCAAGGAAAGTCTCCCATAGGGCTCAATGGCACTCTGCAGCTCCAACCCGGCCCAAGGAAAGTCTCCCATAGGGCTCAATGGCACTCTGCAGCTCCAACCTGGCCCAAGGAAAGCCTCCCATAGGGCTCAATGGCACTCTGCAGCTCCAACCTGGGGAACCCTTGGGAATCATCTTCTTCCCTGCCTCTTTCTGTCGGGGTTCCTCAAGGCTCTGTCCTGGGCCCCTTACTATTTTCTCTCTATACCTCCTCACTTGGCAAATTAATCAATTCTTTTGGCTGTCAGTACCACCTCTATGCTGACGATACTCAGATCTATCTTTCCTCTCCTGATCTCAACCCAGAGCTTCTAACTCACGTCTCTTCCTGCCTGTCCGCTATCTCCGCTTGGATGTCCTGACGTTACCTTAAATTAAACCTCTCTAAAACTGAACTGGTTCTCTTTCCCCCATCCAACGTCCACATTGTTCCCGAGGTATCTATAACGGTTAACAATTCTACCATCACCCCATCTTCCCAGGCCCGATGCCTTGGGGTTATCCTTGATTCTGCCCTGTCCTTCACTCCTCATATCCAATCACTTATCAAATCATGTCACTTTCACCTAAGAAATATCTCCAAAATCCGATCATTTATCACCCAAGATGCTGCCAAAATTCTTATTCACTCTCTTATAATATCTCGCCTGGACTACTGTAACTCCCTATTAATTGGCCTTCCCCTCCAAAGACTGTCCCCTCTCCAGTCCATAATGAATACTGCTGCCAGGCTCATACACCTCTCCAACCGCTCCTCCTCTGCCGTGCCACTCTGCCAATCCCTGCACTGGCTTCCCCTACCATCCAGGATAAAATTCAAACTAATGACTCTCACATTTAAAGCAGTTCATAACTCTGCCCCACCCTACATCTCTGAACTCATCCCTAGGTACCATCCAACCCGCTTGTTACGCTCCTCTACTGACCTGCTCCTCAACTCCTCTCTCATTCCCTCCTCACACGCTCTCGTTCAAGACTTTGCAAGGGCTGCCCCCCTTCTCTGGAATTCGCTCCCACAAACTGTCAGACTTTCTCCCAATCTCTCTGCCTTCAAGAGATCTCTAAAAACACATTTATTTAGAGAAGCTTACCCTAATCTAATTTAGCAATACCCTGTGCCCCACCTCCCACAACTCTGCTCATGCCCATTCCCACACCTTGTGTCTCAACCCTTTCTCCTTGTAGATTGTAAGCTCTTTTGGGCAGGGCTCTATTCATCTCTTGTATCGGTAACTGATTGCTTTATATGTTACTCTGTATGTCCAATGTATGTAACCCACTTATTGTACAGCGCTGCGGGATATGTTGGCGCTTTATAAATAAATGTTAATGTAATGTAATAAAAAATGGCACTCTGCAGCTCCAACTTGGCCTAAGGAAAGTCTCCCATAGGGCTCAATGGCACCCTGCAGCTCCAACCTGGCCCAAGGAAAGTCTCCCATAGGGCTCAATGGCACTCTGCAGCTCCAACCCGGCCCAAGGAAAGTCTCCCATAGGGCTCAATGGCACTCTGCAGCTCCAACCTGGCCCAAGGAAAGTCTCCCATAGGGCTCAATGGCACTCTGCAGCTCCAACCTGGCCCAAGGAAAGTCTCCCATAGGGCTCAATGGCACTCTGCAGCTCCAACCTGGCCCAAGGAAAGTCTCCCATAGGGCTCAATGGCACTCTGCAGCTCCAACCCGGCCCAAGGAAAGTCTCCCATAGGGCTCAATAGCACTCTGCAGCTCCAACCTGGCCCAAGGAAAGCCTCCCATAGGGCTCAATGGCACTCTGCAGCTCCAACCCGGCCCAAGGAAAGTCTCCCATAGGGCTCAATGGCACTCTGCAGCTCCAACCCGGCCCAAGGAAAGTCTCCCATAGGGCTCAATGGCACTCTGCAGCTCCAACCCGGCCCAAGGAAAGTCTCCCATAGGGCTCAATGGCACTCTGCAGCTCCAACCCGGCCCAAGGAAAGTCTCCCATAGGGCTCAATGGCACTCTGCAGCTCCAACCCGGCCCAAGGAAAGTCTCCCATAGGGCTCAATGGCACTCTGCAGCTCCAACCCGGCCCAAGGAAAGTCTCCCATAGGGCTCAATGGCACTCTGCAGCTCCAACCCGGCCCAAGGAAAGTCACCCATAGGGCTCAATGGCACTCTGCAGCTCCAACCTCGAAAACGGAAAAAATACAAATTTTTTCGTATTAGGAATCAATTGTACTTTGATAAATGTGCCCCATACTGTTTATAAAAATACTTTATATAAAACAGTTAAACATTCATGGTAGCAATGTAGCCTCTGGATAAAAGAACAAAGAAGTGCAATCCGATGGTAACATCGGTGACAGACAAAGGGAGAGACAAATCAGACAGGAGATGACGGGTTCGTGCCCAGTCTGGTTTTTACTGGAAAGGTGAAATATGAGTCTTTCTGATAAAACAACAGGGCTGTGATGTTGGTGCTGCACCAACTTGTATTAGAGAGTTCCCACCCCTTCATGCTATGATGTGATTTCAATTACCAAGATATATTCCAACAAATTGGGAACATAACAGTGCCGGAGGTGTTTGGCAAACTGCCGCGCTATGACTTAAATGGGACAACCCATATAGCTTGCTGAGGCTTACCCTTTCCCATAACAACCACTTTAATATAGGGATTAATAGGGGTGGAGTTTGGTCATTGTTTACCAGAACGGGGACCTTTTGGCTTATTTTCATCAAATCATGTCAGCAAATGTGACCAACCTTTAATCCCATTGGGCCACATTTGCCTGTACATTCACTCCCAGCGTGTATATTTAGCATCAAAATCTGCTTTATACACTGCAGGTCAATACCTGTTGGTATGCATTTGGCCCACCATTCTATCAGCACATATATATCATTATCAGCTGCAAGAATAAATGCAGGGTCTTGTTTATTCATTCAGGCAAATACTGAACTATTTGATCAGGTGCCGTATTGCCCAGTTTGGATACCAGTGGACAACTGGCCAAAATGGTCTAAAGCTGGCCATACACGCACCGATAATATCGTACGAAACCCGGTTTCGTACGATATTCGGTGCGTGTATGGCAAGTCAGCGAGTCGACCGATATCGCAGGAAGCTGCTGATATCGGTTGACTCGCCGATCGGCCAGTTAAAAGATTTTGATCGGGCGCCATAGAAGGCGCCTGAGCAAAATCTGCCGTCAGGGCTGAATCGGCAGAAGGAGGTAGAAATCCTATTGTCTCTACCTCCTTATCTGCCGTTTCGGCCCTGAACGGTTAGTGGACGATTGTACGACCGATGGTCGCACAAAAGATCGGAAATCGCCACGTGTGTGGCCACCTTTACACTTGGTTGTTAGGTAGTGCAGTGGGAACCACTGACCTGCACTTTTAGCCACTTAGACACATTACCCAACTATCAACACATTTACCCAAAACCTGACACTGTCGGAAGCAAAACAAGTAATGTAATTTTAATGTAAACCAAACCCCGAACCAGCTCCCAGTGTTTCCCACAAACTTGGATAATCAGGATTATTTTGACTGCCTTGTGGCACTGTACCTGCACCCAAACTAATGCAAAATTCAGTGTCAATTATATGGAGATAATAGAAAAATTAGTGTTAAGTGCCAAGACAAATGAACGATTTCAAATCACTGACATTCAAGTTGTTCCTCCTTTGCTATTCCACAGAACATTGTATGGATAAGGGGAATGCCACTGCCAGCTTCCCCATTGAGCTCCCTAACTGATCGTGCCGAAGAAATGTAAAATGTACATATGCTTGGGGGAGGGGTTGCGTTGGCAGGGGGCCCTGCACCCCCCAGTCCAACCCTGCTTGTGAGCAACCTGATGCTTGCCACCCCCTTTGATGTTGCTCCCAGTGGCCTCAAAGTAGGTTCCCATTTTTACATTTCTGGCTTGGAGACAAGTTGTGGAAGCAGAGAGAAACAGTTTTACTCCAAGCAGAGCCTCCTGCAGTACACACATGGGGCTACCAAATAGCCAATCACAGCCCTTATTTGGCATCCCGAAGGAACATTTTCATGCTTGTGTGCCTCACCAACACTTTTTTTGTGGCTCTTGAGTAAAAAAACACTAAAACAAAATCTATAAAAAGAGACATTTTTGTCCTAAATGTCATTGTACACAAAGCCATTAACAGCCAAGTGTAACACAGGATAAAGCAGCTGTGTATACAACAGCACGACAACTGAAAACCCACTTCGCTACATACAAACATCTTTGGATTCAGTACTCACATACAGTAAAAGTGTGTGATAATAGTTCATACATATCTAGGACTGCAGGGTCTCCACTACTCCACTATGTATTAATGAAGCATAGTCCCCAAAATAAATAATAAAACCATATAATGAACAGCAGAGTCCCCACTATATAAAGTACAAACATATTATGAACTGTACTCACAAATCATGGGTTGCAGAATCTTCACTGTGAATGTTTTTTGTGGGAAAGGCAGTACTATTCTTATTAGACCTGGTTTCAGGTGACAAGGCGATAACACGGTTAATCTTTTCTGTGTGGGAATTTAAGGAATGTTCTAATAGTGAGCAACTGGCTGGCAATGTCATTTCAATGGCAATGTGCAGGCAAATCTTTTTTGATTTCTGCAATCAGATGTCAACAATCTGGAACCATAAGAATGAATGAATTGTACTGTGCCCCACCAATAACTCTTCTCTCAGTGCCGGAGGTCACGTATTCTTCTAGACATGTTAGTCCAATATCTGGCAGCTGGAGAGTCTACCAAACATTTTCATACATGTTCCCAAACTGTCATGATTTTTATGGGGTACTTTTTATTTCTAAATTACACTGTTTACATAGCAAATGATTCACTCTAACATTTAAAGTTACCGTAGTTGAACTGCTTTCAGCTACCCTATTGTTTCTCCTACTCCCATGTAACTGGAGGGGTCCCAAGCTGGACTTGGATTTCTTACTATTGAGTGCTATTCTGATACCTACTGGGAGCTGCTATCTTGCTCCCTTCCCATTGTTCTGCTGATCGGCTGCTGGGAGGGGGGGGAGGGATATCACTCCAACTTGCAGCGCAGCAGTAAAGTGTTATCAGAACACAAGTCACATGGCTGTGGCACCCTGGGAAATGAAGAATATGGCTAGTCTCACGTGGAATTTCAAAACTAAATGTAAAAAAATCTGTGTTTTTAAAAACAGATTACAATGCAGGATTTTGCTAGAGAAGCTCTATTAACTGACGCATTTTGGAAAAAACATGTTTTCCCTTAACAGCATTGCTTTAAAAAGAGAATATTGCCTAGGCTAGACGTGGCATTTTCTCCACCAGCACCAGTATCAGATCATGCTATTAACTTCAAGGTGCCCAGAAGGTACATTTCAAACCAAAAAAACACTACATTTAGTATTTTCAGGCTGAAATCACCCCCATGTGTATGGGAACAGATGCATGAGGCATGGGTGCTATTGGGTAGTACTGGTGTCTTCATGTTTGTTCTTGTTGTTGAAAAAGCCTTGGGATACCAGCCTAAAGGTTTATGTAATCTGCTCCTGACAGTCAAGATCATGCTCCATGTGGCTTCAACCCCTGTGGGAGGTCCTTGTGACATTGGTAGAATCAGCTGGTGTCTTTACATACTGAATGCTTTCTATCCCTCATGTCACATAATTATATAGTTCACTGGGTTGGGTTGAAAAAACACAAATCCATGTTCAGCCCCTTTCTGACCAGTGTAGTCACATATTTCTGCTCTCTCTCCAACTCACTAATATCCTTGTTATTTACTGGAGGACAAAACTGCACCCCATACTCAAGGTGAGGCCTTACCAGAGACCAATAAAGAGGCCAAATTATGTTTCATTCCCTGAGTTAATGGCTTTTTTTAATATAAGTACTTTATTTGCTTCGTTAGCCAATTAACCACACTGCCTAGAGTTACACAGCTAATTATCCACAAAAAAACCCAGATCCTTCTCAGGCCTTAGGGAGGCCCCAACACAATACCATTTACAGTATAACTTTCATTTATGTTATTTCCACCATGCATAACTTTGCACTTATCAATTGAATCTAACTTGCCAGTTTGCTGCCCAGTTTTTCAATTTACTCAAATCTCTCTGCAAAGTGGCAGCATCCTGCATGGAACTCCACTAACCACACTGGTCAAATTAGAAAATGTTCCATTTTTCACTATTTTCTAATTTATCCTTCAGCCAGTTCTCTTAGTGCAAATATTATGTTCCTTAATTTAAAAAGTAACCTTCTGTGTGGTACTGTACAAAGTGCTTTAGCAAGGTCTAAGTCAGGGACCCCCAACCTTTCTTATTTGTGAGCCACAGTCAAATGAGAAAAGACTTGGAGAGCAACACAAGCACCATAAAAGTTCATGGAGGAGCCAAATAAGGGCTGTGATTGGCTATTAGGCAGCCTCTATGCACCCTATCAGCTTACAGGGGGCTTTATTTGGTAGGAAATCTTGTTTTTATTCAACCAAAACTTGCCCCCAAGTCAGGAATTCAAAAATAACTCCCTGGTTTGGGGGCACTGAGAGCAACATCCAAGGGGTTGGGGAGCAACATGTTGCCCCTGAGCCACTGGTTGGGGATCACTGGTCTAAGTAGATCACAGTAAAATTAGGGATTCTTTCTCATTAGGAGGTTATGGTCCCCCTGGATCATTGAGCACTCTTTTTGTTTATTTCAATTCACAAATTGTCCCACCTGCTATTCTGGATAGTAATTGAGGTCAATGGGAAGTACGGCATCTGCTCCCAGAACTTGTAACCATAGCTCAGAGTTTCCCTGATACAAGCATCATCTACACACATAACAGTAAACAGCCACAGCACAAAATCTGTTGGGTGCATAGTCAACTTGACAAAACCCCTCTTAGCTCTTCCAAAAAACACAGCTTGCGTCAAAGTCTCCTTCTGATTGAAATGGTCATTGCAGATATGGTTCCTAGCTGTCCAATTTCTTCAAATCTGGTCAGAAGTTCACTTCTATTCTACTGTACAGTGCTGAGTACATAAGTAGTGCTTTATAAATAAAGATATACAGTACATACACACATTCTTCTACCAATGACAGTAGAAATTTATTTTGTTCTTTGGCCAATAATAACATAATGAATATTTAGGAGGCAATCACTATGGCTTGGGACAGGATCCCAGGAGGACTTGCCTGATAAGAAGGTTGACGAATCTTCTTCTACTTAGCTGGCCTCCACTGGATTCCTACATAAAGAATTACCAGTACCAGCAAATAAGCAGTTTTATACATCCAGGAACCATCAGCCCTATGGAGGTGCATCTCACCACTGGTGCACCAGAATACCATTTTATGGCATCCGGTTGGTATTAAACAGACAATATAATGTGGCCTATCTGAAGAAACAAGGAGGTACCAAAATACTAGAATATTGTTCTTTGCCTTCCCCCTAGGCTAAAGTCTTGACCAAGTGGGTAGTCAAAGAACAATATTCCAGATATTTAAGCCAGTCATGTTCTGGGAATATTGTATGCTCTTTTAAACAGGACCCTTTTCACCTCTTGTGTACAGAACAATATGTTAATATGTTATAATAATATGTTAATACTAATAATAATATATAAATGGTTTATCTGAGCACTAGGGAATTTTAAGGTAAAGAGAAGCTGAGGGGTGGGTACTTACTAGTTACTGACTAGAATAGCAGCACTTGGTCATTAAATAGCTACCCTGGGCTGCAGTAAGCTGTCACTAAGAAAGTAGCAGACTAAATACATCACAGTCAACTACAGGGCTGTAGTAAATACGTCTGTCTGTACTGTGAAAGTCATAAGGGTCGTATGTCAGCCTCACAGCTCCAGAGTAAAAATAGCCCCTAAAGTGTCCAACACTTGCAGAGTAGAGCAAAGACTCAAAGGGTCAAATATAGTTGTGTGGGTCTGATGAGAGAAGATTTGGGGTTCAGAGTATATCCAAGTATCCCCTCCAGCTGGGATTTACAAGTTACAGTTGACCACGTCTGGACGGCTGCCTGTTGGCCAACATTATGTACATTATGTACAATGTCTAAGAAATGACACTAGATTCACAACTGGAAACCCATTTCAGAGAGATGCTCTGTTGACACATTCCATCATTAGTCTTTGTTTTTATGAATAGGAAGAAAAATAATGCTAAGCTAAAGCAGGGGGAGTACAAGAAAAAGCCAGACAAAAAGGGGTATGGAGAAATTAGTGGTCTCTGTCCCACCCCAATCTAACACTGACTATTACTGGGCTGCAGCATGGGTGCTCCATCTTTTATAATGCAGCAACATTCCCAACAGACCAATCAGGAGTAAGCTATGGCTGACTTAGAAACATAGGTATTAAACTGCATAATTGTAGCTGGGAACATTAACCAATCTCGTCTTTTGCTTCCTAACTCGTAGACCACTGTTCAAAGCTAATTGCTGATTGGTTTCTATTGACAGTTGCACTAGGTACAATTTAGCACCTATGTGAGTCTTGCTCTTTCCATGCCGGAGTCGGACTGGGCTGGCAGGACACTGGGAAAAAACCTGGTGGGACCCATCAACTCAGTCCTGCTCCCTGCCCACTCCAAGCCAAGAGCTCTTTCCCAACCCCCCAATCATGGCCCCTACGGTGGCAGCCCCAGTGGGCCCTGGACACCCCAGTACAACACTACACCCCAGTACAACACTGTACCATTGTACCATGACGTGATGGGTCCATGTAGTTCCCTGGTGTCATTTCTAGCTCACAGCCTAATTGATTCCACACTTGTACCAACCCCTTCCCCTTCTTGAAATGACAATTTTTTATTTAATACACTGTTACCCACAGCAATTGTTGCTGATGGCCCCCACAAACAGCAGGGATCTGTCTCGCAGGCCTTTATTTCATTGTTGGCAGCCCACATTTTCTCTAAGTGGTTGTATTGTAACACAGTATAAACTATTAAGTAACCAAAGCAATAAACAGTTGGAAGAGCTGACTGATGCTCCCCTGGCTTCACTTCAGTATAGCAATCAGTTTAGCAATCAGTTGATTGCTTAGGAACACAGTAAATAAAAGAAAAATAAATTTATTGTAGTTATTCCAAATGACAGTGCTCTGGTTGTGTTCATTAGTAAATGGAAATTATAGTGACCAGTTGCTGATTAGAAACTTTTTATGCGGTTACACTCTTGTCTTCCTAAATAAGACAAAGGCGCTCCCATATCTAAAAGAACTTGGTCCTAAAGGTGTTGCTTGGCAAAGTCATTGGGATACCCCATATGGATAAGATTACTTCAATAGCAATTATGGCTTGCCTCACTGATATAAATAACCAATAGATATGTTGATTAAAAAGTTCCCTGTACAGAAAACCCTATGTATAAGCATTTACAGGAAAACAAAATGAACTCAATCCCTACTATGAAAAGGGGTATGTTGTTCATGGCCCCTGTACCCCTTATACCCCTATGCCTTAGGGAAACACCAGAGGATTAGAGGTCAAAGCTCTGCATTTTAATATGTCCCAATGTATATTAATTCCTTATTCTCCATATCGTTTAGGCAGCCTTTTCAGGCCTGTTCCACCAAGTCAGAGTATGCAATATGGCCTCATACATGCAAATATAAAGGCTGTAGAGAGTTAGTTAGATAGATAGATGATACATTCATAGATAGATAGATAGATAGATAGATAGATAGATAGATAGATAGATAGATAGATAGATGATAGATAGATAGATGATAGATAGATAGATAGATAAATGATACATTGATAGATAGATAGATAGATAGATAGATAGATAGATAGATAGATAGATAAATGATACATTCATATATAGATAGATAGATAGATAAATGATACATTCATAGATAGATAGATAGATAGATAGACAAATAGATAGATAGATAGATAGATAATAGATTGACAGACAGATAGATTGATAGATAAATAGATGGATAGATAGATAGATAGATAGATAGATAGATAGACAAATAGATAGATAGATAGATTGACAGACAGATAGATTGATAGATAGATAAATAGATGGATATATAGATAGATAGACAGATAGATGATAGATAGATAGATAGATAGATAGATAGATAGATAGATTGATAGATAAATTGATGGATAGGTAGATAGATAGATAGATAGATAGATAGATAGACAAACAGACAGATAGATAGATGATAGATTGATAGACAAATAGATAGATAGATAGATGATAGATAGATAGATAGATAGATAGATAGATAGATAGATAGATTAATAGATAGATATAGCCAAACAGATAGATAGATAGATAGATAGATAGACAGACAGACAGACAGACAGACAGACAGACAGACAGATAGATAGATAGATAGACAGACAGATAGCATGTTCATATTAGCATTTCAAATAAGTATCCTTTAAAACACAAGATCTATTAAGGAGCTAGAGGGAAATGTATCAGACACCGATAATATGTGTCAAGTCCTATCAGTTTTGACTGCAAGATGGGTTTGGCCTCCGACACTTCCCTGCTCTGTGTGATGTCCCTGGAACTGAATGCTCTCAGTGATGCTGGAGGATGGCCAAACTCTTAGCCTAACACAATCTTACACATGATATTGCCTATAAGAACCATCAGCCTGCTCTCCCTGGCCCCAGGGTATCCTGATATACATAGCAAGGCACATCCTGTACCATCAGCTGATAGAGGTGTTTGCACATTTACCAACCTCTCTCTGTTTGTATTGCAGGGCTGTCAATCGCTAAGGTTTGTGGGTAAGTGGCTATGTGTACCGTCATGTGCCAACGATCATTATTGTTAAGGAAATAGGGATTAACTCTGAACCTCCACTTGTTACACTTAGGTGTTACATAAACTGGAGGGTCCAAAACAGTGGATAGGATGCAGGTTTTGTATTATCTGGGGTGAATGCTTATAGATTACCTTGGATATTAATTCCCAGTTCTATAGTTGGGTCACCAAAAAGGTGTACTAGGCTGATAAGATGGGGAGGTCCCATTACAATGAAGGCCATGGGGGAACCATGAGAGCAGCTATGCAAGGTATATTTTTTAAGAGATGTCCCATTTTCTGGTAAAAAACTGCCAGCACAAAATGAGGGCAGAGGATGATAAAGTGCTGACTGATAGGTTACACTGACTGTGCCGCTGACTGTATTGTGTGCCTGTATTTGTTGTAAGTTACACAGCCAGCAATGATGCAGCGTTGAGCTAGGTCTCCTAGGTCCCACAAGGACCAGACTCATTCTAACAATTTGATGGAAATAGTACTATTGTCCTTGGTTGGGACCTACTGGGAGATCTTCTGGTACTCTGGCTGGTCAGTCTGACCTTGACATAATCTGCTTTCTAATATCTATTCCTCATCTTTTGATTTGTCCATGGTGCCTGGCCTAATTGGGTAGATCCACACAAAACCCATAACCACAAGGATCCACAAACACCATTTTTACCTGCTTGGACCCACTACCAGGTACAACCCATAAACAGTTTTTGCACTACATCCTGGTTACCATAAAGCCAATATTGAAGTCATCCTAAGACCCACTGTCAGGTAAGGCAAACCCAAATCCCCATTAGGTCCCAGTCTAGATGTGCTCTAAAATCACAAGGCAAACTTATAAACAGGAACAAGCCGGGGTCAAAATTCAGTGGAATATTCTGCGCACCAGTGACCATATTAATAACAGCTGAAGACCATGCAGACCAAGACCTGAAAACTCAAGGTCCCTGGTTTAAATCCATGTTACACCTGCCAGCCCACTCTGCTACCTGCATGCCCACTTATCTGCCCGCAACCTGCCCAACATCTCAATTGTTTGTGCGTACATGCAGAAAATTATAGATGGATTTTGCGGGCTGAGAATCCACTCTGAGCTAATATCCTGTTGAAATAAATCCATTTGACTGAGTAGACGTGGAACTTGGCTAGTTTCCGGGCACAACTTGCTTTCAGGCATAAAAGCACCACTTTCACGAATCAAAAACTGAAGCCATTAATCTGACCATGCAGTTTGCTGTAAACTCTTATTTTTCCATTCTGACTGCTAATGAGTCAGTTTAAAGTCTTCTCTGTGTTCTCTGGTATTTTCCATTTGAACTTTACCACTTCCAACTCTTCTGATTTAATACATTGACCTGTGAATTCCCATTTGCTCCAGAAGACATACAATGCCCAGTTTGGAGCTGTCACCAAGTTGCTGTTATACATTGCTGCCACCTCTTGCACTATCTAATGATACTCTTGCAAACATTGCAGAATGTACGAAAAGGGCTTCAGTGAAATAAAATGGCTTATCAGCAATAACCCTTCAATAAACACACCATGTTCTACCCAAGGTTATACAAATTAAATTCCCTGCAAATGGTCATTGTGCCTCTATGGTAGTGATTGTTGGAATGTTTCATCTGAAGTTCCCCTTGGATGTGCAGCCTTTTATACAGGGCCCCCCTTAAGCTCATATACAGGCTGGTATATCCATTCCATGAATATCTAGGACAACAAATGTATTTTTACCAAAATCTTACCCTAACTGACCTTCAAGTTGAATTTTCAGGAATATCTAATATAGCTAGTAATTTCTTCTTAACTGGCCTTCAGGCTAAGCCCGTGGGACCACTGGGAATTAACCTGATGGGTCCTGCTGACCCAGACCTGCTCCCTGCCAGAAGCTATTGGCACGCCACCTGACCTCCCCCTGATCTTGGCCTCAGTGGATAAGTATATAGTATGGGCCGGAAGGAGGTCAAAAGAGTTGCAGCATAAGCTCCCAACTGGAGCAGGGGGCCCTGAGGTGGCAATTTCTGTGGGCCCCACACACCCCAGTCCAATTCTGGGCTGACCCCAAAGGTTGGTAACCACTGGTCTTTGGGACGAACCTGTAGAGGCTTTTAGAACTTACACCAGTGGGTTTCTAAGGTGACAAACATGTAAAAAAAAATAATTGTTACCCCCAACAGTTTTTAGGCATTTCCAGGACAGTATGTAAAAAATATACCCCCCAGACTGTACACATGTTGGACTCACGAACACACCCATCCACCCAGTGTTTTGAGCTCTCTTAGGGAACACAGAGTACTGCAAAAAATGGATTCAATGGCAAGTAAAACTGGTATATTTGAAAATTAAATGTTTTGACCCAACAACTATTTCTCTATATTTTCATTCATGTTTGACCCTATTTCTATTACCAGTGTTCTTGTTCTGTATATTTCTCTCCTAATTCCTAAACCCTTTTCTTCTCTTCTTCCGTCTCTCACCTCCAATCTATTTTCTCTTCCTTCCAAATATACCAAGGGATTAAGCATCAGGGCAGTGTGGGCAGAAGAATGCAGAGACCCTCCCTGACACACACAAGCACAGGCTCTCTGGCAGTGGCAAAGTCTATGGCCAAATATTTGGGCATTGTGTTCATCGGGAAATGTTAGGCTGCTGAGTACAATGCAAAACCATGAATATCAAATATCAATAAAACAATCCAGCAAGGTCCTTGGAGATCACGTTACTGGTATATTTGCTACTACAAAGGATCTGCAGTACTTTTGTGCCTTGTACTCTAGCTCGGTGCAACCAAACTGACACTGCCCAGGTGTTGGCTGGCATTGAGAACAGGGCATATGTGCACCTTCTTACATTCAAACAATACTGGGGTACTATGTTGAACTGACCCCAGAACTCAGTAGACCCCTACCTTCTAGATGCACCATGGGGACCAATGCCCTATATTAGGACCCCAGAATGCAAGGCACCATTTTATTTTATTATTACTATTATTATTATTATTATCAGGTATTTCTAAAGTGTCAACATATTAACATTAATGGGTATATTTACTGAACATACAGGTTTACATAGAAAAAAGACGATAAGTGATACAAGGGGTAAAGAGGGCCCTGCAAAAAAACATTAGCCCATCTTTAGTTAATTGCTGTTAATAACGAATAAAAACATGTTATATAATTATAGCTTGCAGCAAATAAATGTTCAACTTACTAGCTCACTGGTAACCTCGGCCCCCTGGGTTTTATTTGCGTCTTTCCAAAATGTTAAGGGGCCCCAATGTAAAAATTGATGTCAACACCCCTAATTCACCAATACCCAACAATTCTAATACTCCACCCATGATTCACACAAACCACTCCCACTTCCATACCAGCTCCTCTCCTTCTGTGACCCACAACCCTGACTACAGGCCCCTCCTGTATTGCCCTGATGGCAGCCCTACCTATCACAACTATCCCAAGGTTGGTGACATATAGACATACTGAACCAACAAACAGCAAACCGACAAGTCACCTCAGCTAAACAGAGCTACATCAAGAAATGTCAGGAGGTAATTGTACTTCCAAAACCAATATTCTGGAATTTGTGTAAGATGCACTTGTCTCTTGCATTTATATTTTTCCATCTATCTTTTCTTAACACTTCATCCGTCCTTGTATGGGACTTAGAGCTGTGCCTAAAAATCTTGAAATCAGATCACACTCGGTATATAACAAGTATTTTAAATCTTTGGCTAACGCAGTCCTTGGCATTCTGCGGGGCACTCAGGGTAGGGATGGGCAGAGTGGCACACAGAGAGAGGAAAGACCTGCCACATCCTCAGGAATACACTGAAACCCGCTAAACTGAGAGGTGTCAAAAGAGCAACCTTCCCAAAAAAATACATTTTGTTATGCTTGGATGAAGCCAAGCATCTTTCTACTTATCCCCCTGTCCTACAGCCAAAGGGCCATCTGGGCACAAATAATAAACTGGATATTAGGAGCTTTCGCAAAAGCACAGCCAGTCTGTTCTTTTCAAGCTGTAGCTAGGAGAATCCAGTGTCCAAGGGAGGATCCTGGGACTTGTAGTTCTGTTGCAACTAGAGCAGAGACATACAGGCTGGCCATTTCAGATTTGTCCACTCATAAAATTCTCTTATGGCTTCATTCGTTCAACAGTAATTAAAATGTTACGTAGGGTAAGCAAGGTAGGTGTGCTGATGGCTGCAACGTTATGTGCCCACTGTGTAGTACATCCCTCCGGTATACTGAGCTGCCAGTTGAAGGCAGTGTTGGCAAGAGAGCCATTCACTTTGGGCTCACCCCAAACTCTTGCAGGCTGTACCCTATTTCTGAGAAACTTCTTTTTAAAACCAGAAATTTAGGAGGTACCCTAAAAAAACTGACAGATGTTAGGTATGACTAGCTTAATGTGGCATTGGAATAGCTTCGAATAGTGTGACTGTGTGACTGACTACAAAGCAGAACTGCCGTAGTGTCCCACAAAAGATAATTTTGCACCTACTGCCTCCAATGATAATATATCACAGGAATGCCCCCCAAATATTCTGCCACTAAACCACTGCCCATCATTACTACTTAGTCAGGTGTTTTCAAAACCTAAGCATGCAGCAAAATTAACAGATCTGCCCAAATGCCAAGGCTCTTAGTTCCATCTGGACCAGGCAGAACCCTTTGCATGTCACTAAGTGAATGTCAGCCTTATATATCTGTAATCTTATAGGGCGATCACTCAAAAGTGTTGAAATACAGACAATCATTGGCTAGGATTGAACCTTGAAAGTTCAGTTATACGTGGGAAAAAATAGGATGGAGATTCCGTTGCCAAAATACCACAACGCAAATCTATGGTTTTAGCATATGCCTATAAAACGTTTTGGATCAGCACAAGAACAGGACCCATACAGAACCACTGACATCCTCTCAGGCTACATATCAAAGCGGTGATGTAACAATACTAAATGTAAGGGCTGCAAATATTATAAGTTCCACTCGGGTGGTCCTAACCCGGCTCCTCCTTCTACTGTGCATAAATGGTACTTGGAAAGTACTAGATGGCTATGGCTCCTCCTGTTGCAGAAAGAGAATGTCTAAACTTAAATAGCACAAAGTCTAAATTAATTTGATTAAACTCAACAAGGGCCGCTTTATTCTTTGAGTTTTACAAAAGAAGAGTTTCATAACGCTGGGTTATGGCTTTAAGACAAATGTCACCCTAACTGGCATTCAGTCTGAGCATTTACCTCAAATGCCACCCTAACTGGCCCCCTCCAGGACAATTTATGCATCCCTATTAGGGCTTCCCAATGTAAAGTGACCTCTGCTCTAAGGGGAAGGAGGTGGATCCCAGAGAGCAGGAGGGAGGTGCACCCGTTTCATTCTGGTGCCTCCCCAAAACTGAAGGAATCCAAAACAATTTTATCCACTGTGACCCCAGCAACATGTACAAGAGCAGAAAAACAGGGTGATCATTTATCAACAGTGGGCAAATGTGCCCATAAACAGTGACCCATGGCAACCAATCACATAGTTGCATTCATTGTTCTACCTGCAGCTGGCTGAAAAAAGCCAGTCTTTGATTGGTTTCTATGGGTTCTTGTCCATGGGCAGCAACTGATAAATGTGCTCCAGTGAGTGCAATACATACTTGTACTGAGGTTAAGGAGAACACCAGCTCACAAGAGCTAACAATCCTGATATTACAGTTCTGCAGACTGTGGGTTATATGCTTCATCATAACATATTCTTAGGTTATTACCCCCGTCATTTAAGGACCCAGTCTCTGACCCTTCTGCTGTTTTGGAGCTACAACATCAATCACCTATAGAGAACTGTAGTTCCATGTTAGCTAGAGAAAAGCAGCTTTTATCCAATAATTCTAATTATCAGCAAAATGATTTGCATTACTTCTTATGATCCCCAATCATATCAAGCCCCCATCTCCCGGCACTTGGCCAGAGTTTATGTCACAAAGCAAAAGTTCCAGAGGAATAAACAAAACGCTTTTGTAAATAATTCTTGTAAACAAAACACTAAAATCCATTAAAGATGTCTCCTCAAGGCTCTGAATACAGGATGAAAACTCACTGATGGGGCAGCAGAACTATAAAAGACACACCCTCTTATTTTTATAGGGATAATTTGTTTATGCATTGATCATTTATCATTACCTGCCCCAAAGGAGCTGACAATCTAACAATCTAATTGCAAGAATACTCAAGCAAAGGAAATTCAAGCAAACACAGGAGAAATATACAAACTCCTTGGCTTGGATCCCAGAGTTGCAAGGAAGCAGTTCTAACCAATGCACCACCGTTTCATTATTATTATTATTATTATTATTATTATTATTAACATTTATTTATAAAGTGCCAACATATTCCGCAGCGCTGTACAATAAGTGGGTTTCATACATTGGACATACAGAGTAACATATAAAGCAATCAATAACCGATACAAGAGATGAAGAGCCCTGTCCAAAAGAGCTTCCATCCTATGGTTGCCCAACCTGCTGCCCTCCAGCTGTTGCTGAGGTGCAACTCCCTGCCTACGGCTGGCACGGGGGGGGGGGTTACTGGGAGTGGAGTCTCACAAAGTTTCTGTATCCCTGGATTAATACCAATTGCAAATCTTTACCAAATGAATAAAAGTGAAGAGAAGTGAAAAGCAGAGATTCATTTCCAACGAGCAGACAAGTTAAGCACAGTCTCTTTCCGAGGGAGAATATCCCTTTGGTGGCTTTTGTCGGTATATGGGCAGGGTTTCAGGTTTCCACCTTGGCATCCATCGCTGCCATACCAAGTTCCCAGGGATTGTACTGAAGATTCACAAAGTTGGCGGCAACTGAACGTGTCCCAAGATCAAAGCCACCTACCCTCTCTTAGGGTGGGTCACATAGACAGAATAGAGGGAAAATAAAGAAGGGAACTCACCAGATCCTTTGCTGATTGCAGTCCCTTTCTCTCCCTCTCCGGCTGCCTGTCTGTGCCTTACAGATGATGACTTTTTAGACTTGCCTGCCAGCTAGCTGGGGCTAGAGATGGCCAACAGAGGAGGAGGCAGAAGGGGGAGTAGGAGGGGTAATATTAGACAGTGTCAGATGGGGAAAGCAGCTTCACAAGCAGCCAGAGCTCATGGAAAGAGTGCTATGAAGCCAAATGCCTGCAGATCCAGCCTCAGCACTAAGGCGGGATAATATCATGGAGCTCTGCGTTACATCTGTACATGAAGAGAGACTTCCATACGCTTCCCTGCAGGCTTCCTCTTCCTCTGGGAGCTGTTATTGTTAGGAGCTTTTTTTGTACCACAATGGGCGTATTTATCATCGCAGACAATCCGGCAGAATTCCCCAAAAGAAAAACTCTCTGTCGCTCTGATCTCTAATAGTTCTCTAATAGCCAACTCGTCTATTCAGCCTTTGATATATATATTTTCCCCACTTGTCTGTTCATGCCTTGTAGAAACAGTCGCAGATAAAAAGGAAAAATAAAAAAAGCTAAATTCAGTGCAGCAAAAATAAAGTGCTACTTAGAAAGGAGTCTAAATAATACAATCTGCACAACGGGTTGTAACATGAATATTTATTAAGTATTACAGGACTGCCCTAATAACCCCACTGCAGTCCCAGTTGCAGGCAGAGCAAAGAGGCACTCATATATCAAGTTAAGGTGATAGGTAGCCTGCCCCCTACTGGTAATGCCACAGGCCCAGCCTTATGAGCTCTCAGCCTTCAAACTATGGCTAAATAGCTGATACAGCAATGTACAGTTTATATATATATATATATATATATGTATATATATAACTGCTATAAGGTATGGGGACTAGCAATGCAGCGTAACTATAGAGGAAGCAAACCCTGTGGTTGCAGGGGGCCCAGAACGTGGGGTTTGTTTCCTCTATAGTTGAAAATAAATCTCCCACCCCAGCTGCTCTCCTACCTATGGGCAGGGATCGAAGCAGATGGGAGGGGAGCACAGGTGGGGAGGGGGCAGATGCAAGGCCAGGTGGGAGTCCCTGTACACCAGGCTCGTCCAAAGATTTTTCTTTGGGGGGGCTCATACTAGTTACACCACTGCTTGCCCCTGTCAAAGTGTATATATGTATAACTTTATTTATAAAGCGCCACAAGGGTATGCAGCACTGTACAATCTTACAAAATACAAACTTACACAAAGGGTGGACAAGTGTTATAATAAATAAATACAATAAATATATATAAATGCACAGGGAATAAGTGCCATGTGGTATGAGACACAGTAGGAAGGAGGTCCCTGCCCCATACAGCTTACAATCTAAAGTGCACAAAAGATAAGCACGGGGGTGGCATAGGAGAGACCGCCTCAGGCTACACAAGGAGCAAAATATCCCCTGGTCCTAGGGGCATATTTATCCACAGTTCACCACAGTTCACCAGAGTCAGATTCCACCACTCTTCTTTTCTATTTATCAATGGGTGAAAGTGAAAAATACGGTTTCACCCCAAATTTCACCCTAATTGGTCTTTAGTCTGAGCCCCTCCTGCCACTGCTCCAAGCCCCCCCACCCAGAGTGCCGAGCCCTACAGTTTGGAATCCACTGATCGGGTCGGTGGGGCCCATCAGGTTTTTTTTCCAGTGTCCCGACGACCCAGTCCGACCCTGCTTTCAGAACTCCCGCAACCGTAAGCTCCACTGGAGCAGTGTAAGTGTGGGTAGTTGTTACTGATCTGCCTGGGGCTGAGTGCGCAAACATGCCTGGCACTGCCCAGCTATTTCATACAGCAATTCTAAGACTGCAGTAATAAGGAGTAGATAGAGCCTTTAATTATTCCAAGCATCTTGGCAATGGAGCAAAGAGTTCAGGTATTTTCTATGTTCCCTACACAGAGATACACAATCACTAAATGCAATAACATCTATATGCAGTGAATGAGTAGTGTTCGCAGACATGCACCATAAGGATTGTTTCCAGTAAATCTAAATGCACCGCTATGAATGCAGACCTAGTATCTAACAGTCATTCCAGTAATGGGTTCTGTTTATGTGCTGCCGTGATTGTATGAATATTTCAGCAGACAACCATAAAGAAATGACATAGCCATTACAAACAATAATCTCCTAAGGTCAGGATGCAATTGGCACTTTACTATCCAAGAGGGGATTGTAAAAAAATTATAGAAAATATCCAGCAGGCAAAGAATCATTTTACTTTTCTGCAGTAGGTATCCATCTTGTTTCAGCCTCTCTTTCATCCAGGAGGGGAATTTTGGCTGTTACCTGCACCTCTCAGTGCCAACCAGTCAATTGGGAGCTGTAGTGCCGGAGTATAGGGATACCGAGGTAAAAGTGTTAAATGGGTTGTTTATTTTTAAGTTAACGTTTAGTATGTTGCCATTTGGTCTTTTTTTCATTATTTGTGCTTTTTTTAATTATTTAGCTTAGCGTTCAGCAGCTTGGAATTTAAAGGAACAGTAACACCAAAAAATGAAAGTGTATAAAAGTAACTAAAATATAATGTGCTGCTGCCCTGCACTGGTAAAAGTTGTGTGTTTACTTCAGAAAGTCTACTATAGTTTAAATTAATAAGCTGCTATGTAGCCATGTAGGCAGCCATTCAAAGGAGAAAAGGCACAGGCACATAGCAGATAACAGATAAAACACTATTGTATTCTCCAGATCTTATCCGTTATCTGCTATGTAACCTGTGCCTTTTCTCCTTTTTTCCAGCTTGAATGGCTGCCCCCGTGGCTACACAGCAGTTTATTTATATAAATTATAGTAGTGTTACTGTAGCAAACACACCAGTTTTACCAGTGCAGGGCAACAGTGCATTATATTTTTATTACTTTAAAGCTCTTCCATTTGTTGGTGTTACTGTTCCTTTAAGCAGCTATCCAGTTGCTAGGGTCCAAATTACCCTAGCAACCAGGTAGTGGTTAATATGAAAAACTGGAATATGAATAGGCTAGGAAGCCAATAGGAAAAATAAAAAAACAACAATAAAATTGGAGTAATAGTTTGTTGGCTGCCAGTGTCAGTAACCCTCATATGAAACATAAAAAGACCAACTGAAAAGTTGCAATGAATTGGCAAATCTATAACATGCTAAAAATGAACTTAAAGTTGAACTACTGCTGTGAAATTGTCAAATATGTATGTATTTTCCAGCTTGCATGGCTGAGTATATCACTCCACAGACTTCTAATAGACGCAATTAAGCAAGACTTTCTTACTCTTTAAAGGGGCAATTTCATGTAAAATTAACTTTTATCATGATGTCAACAGTGAGAGTCTCAAACAATTTGCAGTCAGATTTTCATTTATTTCTGTGTGTGGGAGAGGGTTTGAGCTATTTGCGTTTCTCTTTTGTCTCTCTCCAGCCTAAAATTAAAAATGCTAAATGCTGACTCCGGCACCAAGAATGGAGCCTAAAGCTGCCCATACACCTCAGATTATAGTCTTCTTCCGACGAACGTTCGGATATCTATCGTACATTTAAATGGAGCAATCTAAAACTAACATTCACACTGAAATCGTAGGAATAAGCCCAAAAAATTACAAATCAGAGAGGATGCAACAGAATAACACTTTCATTTCCAAACTGGAGCATTAGTGGAGAATAAAGGTGGCCATACACGTAGCAATAAAGATATGGAAGTAGAAACAATAGAAATTCAACCTCCACCTGACGATTCAGCCCTAAACGTAGATTTTGCTTGTGCGCCTTCAACGGCGCCCAATCAAAATCTTTTAACCTGCCCAATTGACTAGACGACCAGTATCTGCAGCCTTTGCAATATCGTCCCTCTCGTCAAGCCTCCATACAAGCACCAAATATGGTACGAAATGAGGTTTCGTAAGATAATATTGGTGTGTGTATGGCCGGCTTTACCTGTACAGTATGTTATCACTAGATTTTTTTCTTTTCAGACAATTACACGGTACTTATTAAAGGACAAGGAAAGGCATAATGATTGGGGGGATGCACATTACAGGCCATTATAATCATTAACCTCATACCATGGGTCAGTGTAGCTTTTCACTGAGCCGGCCTTAGTACTGTTGTAGGGAGCATTGCTCTGTTATTTTGATTCTAGTTTCTGTGCTCCCCCATTGTGCATGCACCCCCCCCAGGGCAGGAGAGACGATTACAGGGACCAGAACCAAAATGGCAGAGCTCCCTAAAATAGTACTCCAGGCTTTGGCAGTTTTGACTGATGAGGAGCACTGTCCCAAGGTCTGAGGCTACTGATCAGGGTCACACTGAGCCAGTGGGACATAGGAAAAAAAGCCCAGTGGGCCCTGGCCTTCATGGCAATGTGGACGCTCCCCATCCTTTTTCATCTGATTAAAGGAAGAAGGAAGGAGGCAAAACTCATGTGCTGGCAGGAGATGAAAGGGGGCACTTGAGGTCAGGGTTGGACTGGGCCAGTGGGGCACAAGGAAAAAAACAGGGTTCCCCAGTCTGACCCCACTCAGGGGTGCCTCATATGGTTAAGTCTTTTTGGGATGCAGATACAAGAAAAGAAAAAGAGAAGGAAGGAAGAAAGAAAGAAAGAAAGAAAGAAAGAAAGAAAGAAAGAAAGAAAGAAAGAAAGAAAGAAAGAAAGAAAGAAAGAAAGAAAGAAAGAAAGAAAGAAAGAAAGGGAATTAAACAAAGGAATGTTAGTGGGCCCCAAAAAGGTCCTTTCCCTTGTGCTCACAGCACAGACACTAACAGGCACACTGTATCTATTCATGTTCCAGCCCTGCACATCTGCTGCTCACAATCATGTGTCTCTGACATGTCAAGGGGAAACTGAGAGTGGTGGATCCTCAGTCCAACTGAGGCTTTTGCTTAGCTTCTGAGCGCTAATTCTTGGCCGGTGACCTGAACATTCCACCAAGCATTTGTTTTTGGAAAGGGTGTGAACAGAGGGGGCTTGATGAAAAAAGGACCTTAGTGCTTTGCTGTCGCATTCCTCCATGCTTTAAATATTCATGGCATGACATGCGCACTGGCACATCGACACCCGGGTGGGGGACACTTGGTGACTGATCCACCACAATCAGGTTCTTCTTTGCAGCGTGCCCGAGGTTACTCAAGGCAACATTCTGCATCAGCAATAAGCTGATTAAAAGTGGTGCTAACCTGTTCCCAAGCCAGACATACCTGCAGTGTACAGCCATTTTTCTAAAACAAAATACAACCTGGGACAACCAATGGCATCAAAGGGGTTACCAGCTAAAGGGTGGACCAGGGTTGGCCATAGACTTTCCCAGTGCAGTCTGGATGCCCCATCAGTCCTAATCCTATTTATAAAGGGCTCCTTGTGGGATAAGAAGGTAGCAGCTTCTTTGACACTGAGGAATCAGTGGATTATGCAAAATGGATAGTGAAAGAGTTCACATTTGGGTCCAGTTTTGCTAAAGTGGATGACATTTTGCTATGCTGCCCAAGCAGCCCAGGTCGGGGTCAACAATATTAACTGAATATCTGCCAATTTGGTAGAGACAGTCACTATAACTGCCCCCCCCCCCAGTGTTGTGTTGTTTGTGGCTGAGCCACCATTCATGCTATTCCATTCATTCTCAGACAGTGAGGGCTTTGCTTCATATGCGATTGACAATTATCAGACCGGTCCTGCTCCTTCAATGTGGTTTGGAAAACTGACATATAAACCTAGTTGTTATTATTATTATTAATAATAATAATAATAAAATGAACATTATTTCAACTTTTCCCATGTGATATTTGTTGTGTACCTTCCAAGTCAGTTTTATTTAAAGGGCACAGATACCCATTCATACAGCCTAATGCACAATTGTTTAGAATGCGCCTCTCAGCATTTTTCAATTTTCCTGGGTTTTTTTTTCTATTCCGGCATTTATTTAGATAATGCAATCAAAAAAGAATACACTTTACATATTATATAACAATAACCTAGATTCTGGTAGATTCGGTAGGTTAAATTTTCCTGATTTTTTAGCAGTTTCACACCGCTAATATCATAAATGTGTGACAGGTGTGCCCCTGTTGTTACGTATGGGCGGATGGACTGAACACCAGAAGCTTCAGCTACTCATTCAAGAAAAATATTGCAAGAAGCACTATGAGCACAGTCGCCACCTTGGCTACCTCATTCTTCTGCTAAGGGGGGGGGGGGGGGCAGAAGGGACTGGGGAGGGGGACTGCCAAACAGAAGACCCTGTGGTCCAGACCCCCTCCCCCTAAGATTTCCAGTAGTCCCCATTTACCAAGGTAAGGCCCCATTTCAGGATCTTTGTCCCTGTGTTTATTTTTCTTTTACAACAATGACAATTACAAACATAAATACAAACAAAAGTTGTGACATTTAGGGCATTTTGCATTTGGTGATCTACCCATGATTTAAAGCCTAATTGGTGTAATATATACTTGATTAATACATTTAAATTGTATAAATCTGTCCCTTGTGGCTATAAGGAAGTCATATATATGGTCAGTTGCTTGTTCCCACTGATCATCATTTAATTGAGGAACTATATTATTCCATTTAGTTTTTGCCTTGTCAAATGGGGAGGGTACCACTTTAAAAATAAGCTTGAATAACTTGGTAAGAAGTTTCTGCCCTCCGGGATCCCATAATCTGGCTTCCCAAGAGGCTAAGCCCATCTCAATTATTAAAGAACCGAATTTTGCCTGGAAGGCGTGTCGTACTTGAAGGTATCTATAGAATTGAAGATTTGGCTTCTGGAAGTAGACTTTTAACATCTTCTGCACAGGTAGAATATGAGGATGATATTAAGGACCAAAAAAGAAATTGAGATGTTTGGTTTCAGCAAGTGAGTGGGGCCTAAATGAGTTTTCCATGGAATAAAGAGTTTTAAGGCAAGCAACAAGGGGACAGAGTGATCTGATTTTGCTGACACCATCTTGATGTGACTATCGAGCATATGAGCTGTGTCATTCCTGCAGCCCTGCGGTTGTTCTGGCAGATGGAGATTGGTTTCATTAAACTGAGGAAGAATGAAAGTGGTTTTTCCTCTGATAAATGTTTTGCTCAAATAAAAGCCACAAATATGGTTGCAATATGGGTGTCGCTGCAGTCACAAGGCTGAAGGCATATGATCGGATAACCAAAGGGTGTACGTTTGATTCTCAGATCAACAAGCAGTTGGGCAGAACGGGCAGATTGGGCAGTTGTCTCCCCGATGGAATGTCTTCAGATATAGGCCATCTCAAAGGGAATATTGTCTGCAGCCACTGCTGTCATGGAGAGGAGCAGCTGCTACTTGGAGCTCCATGGAAATAAGTTCATTTTTATATTGGAACAAAGCAGCAAACAATTACACTTATTCTATTACAGGGAAACAAAAGTAAGCACATCTCAAGTCATTGTATTCAAATCTTTTATTATAGAATACATGCCTTTATTAAAGGGGAGCTAAACCACCCCAAGTGATTTTTTACGCCAAAAAACAATGTTTGACTACAGAGAGGAAAAAAAAACTACACAACCCAAAAAATCAGCTAATAAAGTATAAAGACCTGTGGACTAGCGTTAGCTCCACTACACAAGAGTCTGGGCAGGTTGGGCATAGATGTGTGTGTAGGTGTGTAAATATGAGTACAGGTATAGCAACTGTTATCCAGAATGCTCGGGGTCAAGGGAATTCTGGATAAGGGGTCTTTCTGTAATTTGGATCTCCATACCATAAGTCTACTAACAAATCAATAAAATATTAAATAAACCCAAAAGGATTGTTCTGCCCCAATAAGGGGTAATTATATCTTAGTTGGGATCAAGTACAGGTACTGTTTTATTATTACAGAGAAAAGGGAATCATTTAACCATTAAATAAACCCAATAGGGCTGTTCTGCCCCCAATAAGGGGTAATTATATCTTAGTTGGGATCAAGTACAGGTACTGTTTTATTATTACAGAGAAAAGGGAAGCATTTAACCATGAAATGAACCCAATAGGGCTGTTCTGCCCCCAATAAGGGGTAATTATATCTTAGTTGGGATCAAGTACAGGTACTGTTTTATTATTACAGAGAAAAGGGAATCATTTAACCATTAAATAAACCCAATAGGGCTGTTATGCCCCCAATAAGGGGTAATTATATCTTAGTTGGGATCAAGTACAGGTACTGTTTTATTATTACAGAGAAAAGGGAATCATTTAACCATTAAATAAACCCAATAGGGCTGTTCTGCCCCCAATAAGGGGTAATTATATCTTAGTTGGGATCAAGTACAGGTACTGTTTTATTATTACAGAGAAAATGGAAATCAGTTATAAAAATCTTAATTATTTGATTAAAATGGGGTCTATGGACGATGGGCTTTTCGTAATTCGGAGCTTTCTGTATAACGTGTTTCCGGATAACGGATTACTTACCTGTATAAAACAATAATGCCATGAATGTGGAGAAAAATGTATCCGTATATTTGGTGATTAGTGCACCGATATGACTTTTTCAGCTTGGGTACTACAAGAAATAATGTAAACCTAATGGGGGCATTTACTGTCGGATTTTTTTTTCCAATTTGGATTTTTTAGTGTCACAACTTTTTCGAGAATTACTATGCGTTCCAAGCAGCTAAAAATCTGAATCTGACAATTTGCCAGCTAAAACTTGCTAAGATCATGAAGAAGTCAATGGCAGATGACCCTTCTGTTCCCTGGAGTCTTCTTTTGCTTTGAAACTTTGGAAGTTTCGGCTTTTTGATGCTGTTTTTTTGTGCGACAATTAGAAAAAGTCTGAAGCAGTCTTCACGTGACAAGCTGAAAAATTTATTTTTTTCCCCCTTCAGACTTTTTGTAAATGGAAAGACATTCAAGGAAACAAGTTTATTCAAATTTTTTAAATAAAATAAAATGAGAAATGTTAGAGTTTCAGTAACTCTGCCCCTGTGGCCATATTCATGACCTGTTTCAAACACTGGCACCTTGCCTTGACCATAAAGAATCTGAGCACGAGCTCTGGCTGGAAACCCAGATTCATCACGTTGTTTTCAGTTTGTTTTACTCTGCTTCAGATAAAGGGACAAACGGCTTCCAGAACTACTTGGAAAGTATATGGAAAATCTGTCATGGATTCATTTATGAAGGAGATTCAGATGATGTGAATTTACAGTCTATGAAGGGAAATGTAATAAAAGGTGGAAAGTGTGCTACTGGTCAAGTTACATAAAGCGATGGTAAAATGATAGCGACTGTCTAACCTATTGGTAGTAGGTGAGGCTCTCTTTAGTATTAGCATAACCCATGTCTAAATGGACTATGTGCAGCCCTGGCATTTGTATTTTTACCCTTATATTTATATAGCTTATATAGCAGTAACACATTTAGCTGGAATTGAACTCAGGACCATGGGACTGCAGGGCAGCCGTGCTAATGTATATATCTTATGTCTCTTCAGCTGTTGGTGGATGCTGGGAGTCATATTTGAATGTACAGCATCTGAAGGGTGTTTCGGTAATACTTATAACATATTACTGGCATCAAACTACTATACTATCCCTACCTTGCCCTACTATACTTCCTACCACCCACTCTTCCCACCTGCATGGGCCCTCAATGGGTGACCAGTGGCCGTCACCCCTATTTTGACACTCTAAACACACTAATGTATATCATTTGATATGGCAATACAGTGGTGCAGTCAGGGGGCTTAGAAAATCATTGCACTATGGAGGAGGGAATCAAAACATTTCCTGGGTCCCGCTCGTTTGTGTAAAAATATTGGGGCCACTCCCCCTCTTATTCCAATGCTTATGGGTGCAGTGGCTAGCTTAGCATTTCTGCTTTGGAGCTCTAGGGTCCTAGGTAGAATTACCACCTGTTTGCTTTTTACCCAGACAGCCCAGTTTTCAGAAGGATTTCCAAATTATGATAAGCCAATTGCTGATCAACATATCATAACCCTGCCCCTGACTGCATAGACCAGGGGTCCCCAACCTTTCTTACTCGTGAATCACAGTCAAATGTAAAAAGACTTGGGGAGCAACACAAGCACCATAAAAGTTCATGGAGGAGCCAAATAAGGGCTGTGATTGGCTATTAGGCAGCCTCTATGCACACTATCAGCTTACAGGGGCTTTATTTGGTAGTAAGTCTTGTTTTTATTCAACCAAAACTTGCCCCCAAGTCAGGAATTCAAAAATAACTCCCTGGTTTGGGGGCACTGAGAGCAACATCCAAGGGGTTGGGGAGCAACATGTTGCCCCCGAGCCACTGGTTGGAGATCACTGGCATAGACCAAACCCCAAACCTCCACCCACACTCCTGATGCCATGCACCCGCCCCCTACCCAGACTCCCAAGCCGCAAAAAGCGGCCACCCTAGTCATAGGTTTCACTCCTACCAAGGTGCTATCTACAAGGAGATTGTATGTTCTCCCCATGTTTCTTCCCAAACTCCAAAAACATAAAGGCAGGTTAACTGGCTCCTTAGATTCTAAGAACAGGACCCCCACCCATCTGTATGAATATATAAATATATGTATGTAAAAGACAATGTCCATGTTGGCTCGTTATCAATAATAATATTAATATTGGTTTGGATTGCTGCATTGTTGCTTCACATGCTGACTCCGGGACAAAGAGGCAGGAACAAGTTATTGCGGATCTGCCAGTGAGTCTGTGGGTGACTAGGGGTTGCCAAGGCCCAAGTTTTGAGCAAAGTCGTTCCTACACTCATGGCATTCCAGACGACAGCTGGGAGTGCTAAGAATAAAGTGCGCCCCACCCAGCCCAGGGCAGGGCCTGCCTCATGGTCTCTCTTTGATGGGGCTTGTGGGGATGCAGTGCGGTTTATTTTTGTGTGCGGCTTGTGGGAATCTGGTTTCATAAGCTGTTAAAGGCACAGGGAACCTATGTGTCGCTTTCAGCCTAACTGCTCCTCCTGTAACTTACACAAACGCAATTCCTTTAGTATAGTTTAGATAATTTACACAAACCTTGTGTGATAAAGCTTGGCCACTGGTGCATATTTGGGCAAATTGCAATTACAGTGGCTTGCAAAAGTATTCGGCCCCTTTGAACTTTTCCACATTTTGTCACATTACAGCCACAAACATGAATCAATTTTATTGGAATTCCACGTGAAAGACCAATACAAAGTGGTGTACACGTGAGAAATGGAACGAAAATCATACATGATTCCAAACATTTTTTACAAATAAATAACTGCAAAGTGGGGTGTGCGTAATTATTCAGCCCCCTGAATCAATACTTTGTAGAACCACCATTTGCTGCAATTCCAGCTGCCAGGCTTTTAGGGTATGTCTCTACCAGCTTTGCACATCTACAGACTGAAATCCTTGCCCATTCTTCTTTGCAAAACAGCTCCAGCTCAGTCAGATTAGATGGACAGCGTTTGGGAACAGCAGTTTTCAGATCTTGCCACAGATTCTCCATTGGATTTAGATCTGGACTTTGACTGGGCCATTCTAACACATGGATATGTTTTGGTTTAAACCATTCCATTGTTGCCCTGGCTTTATGTTTAGGGTCGTTGTCCTGCTGGAAGGTGAACCTCCGCCCCAGTCTCAAGTCTTTTGCAGACTCCAAGAGGTTTTCTTCCAAGATTTCCCTGTATTTGGCTCCATCCATCTTCCCATCAACTCTGTCCAGCTTCCCTGTCCCTGCTGAAGAGAAGCACCCCCAGAGCATGATGCTGCCCCCCCATATTTGACAGTGGGGATGGTGTGTTCAGAGTGATGTGCAGTGTTAGTTTTCCGCCACACATAGCGTTTTGCATTTTGGCCAAAAAGTTCCATTTTGGTCTCATCTGACCAGAGCACCTTCTTCCACATGTTTGCTGTGTCCCCCACATGGCTTGTGGCAAACTGCAAACGGGACTTCTTATGGTTTTCTGTTAACAATGGCTTTCTTCTTGCCACTCTTCCATAAAGGCCAACTTTGTGCAGTGCGCGACTAATAGTTGCCTATGGACAGATTCCCCCACCTGAGCTGTAGATCTCTGCAGCTCCCCCAGAGTCACCATGGGCCTCTTGGCTGCATTTCTGATCAGCGCTCTCCTTGTTCGGCCTGTGAGTTTAGGTGGACGGCCTTGTCTTGGTAGGTTTACAGTTGTGCCATACTCCTTCCATTTCTGAATGATCGGTGGAACAGTGCTCCGTGGGATGTTCAAGGCTTTGGAAATCTTTTTGTAGCCTAAGCCTGCTTTAAATTTCTCAATAACTTTATCCCTGACCTGTCTGGTGTGTTCTTTGGACTTCATGGTGTTGTTGCTCCCAATATTCTCTTAGACAACCTCTGAGGCCGTCACAGAGCAGCTGTATTTGTACTGACATTAGATTACACACAGGTGCACTCTATTTAGTCATTAGCACTCATCAGGCAATGTCTATGGGCAACTGACTGCACTCAGACCAAAGGGGGCTGAATAATTACGCACACCCCACTTTGCAGTTATTTATTTGTAAAAAATGTTTGGAATCATGTATGATTTTCGTTCCACTTCTCACGTGTACACCACTTTGTATTGGTCTTTCACGTGGAATTCCAATAAAATTGATTCATGTTTGTGGCTGTTATGTGACAAAATGTGGAAAAGTTCAAGGGGGCCGAATACTTTTGCAAGCCACTGTATTTTGGGCAGAGCTCCTGTACTGGATCACAGTCAGTCTGCCTGGAACCATTATTGGCATTATACAAATAATAGACATTCCAAGCCACTATATTTGTATTTGGGATTTAAAGTGATACTGAAACAAAAAAACTACTTTTCAAAATATTAATGTACATAAAAAGTTACATATAGGTCATGTTCATCATTTTTCACTGATAGGGCTGTTTTTCTTAGTAATTGTTACTTTAAGTCCCCAAACCTGACTGTTTTGCCAGCCTGACTGTCCATTTCCAACCTGTCAGTTACAGCTTCTAATGCTAACGGCCTCCTGCTGCACCAATATGGCCGCCCCCTTATAGGGGAACATGGGGGATCAGATAGGGAAATAATTTTATGGCAAAATTATAAAGATTATGCAAAGACAAACTTGTACCCAGGTTCACCTAAACAACAACTTTTCAACTGGACTTCATTATTTATTTTTTATAGCGTATCAATTATTTGACTTATTCTTCTGACTCTTTCCAACTTTCAAATGGGGGGGTCACTGACCCCAGCAGCCAAAAAAACTTGAGGTTACAATTTTATTGTTTTTGTTACATTTAATTACTTATCTTACTATTCAGGCCCTCTTCTATTCATATTTCTGTCTCGCATTCAATCCACTCCCTGATTGCTAAGGTAATTAGGACCCTAGCAACGTGATAGCTGCTGAAATTTCAAACTGGAGAGCTGCTGAACAAAAAGTGAAATCATTAAAAATAATAAAAAGAGCAATTCCAAATTGTCTCAGAATATTACTCTATACATCATTAACTCCTTTAATACTGCTGTATGTACGCCATCTAGTGAAAACAAACTGTAACTGCAGGAGACTACTCCTCGGTTCACTACTTTCTTTCTCAAATATTTTTATTAGTTTTAAAATAGGCAAGCAAAATTCAATGCAGAGGAACAGAGGCAGCTTCATAATTACAAGTTAATTATGAAGTATAATTATCAGTCAGGTACTATGCAAAAGTATGAAGAGAAAAACTATAACCATAAACAGGTTTCTCTCTGTCCATACACTACTTGCTGGGGATTGCTACATTTCCAGGCTCCCACCTTGCAGCCCACTAATGTAACGTAATGTGGTAATGAAGGCAATTGGTAGGCCATTGTTACCAAACAATATAAACTGGGAGTGAAGGTGGTTTACCAGTCTCTGCAGTCCGTGAATTCAATAAACATTCCTTTCACTTTATAGGGCTCATTTACTATTAGCAAGCACAAGTGTTGAGGCTCAAGGCAGGGGTAATACAAATATCACCTGCACTCAGTACTCAACCACATTGCACCTTGCACTGCTTGGACCTTTAATAGCAAATCTAAGGTGCAGCACCCTGCACTCAAGGGAGGTCCATACTTGGTGCCAGGACTCCCAATGTACATGCAGTCACAGGACTGATAGAGGAGCACCTTCCCTTTGAGGAGCAGTTGAATGTGGTGCAATGGGATCCCTATGGCCTGCCATCTTCATGGCAAGGACCTCCTTCCTACTGTGTCCCATACCACTGGCACTTATATATATATATATATTTATTGTATTTATTTATTATATCACTTGTCCTCCCTGTGTGTAATTTTGTATTCTGTAAGATTGTACAGCGCTGCGTACCCTTGTGGCGCTTTATAAATAAAGTTATACATACATACATATATATATATACACATACAGGGCCGCCATCAGAAATCACGGGGCCCCTCACAACAAAATTTTCTGGGCCCCCCTCTTCCCACGCCCCCCAATGGCCCCTCCCCCAGTGACCCCTCCCATCAGTTTCCAAGCAGCATATGCAATAAAATGTCTCTTTAACACAGAACACAAATGAGTTTTAGATTTGTTAAAGGAGAAGGAAAAGCTAAGTCACTTGGGGGTGGCAAAATGTTAGGCACCCCCAAGTGACTTGAATTGCTTACCTTCTACCCCGGGCTGGTGCCCCTGTACGGAGAGAACAGCCCCAGCCCGGGGTAGCAGCGATCGCTTCCTCCTTCGCATAGTGGAACTTTAGCAGAGAAGTCGGCTTTTCACTCTACAGCGCATGCGCCAGACTCTCAGTCAAGGCTTAATGAAGGCGGAAGTAAGAAGCGCTCGCTACAGGTACTGGTGCTGTTTTCTCCTAACAGGGGCACCAGCCCGGGGTACAAGCTAAGCGATTCAAGTCACTTGGGGGTGCTTAACATTTTAGCACCCCCAAGTGACTTAGCCTTTCCTTCCCCTTTAAATCACATTTATTACTATTATTATTAATACAGTACAGGCACTTAGAGGAAATGCTTTCTTCTGATCCCCCCCCCCATGGTCCACCTGCTTTCTCTAACTCCCCCCCCATTATCCACCTGCTTCCTCCGGCTCCCCCCCAGCATGCTCTGACTCCCCCCCATCGTCCACCAGCATCCTCCTGCTTCCCCCCGCATCCAACTGCATCCACCAACCTACCCCGCGTCCAACTGCATCCACCAACTCCCCCCCCCCGCGTCCAAGTGCATCCACCAACTCCCCCCCCGCGTCCAAGTGCATCCACCAACTCCCCCCCCCGCGTCCAACTGCAACCACCCACTCCCCCCACCCCGGGTCGAACTGCATCCACCTGCTTCCCCCCCCCCGCGTCCAACTGCATCCACCTGCTTCCCCCCCCCACGTCCAACTGCATCCACCTGCTTCCCCCCCGCGTCCAACTGCATCCCCCCCCACATCCAACTGCATCCACCTGCTTCCCCCCCCGCGTCCAACTGCATCCACCTGCTTCCCCCCCCCCCGCGTCCAACTGCATCCACCTGCTTCCCCCCCCGCGTCCAACTGCATCCACCTGCTTCCCCCCCCTGCGTCCAACTGCATCCACCTGCTTCCCCCCCAGCGTCCAACTGCATCCACCTGCTTCCCCCACCCCGCGTCCAACTGCACCCACCTTCTTCCCCCCCCCCCCCCGCGTCCACTAGCTTCATCCTGCTCTCCCCCTGCTCCCTCACTCCGGCTCCCCGCTGTGTACTGACTTGCGTCCCTCAGGCTCCAGGCCCCGCTGCATTCTCCAGCTCACCCACCACTGTATCCTCACTTTTATTACTGGCGTCACACGTACACACGGGGCGCAACCAATCAAATTACCTGCCGACCACCAATGTACCAATGATAGGGCCCGTAATTTTTAAAGGGCTAAAAATACTGTATCACGGCCGGGCCCCCTTTAAAGCGAGAAGTGCCCGGGCCCGGGACAACAGTCCCCCCTGTGCCCCCCTGATGGTGGCCCTGTATATACATATATACATATATATATATATATATAAAAGAGTCCACCTTGAAAAAGTTTCCAAAAGGGACCGAAACGTCGGTCGTACGTGCAATTATAATACACTAATATTTGTTTGAACCACAAGACCCTTGGTGCTGGTTGTGTTTGGTATATATATATATATATATATATATATATATATATATAGTCTATCAACAGGCACTAACCTAAAGGTAATCAAAAATGCCCGGGTGCAGTCCAAAAGGAATGTAATAAGGTAGCAAACATACAAGGTAGCGCACTCGCAGGACTTAAGCAACATCAAAATAATTTATTACAAAATCACATCTAACTGCTGCCATTGCAGCCTTTCTCAAAGACACAGTGAAACAGTGAATGTGCACACATAGACACAAAATGGCGCGAAAATAGTGACGTCATCGTGTGAAGTATATGTATATATATATATATGTATACCAATATAGGTAATTAGTGAGTAAAAACAAGCAGTGAAGTATTAAAAACACATTAAGAACAGTGTAAACGCCCAGGAGACAACTAATGGCGAATGGACAGAGAGTGAAATGTCCGGTGTGCACTGAGGCAGAACTATAACTCACCCTCGCCTGCAGGCCTAAGATGGCGGATACTAGGAAAGCTGATATCAGGTGTCACCTCAGGTATTAAACAGGGCGCTGTGTGCAGGGAAGCTGATTTTCTACACAGGGTGTGCCAGTAGCGAAATAATGTTCTATAAATATATGTCTTTAAATCTACATTTTATTTATATATACCTATATCTATATGTATGTGTATATCTGTATATAGTCTTTCCTCTCAACATGCTACTGCTATCAATCTAACACAGACTGTACAACCAACATTCAGCCTTGGCGCTTTCACATGAAAGACGCCCACACTGCCCCTCAGCCAATCGCTTTCCGCTTTTTAGCGTCAGAGAATCCGGAAGTTCCGGTTAAGTACACGCTTGTGGCTATGAATCCCTAAGCAAAGGAGGGTGAGGTTTCATGTTACCGGAAGCTCCGCTGGGAAATGACTTCCTGTCTCCTCCCCTCACAGCACATGTAGGCTGAGGCGCCACATGGCAGGAGCGCTTAATGGAGGAGGAATGGGAGAGCCGGCCTGCTGCTGCTGTTTCACTACTAGCCATGGGACTGGCTACAGAGATATGTTCAGTGTCACCTTGGGCACATTCATAGGTACGTGTCAGAGGGAACTGGAAGGGGCCAGGCTGCTCATTAGATCACTTTCTGTATATACCAGGAATTTGCAGATTCCAAGATGATGATGCTGCTATGGGAATACTTATACATAAAGGGTGGCAGCTCTGCCGTGCAGCATTGTAACTGCAAACTAAAGCATTTTAGATCCATGTCTAAAGTAAATAAAATTTTAATTGCCACACAGCTGGCTGTTTTAGGGTTTCAGTAGTATACCTCCCAACCATCCTGCTTTCGGCGGGACAGTCCCGGTATTTATAGCACTTCCCGCTGTCCCGGATTCATTGCTAGATGTCTTGCTTCTCGGCATTGCCATTTAATTGGTTGCTGTGCCTGCTCTGCTGGGGAATAAAGTCTGCCCCCTTAACTCTTGAATCTCCCCTGCTACCCCAAGCTCACAGCCTAAAGGCCCCCATACACGATATTGGTCCCTTGGACTGATTCGGCAGCTAATCAGCCCATGTATAGGCAGAAACGAGCGGCCTGGCCAACCAATATCTGGCTTGAAATTGGCCAGATATCGACTGGCCAGCATAGAAAATCCAGTCGGATCAGGGACCGCGTCGGCTCGTTGATGCGGTCCCCGAACCGACTGCCCATGGCCGCAAATGTAATCCGATCGTTTGGCCACAGAGCCAAACGATCGGATTATTTTTTTTTAAAGCAACTTGCTACCCGATATCGCCCACCCGTATCGCTCGTTCATAAAATCTAGCAGACATTTAAAAGGGGCCCTTATAAGTCTGGGAACCTTAGGCCTTGTTAATATGGCTAGAAATTCTAGTGGTACATTAATATTGTTTTGCTTTCAGCTGATTAAGAATGGAAGGAAATAACATAAATTTATGTACCACTGGAATTGGCCCTGTTTATTACTTTGGAAAATGCACGGAACTGTTGGCATGTCTGAAGTTGAATATGCCCTTTATCAGTTTCATTTATTAATTTTACTGGCATGTCTGGGGTTAATATGCCCTTCAATTTAATGTAGTCATACTGCCACCTTTGAAGTTAATATGTCCTTTATTCTTTTTGTTTAGTGATTATACTGGCACATCTGGGGCATGTAAAGTGGGTGTGGCATGTGGAGTGTGGTCACAAAGCAGGCGTGGCCAAAAGATTTTTGCCGCACTACCAGCGTCGTATATTTTTGTTCCTCTTAATGAAATGTTGGGAGGTGTGCAGTAGCATCAGTTTAAAGAATTCACCCTCTGCTTTCCTCCATCAGGTCTGCCACAGGTCCTCCAGCCTCACAGGAATAAAGACTGAGCAGAAATGGGGCCCTGCTGACAGGTGTGAGATTTTATTTTTGATACTTCCTTAAAAGCTCCTGTTCTCCAATAATATAATGAAAAATATAAGGAAGAGGGAAGACCTCCTGGTATACATAAACTACAGACTTGCTTATTACTACCGCATATGCTTCCTGTAGTCTTTATCATGTACCAGTAGCGCCTCATCTTATCTGCTGAGGTTGTGCGGATAGAGCTGCATATATAAATGTAAGCTCTGCAAAAGGGTAGAGCATGACTACTGAAACAGCTGTAATTAAAATTTTATTTTGATAAAGCTGCTGTGTCCTGGGGTTTTCAGAAATGTTACCTCTGACTGATATGCAGTGACTTCTGGTTCAGTGATGTTAGCACTGGGCTCTGAATTGTATGACAGACACTTGTGCCCCTCTGTCCTGACATTCAGAGGGCCTGAGGGCCAGAAGGAAGACTGCACATAAGGAGCTGGCATCCTGTTGCGCCATTCCAGCCCTATTTTACTATTTTACCCCAACAACCTATCAATTCATGTGTGGGAGGTGATATTCAGAGTGACACAAAGTTGTGCATGAGTGTTCAGTTAGACACCATAATGGCATCTCCAGAGAAGGGGGTCCTTTTTAGAGCACCATCAAGAGCAGGACTTGGCAGACACATTGCATACTCTTGCAGTGACATCAATATGAGTACCACCTCTTGTAAGTCATCATAAGTGTTCCTTAAAATATTCAGAATGACAGGGGCCATAAACCATGTTCTACAGAGAAAGGTTATGAAGAATACAAAGGGAACTCTACCCTGTAACTGTGAAAGGAAGCGATAATCTGTTAGTGGAAGGGAGAGATTCCTGTTTATCTTTATTGCACTGAAACCTACCATTTTTGTTTCAGGCTACAGCTAAAGAAAATGGCTGTGCAACCTTGTGTCTGCTTTATCTGGTAAGTTCTTATTTTTATATCTTCGTCAATGAGACCCCTGTCCCTATGATGTCAGCACTGGGCTCTGAAGTCTGAGTGACAACTGTGCCCCACTGTGACTTGACATGCAGTGGGACTGAGGGACAGGTTGTCTTCTCTGGGGTGAGGGGAATTGTCTAGTTATTTTGTAAGAGGAATGTGTCCTTTTCTTTAGCAGTTCTGTTATCTGATGTGTAAAGATTTTATTGTTAGAAACGTATTATTTGGTACAGAATATTGGGTAACTTTGAGATTGTCCTTTCTGTTCTGTTAACTTTTTTTTTCTTTTTTTATCTTACCAGACTTGTACACCATTCTCAGGCACATGTTAAGATGGAGGTATGTAGTCGGAAGGACTGAATGTACTAAAGGTCCAAAAAATTCTGTAGATGTGTAACTTCATAAATGGAAACGATTGCAGAAATGATTGTTTGTTTTAATTTGAGCTTCACCCCATGGAAATAAGAAACATTCTAATTATGATCATTCAAAATTCTATAGCGTTACTGAAATAGGTTACTTGCTCAGGAATTTGTCTCTCCATGCAGGGGTTGGAGTCAGATTTTTCATTTTATAAAAGGTAATGGCAAAAAGTCAGTATCTTTGATCATCCATCTGAATTTGGAGCGAGATTTTGATTGACTAGTTTAATGCATTATTGTGGGGATAGGGCACCTCCATTTGTCTGGATGTTGTATTAGATCTGTTTTCAAAACACCCTCACCAGTAATGTGTTAACCATTGAATCAAAATGTGACTGACTTCTGCATGTAGAGAGACAGATTGCTGGGCGGGGGAAGTAAGTTTATTTTTGAGCCCATTAACAGTGGTTCTGCAAGAAATAAAGTACAAAGTTCTTCTCCCTGAGAGCAGTGTGGAGAATGCTGTGAATGTGGTCATTTATCACCAGCCGGGCTCTTGAGCTGCAGAATTCCACTGTCTCACCCCGAGACTGGTTAGCTGCACATCTGGCTTTACTGGGTAATAGTTAATCCCTATGATGTGAGCACTGGGCTCTGAAGCCTCATTTGCTGATACATGTGCCTCTCTGTGACTTTGACATGCAGAGAGACTGAGGGAATGGTGTGCATATAACTTGACTATGTTTAGAGAACTTACTGAATGGGTAGGCTTGCCCTTGTAATCCTGTTTCTCTTAAAGTAGCAACCATTATACCCTGAAATCTTGTCAATCCAGAGGATGTCACATGTTAGAAACGACCCTTTGCCCTATTGTACTAAAATATTTATTCTTTTAAAGGTGCTGTGACCTTTATGTCAAGATGCCCTCTTAATGGGTGAGTACTCAGATGGAGATTAGTGACAATGCACTACACTTACGGTGACCGTGTACTTCAAATAACTCATTGTTAAAGGTTAAACTCAAGCACACCTCTGCCTGTTGTGTTTTACCTGTTCAGTCTATTACACAAACCTTGATATATGCCAGTGTGCATACTTATACTGATTATAAATCACACATCCAAACATTTATTTGAGAACGGAAAGGAAGAGAGAATGTTACTCCAACCAGTTAACTGTGTACTGAAACCTTCCATTGGTGATTTACGGTACAGGTTACAAGCTGGCTACTCAGACTAATGTCTGCTTTATGTTGTACATTGTTTATACAATTTGTACTGTACATAATGTTAAAGTGGACGAGACCCCTGTCCCTGTGATGTCAGCACTGGGCTCTGAAATCTGAGTGACAACTGTGCCCCACTGTGACTTGACATGCAGTGGGACTGAGGGACAGGTCTACTTTGGGCTGGGGGGTAATAATTTGTAGATCCATGTGAGAAATCAGATGAGTCATTGTGAAACACTCAAGGTGTCAAGATGCAGGTTTAGCATTTCTCATTTGCCCCTTCACTAGTCTTGTGCATTGAATTCTGTTGACTTTTCTTTCTCTTGCAGGTATCTCACTAGCCCTCTCACTATCTCTTAGTACACCATTCTTGGACAAATTGAGATGGAGGTATGTAGAAAGAAAACTGAATATATTACATAGGGGGCTAGTAAAAGGCCAGGGAACAGAATTGCTTTGTAACAGTGACTTAAAGAACTGTAGCATTGCTTCGCCAGGCAGTGAGGCAGCTTTAGTTACAGGAAGCCAAACCAGGGGTTGACCATAGAGGTATGTGCTTGTGTCTTTTGCCTACCCCTAGTTTCAGCAGAGTACAAAGGGAGGTTACTGTCCCTGAGGTCAGTGCTTCTCCTACAACATCAATAAGCAGCTTATGTCATAAAGTTCTCATTTTATTATCTGTAGTCTAATATAATTAGCGTTGGCTTGTCTTGTGTGTGCATTGTATGACACAGACTGGTTAGAGGCACAGCTGGTTTACTAGGTGATAGTTCTCGTCCCTGTGATGTGAGCACTGGGCTCTGAAGCTTCATTTGCTGATACACGTGCCTCTCTGTGACTTTGACATGCAGAGAGACTGAGGGAATGATGTCCTTACTTACTGGGTAGGCCTGCCCTTCTGTTTCTCCTTTACTTAGAGAAGCTACTGTTATACCAATCCAGAGCATGTTGTTAGAAATGACCCTTTGCCCTATTGTACTAAACTATTTGTTCTTTTTAAGGCGCAGTGACCTTCATGTCAAGCTGCCCTGTTAACGGGTGAGTTACTAGGGATGGAGATTAGTGCAAAAACACACCATATACATTTATTTTTAGCTTCAGCAGTCAAATTGACATGGGTTAGGCACAGGTAACTTTTTGTAATTCTCAACTTGTGTGTTAAATGTGTACCGTCCAGTACACAACCTTGTGCCAATGTGCAGTGACTTCTGTTCCAATGATGTTAGCACTGGGCTCTGAATCACATCATATGACAGATACATGTGCCCCTCTGTCCTGACATGCAGAGGGTCTGAGGGCCAGAAACACTACACATCTGTATTAAATATCTTGTGCTCGGCTGCTAAGTTGCAGCCCTTCAGTCTCTTCCCCCCCCCCCCCCTGTTAAGTGGCACACATGAGAAATTGTCCTGTTTTTATTTAGCCCCTGCCTAATTACCCCTTTCCTTCTGCAAGTTGCCTTAAAACACTTCTAAAGCAGGCTGTGAAACATTGTTTTTATATATTATCATGTTAGGGTAAAATAGATGAAGTGGATTTAGGCCAGACTTTGGCATTACTATATGCAGGATTTAAAGGCAGTCTTTCTACTTCTACTACTGTGTTTCTCCCAATCTGTTTTTAAAGCATTGTACCTTGTATAAAACTAAGGATAAAAATCTTGTATTTCAGAATGGGACAACTTACAATCTGATGGCATTTTCTCACGTGCACTTTATACCTAGGTAAGTTGTTGCTTGGTTCTGCTGTGTTGAAGCTGCTAAAAGGGATCAGTCCTGTCCCTGTGATGTCAGCACTGGGCTCTGAAATCTGAGTGACAACTGTGCCCCACTGTGACTTGACATGCAGTGGGACTGAGGGACAGGTCTTCTGCTGGGGTGGAATATTATGCGTATGTGTAGATATCACTATTGTGGATAAATCCTAACTTAGATCATGGTAATGTTACATTAATGCAAATCTTATGTTTAATCATGGCTGACATTGGGGTGGGGGAGGTACTACAGGCAGGGGGCACCAAGACTTGGGAAGTGGGTGAGGTTTGTGTGGATCATGGGTGGAAATAATGGGGGTGTGGCCAGGGTCTTGTAGTATGAGGACTGTATTATATGGTGTAAATATGAAGTATCTAGCCATGGAAAATGTGTAACTACACCTCTTACATGTGATATATTATACATCTTTACATCAGAGCAGATGTTTTTGATTGTCACAACCCAATTACAATTTTTTTCCTTGCAGGTTCGGTATGAGGAGTCAGTGTGTTGAAAAGATCATATGTTAAAACAAATGCTTATTAAAAAGAAACAAATGTTGAACTGAGTGCTGTCTGTTTTGGGCCGACGTTAAAATTGAATCAATACATCGCTTCTTTTAGCATTGGGCAAGGGCTGCACAAAGGGATTGCTTATTTTTGGTAATAACCGTACAGATTCTAAATCTCTAGCCAGTTATGCAGCACTTATGATACAGCACAGTAGATAATGTAGAAACACTAGGCAATCGCAATTTTAAATAGGGGGATTTGTAGTTCTTGAATAAAAGTGCCATTGTGGAAGCCCTAGTCAGCCCCATGACTGCACTAGCTAATTTTATTTCCATGCAAATGGCAACGCATGGATTCTGCTATTTTTATTTACAAATAGCTATTTGGTGGTCTCCCTGGCTGTATTGTACAAGGTTTGTAATGGTCCCTTGTCCATCTTTAACCAGGAAAAGTGAATAATCCTAGGACAAGTGACATACCCTATTGAAACTAGTCCCCTGTATGAGTGAGGCGTACTTTAGCCATAGGGTTACCTTGGTAGAGCCCTACCACACAAAGCTGATAAAGAATGTTGGGGGTAGTAAAGCATTCTGATAAATAGCTTATACTGTAAAAAGTGTCTGCATGGCTGCTGCAGGCCAACTATGTGTCTTGAAGGAGAAATTAAATTCTTCATTCTCAACATGACAGCAGTAAACGACCTACCCAGATTCTAGCTTTAGATTCTGATTTTGACGTAGGAAACCAAATAGGACTTAAAGAACAGTAATGCTAAATATGAAAGTGTATAAAAGTAATTTCAGTATACTGAACTGGTGTGTTTGCCGCAGACTAATATAGTTTATATAAATACCTTGCTGTGTAGCCGTGGGGGCAGCCATTCAAAGGAGAAAAGGCACAGGCTACATAGCAGATAACAGATAAAGCACCATTATATTCCACAAAGCTTATCTGTTGTCTGCTTTGTAACCTGTGCCCCTTTTCCAGCTTGAATGGCTGCCCCCATGGCTACACCGCAGCTTATTTATATAAATTATAGTAGGGTTTTTGAGGCAAACACCCCAGCTGTACCAGTGCAGGAATGGCTGCCCCCAGGGCTACACAGCAGGGTATTTATATAAACTTTAGAGGGTTTTGAGGCAAACACACCAGTTTTACCAGAGCGGGCCAGCAGTAAATTATATTTTAGCTATTTTAAAACTTTTTTTTTGGTGTTAGTGTTCTTTTAAAGCCTCTGGAAACTATAAATAATAAAGCAAGTTCTTGTTGGTGACTAAAGTTGTTTTTAAGGCTCATATCTTCCCACAGGCTGTCTGTGTGTTCTCCAGAGACAGAATAGCATCATTGTTAGTGCCAGTCCAAGGATTCCCACAGTGATGGACAAAGCCAGAACAGAGCTGTTCTCAGAACCATTTCTGTACTGCGTTGATGGTCCATCTGCAGATGCACAGAAAAGGGAGTTTGTTTAAAAAAAAAACAAAAAACGTGTGTATATATAATATATATACTGCTTAAGGTGGCCATACATGGGCCAGTATTAACTGCTGATCTGTCCACCCTAGCCTGAGTCAGTAGGTTTTTTCTTTTTTTTTTTTTGGCTTATGTATGGTGATAATGTAGTGGCCTGGCTGAGGATTGGCCAAATATGTGGTGGGTTTAAAAATCCATTGGGCAGGAACGACATGGGTGGGTTTAACTCCACCAAAGTTTAAATGGTTGGAGTGTGTACTGGTAGAAGGCCAATCAGAAGAGACAAGGGACTGGGCAAGGGGAACATGGGGAGGGGAACTGCTGTAACATGGGGAGTGTTGTGCTGTTGGAGCAGCAGTTGGTGGGGAAGGCAACAAGTGAAAGCCTACTGTGTGATGGGTGAGCAGTGTTATGGTGAAGGTGAAATGATGGCATTCAGTTTTGCTGTGGGGTAATAAAACTTCATGGTAAACTTAGGGTATTTGGCATACATTGTAACTTCACCCTGAAGTGCCAGTGCCAGCACTGACCTTTGCTCAGAATTAGACTTGATGCTAGAAGAACATGTTGTATCAGTATGTTAGATAGGTGTGCTATAGCATATATTTTGTATTAATGAGGGTGGCCCTGATAATAATTTCCCTTGTGATATGATCCTTTAGAAATAACTGAATTATGCTGCACTAATGATTCACTGTTTTACCTGAGGTGCACTCTTTTCTCCAGTCCATCGGAATCATGGGTGCCGTTAGCTGAGTGAAGTTTAGGACTGGGCAGGGGGAGGCACACCCAGGCAGCAGCAGTTCATAAGGTTCCCTGCTGGACTCATTTCGGTAGAACATTCTCACACTGTGGGTACTAGGGCACAAAGAGCAAAATACAGGTATTCCAAGTTAAAATCTGATCTGGATCACAACATAATCTGATCACAAGTAAGGAGTAGAACCTATCCATTTGAGCAGCATAGGGACACTCTCCTTGTGGCAGACATTAGCAATGCAAGGTGGGCAACACTTGCCAGTCTCCACCATAGGCAGGGCAAAACTCAATTGAAATGATGTCCCCTACTGGCTACAGCTTCTTACCAACATTACAGTATTGCTTAATATCCAGCCAAAACAATGTAGCTTTGAGGTAGGAAGTTATTTCCTACAGATGGATTACAGGTTATGCACATGTATTCTTCTGCTCCATCTGTACCTTGGTATTGCAGTAAGCCAGTCAAGATATCATATTTAGGCTAAACTGCTGGCTCACCACTGCCACCTACTGTTGGATGTCCTGCTCTTCTAATAGGCGGGAACATGTTCACCCCAATTTTTTTGTTTTTTAATGAAAATGTTAATAAAGCATTAGATACCCCCCCCCCCCCCCCCAGCCCTTACATTTCACTTACCCATCAACTTCCTTGTAAAATTCAAATATGTGACAGGAAGAATAAGGAGGCTGCAAACCATTGTAAACTTTCAGGGCGCCCTGTAATGCTATGAGGGTGCTGTCATGCTAGGATGGACAAAAGGAAAGAAACTGTAAATATTAAGTCCTACAGAGGACATTGTTTATAGCTTGTTGCAATAAAAAGATAAAGCACATAAAATGTGTTATGTCATCTTAATTATGAAACCTTCAGTTTAAATTTACAAAGCAATGGTAAAAAAAAAAATACACAGATCAGACACCTGTCTCCTGGGTTGACTCCCTGTCTGTAGGGCAAGGTGCAAGGAACCTGTACCGGTGGGGTGACTCTAATACATACTCATCCCATGATGCAATGCCTGGGTTACTTTGCATACAGTGTATGGCAGCAGCAGATCATATTGGCAAGGCTTGGATTCTCACCAGAACAAAGGTTTCATGATTAATAAATATCCACACGGGAGACTGATGACTATCAAAATATGCACCAAATGTATTTACATAGAGAAATATTTATAAAAGTATGTAAAAGCAATATGAAAATCAGTGCCAATGTGTTCTACACTCCCCTACCTACCTTACTAAGGTTTTCAGTATGCTCTAAGTCTGAACTATATGCAGGAGATACCTGAAAGCCTAGGGCAAGATGGCAGCGGCAGAACCAATTGCAAATTGTCTCAGAATATCAGTCTACTTTAGTTAATTTCAAGGTCAACAACCCCTTATAGCTAGACATTAAATGGCAATCTTACTAAAAAGCTAAACCTTATGCAAGTGTAATATACTGACGGCGTTTGAGTGAGGGGCATTTACAGACTCACCGCTGAGTACATGAGCATTTTTAGAGGCAAAGACTTGTGCACCACATCCGAGAAGTTCCTCAGCAGAGCATCCACCAAGATTCCTATGGAAGCACATGTTCTGCAGGTTAAATATCAGTCTAAGGGATTCAGGGAAGAGGGGGACAATTTTGGGGTAAGACAAGGAATTTGCCTTTGGCCTAACAAAAGGTATTGCACAATGTAATGATTTGTTTTGATTATGGAGAAAAGCAGCTGTCAGGCTATTTTTTCCAGTTCAAAACCCCCTTAGAGCACAATAGGTTTACAGGAGGGGTCCCCAACCTTTCTTACTCGTGAGCCACAGTCAAATGTAAGAAGACTTGGAGAGCAACACAAGCACCATACAAGTTCATGGAGGAGCCAAATAAGGGCTGTGATTGGCTATTAGGCAGCCTCTATGCACACTATCAGCTTACAGGGGGCTTTATTTGGTAGGAAATCTTGTTTTTATTCAACCAAAACTTGCCCCCAAGTCAGGATTTCAAAAATAACTACCTGGTTTGGGGGCACTGAGAGCAACATCCAAGGGGTTGGGGAGCAACATGTTGCCCCAGAGCCACTGGTTGGGGACCACTGGGTTACATATATAGGACAAAATTGGTGTTTCAGTCATTCAGCCACATTTCCAAGAATATCTAAGGTAGTAAATAAGTTTTACCCCCAATTTTCACACTAAACTGGGATTACGTGTGTATCTAGAACAGCAAATAGGTATTGTCCCCGAGGGTCCCTCTAACAGGCATTCAGGCTGAGCAATCCCTGTCAGTTTTCTAGCCCACAGTTTGGGAACCGCTGAGGTTATGGAAGTCATTTTTTGAGGGGGTTAACAATAAGCAATACAAATTAACAGCATCTGGGGCATGTAAACTACATATGTAATGCACTTTGTAACATTCTCATGTACATGCAAGACCTGCCAGCACTTACTATATGAATTATGCCATAATAGGGCCAGGAACAGTATTTTTCATCAACAAAAGTCAAGGTGGCCGAACAAACTCAGATAATGAATCCTTCTCTATCAGCACCTATAGAACTTGCTCATGCTTTCCTGTTCTTGTTTAACATAGGTTATTGTCATGATCTTCCGTCTCGCCTATCGTCTTTCCAAATTCTCCCATCCTTGGCTTAAACTCCTTCTTGGAAAGAGCTTTGCCCAAAAGGGTGTCCCTGTTATGTGTCCAGGCATAAATACCATGGGCACGTTAGGCATGATGAGCTCACCTCCTGTCAGACGGGCCTTTTCATTGGTCTTGTGCATCTCCACGTGGCTCTTCACATCAAAGGCAGAGATCTCTTCCAGGGTCTTCATGACATCTGCAGTGGCCCATAAGGGAAGGCTAATGTTGTGGGATTTCTGAAGAGACACAGGACTGAATATAGGAATTGTATCTATACAATTTTCGTACCATGGTGATCAGTCATTTAGTCGATCAGACAGGATAGAAAATTTGGTTGAATAACGATAATATCTGCGCAAGTATTGTGTATCTGACGATATCCTTGAGGGGCCTACAATGCACTTTCAGGAAGTCACTTTCGTATGATTGGTGTGTGACAACTATTTCATGTTCACAAGATCCTCCGATTTGATATTATACTACAATTTCAGTCCTAATGTTAGTTTTCGATTGTTGCATTTAAACATACGATTGATATCTGAATGTTGTTCGGAAGAAGACTAAATTCTGAACGTGTATGGGCAGCTTTAGTTATACAGTAACAATAGATAAATCAATGCTTAAGTACACAGTTGGGATAAAGTCCCTGCCCCAAGGAGCTTACAACATACAGATTTTACCTGACCCAAAATATTTTGTCATGCAGCAGCACAGGATTTTGTGGGATTTGGCAAAATCTGATCCTTGGATCAGATGGTGGGTTTTGTTCATGCACCTACATCCAATGGTCAATGTATTACAATGAGAGAAGAGAATCTTTGAGACGCCATCAGACTTTATTTTGTCTCATGTAATTGCAGCATTCCCTTCTGAAAGGCTTGAAAGCTGGCAAATGTTTTACATCTGGTTTTCACATCAGAATTTTATATCAGTTGCATTATTTTTAGACCCATGCAACTACCTCCGACTTGTAGGATGTGATCAGCTGGGACCTCCATGCCCACACCCTCAATCAGTGCATGTGTAGAAGGAAGTGATGTACTGTGTATGCGCCAATCACCATTCAGGTGCCTCCCTTCCCACTGGCACCCGAGGGTCACCCCCCTGTCCTACTTATCGTCATTTCATATATTGGGGCAGGCCTTGTCAATAAGATCTTATTTAATTATAATCACCTAGCTGGCAGTCACCCAATACAGTCCAGAAGGTAAACCTGACATCATCTTGGTAACACCCTAACCTTCCAGCTATAACAACCTATAAAAGGATATTAGCACTACTTTATATTGCTCTTCACTTTCCAACTCACCTTTAACTGAGAAATGCAGTTTTATTTCCTTTCTACTTATCATAGTAACATTATAATTGAGGTTTGAAGAAGACATAGGTTCATCAGGTTCAACATTTTACATGTTGTAAATCAGTCCGTGTCCCTATTGAGCTTACAATGTTCCCAAAACACAGAAGGTTTAGAATCATCAGGAGCCACTTAAAGGTGTTGTTTACCTTTGAGCTAACTTTTAGTATGATGTGGACAGTAATATTCTGAGACAATTTGCAATTGGTCTTCATTTTTTATTATTTTTCTTAATTATTTCAATTTTTGTTCAGCAACATCCAGTTCAGAGTTTCAACAGTTATCTGGTTGCTAGGGTCCAAATTACCTTGGCAACCAGGGAGTGCTTAGAATGAGAAACTGAAATATGAATAGGAGAAGATCTGAATAGAAAAATAAGCTCGAAAATGTAACAATAACAATGAAACTGTAGCTTCACATAGTAATACTTTTTTTTGGCTTCTGGGGTCAGTGACCCCCTTTTGAAAGCTTCAAAGAGTTTGAAGGAGAAGGCAAATAATTAAAAAACTATAAGAAATAAATAATGAAGACCATTTGAAAAGTTGAGAATAGAATTGTCCACAAAAGTTAAACTATAGGTGAACCACCCCTTTTATCTGCCTTTAAGCTTTTGGGGTGTGGGGGGAAATTGGAGACCCCAGGAGACAAGGATGATGGTCAGAATCAAACTCAGAACCCCAGTACTGCAAAGGTTGTGGGCTTGCCTTGGCACTACCATGGCTGCCAGGTCTCCTTACCTGCATTCTCCTGCCTATAGCTGCAACCCATACAGAAATTACCCAATGCGAATTATTAAGCATCCTCACACAGACTATTATCTGCCTATAGTAGACTATAATATCTTACACTGGGCAGTATTTATGCCAAGGCCAGCCGTGACTGCCCCATGTAGCAGTGAACTCTAACCTGGCAGAAGAGTGTGTCATAGACCTTCCAGACCCAACGAGAGATAGTGGTCTCTGCCCTGTAACCTGTGTAGTTGGCTATCCGTTTCATGATGTCCTGTGTATAAAAGCAAAGTACGTAAGGATAAAAAGAACCAAGAACAAAGAAATGGTCATGTTTAATTGCCCTATTTGCTGGAGTGTACAATCCATTTCCACACACTATATTTCCACACACTATATTCTTGGCTATCCTATTACTATAAACAGTGTGGGGCCAGCTTAAAACCAATATTAGTTTCCAGGGGCATGCAGTATATGAGCAATAATAGTATGGATTTTGGTGCTCATAGAAAATATTCATGTAATACACAACAGCCAAAAATAACTTAAAAAATAGCCTATATAAACATAACTTATAAACAGTGCTTAGTGATGTCACTTTGAAACCAAAAATACATTGTAACTTTTGCTTTAACATGTGAGGATATCAGAAGTCATCCAGACCTGTCTAACTACACCGTCAGCCTTATGTCTTTATAGCATTTTAATATCCTAATCATTTATAGTAGGGGATACGTTCTCTTGTCAAACATGCATTCCCTGTATAACTCAGCCTGCAGCCTTGTGTCTTTATATGGTCACAGAACCCCTCAGTGACTTCTAATATCCTTATCATTTACAGTAGGGGTACATTATCCCTTATAATACACGAGTGATACTCAGAGTTCCCTGTATAAATCAGCCTGCAGCCTTGTGCCTTTATATGGTCACAGAGCCCCTCAGTGACTTCTAATATCCTTATCATTTACAGTAGGGGTACATTATCCCTTATAATACATGAGTGATACTCAGAGTTCCCTGTACAACTCAGCCTTGTGCCTTTATATGGTCACAGAACACCTCAGTAACTTGTAATATCCTTATCATTTACAGTAGGGGGTACATTATCCCTTATAATACATGAGTGATACTCAGAGTTCCCTGTATAACTCAGTCTGCAGCCTTGTGCCTTTATATGGGCACAGAACCCCTCAGTGACTTCTAATATCCTTATCATTTACAGTAGGGGTACATTATCCCTTATAATACACGAGTGATACTCAGAGTTCCCTGTATAAATCAGCCTGCAGCCTTGTGCCTTTATATGGGCACAGAACCCCTCAGTGACTTCTAATATCCTTATCATTTACTGTAGGGGGTGCATTATTCGCTATATCAGCACACACCATAAATGACACCACCAATTTGTCATTAAGTTACCTCATTTTTGCAGCACATCTCAATATTTCGCATTGCTTTTAGGCACAAATCCACAATGGCAGCAAGAGACAGGTGACTCACCTTCCAGCTGTTTACTTTGTCCTGATACTCCGGTTGCTGGATCGTCTCCCTCATTAGCTCATAGTACCTGGGGCAGTCTTTGGAGGGGAATTTCAGGAGCTGGAAGTCAGTACATTAGGTCATGTCAGGCTCGGGTGCTGCTGTTGCAGTTTGTCTGTGGTGGAACAATCTGAAAGCTCTGGGGGAGCAGTTTAATGAACAGCCAGGATTGGCAGAAGCACCAACTGGAAATGTGTAGGAATTCACTAAATTTAGGATTTGCCCAGAGTCACGGGAACTTCGGCAAGATTTCCAGTTGTTACCCCGGTCCATTAAACCTCCTATTAAAAAATCCTTTCATTAAACTAAGGACAGATTTTTGGTCACATTTGAAATGTTAACAATAACAGATACTTTCTGGGCATACATGGGAAGAGCTACTTGTTTAGCAAGTTTGCCTGCAGGTGGCTGTTTGCCCATTCAGCAGCAAAGCAACTCAGCAGCTTCTGTCGGCCAGGGTATGGCCAGGTTAAGACCATGTTCCCACATGTTAATATGCAATTTACAATTCTTTGGGGTGTTTCCATATAATTTATTTAACAAATTAACACAATTCTCAGGGCTATAAAGGGAAACTACACCCCCAAACAATGTAGGTCTCTATAAAAATATATTGCATATACAGCTCATATGTAAAGCCCTGCTTCATCTAAATAAACCATTTTCATAACAATATACTTGTTTAGTAGTATGTGCCATTGGGTAATCCTAAATAGAAAACTGCCATTTTAAGAATTAAGGGCTGCCCGCTGGGATCATAGGATTCCCAGTACACACACAAACAAGCCAAGGCACACATACATGCTAGGCCCCATCAGCCAATGAATGGACAGAGTTCTATATTTTACACTACTTCTTTTTACAGTCAGAGCTGCATTATTTCCTGTCAGCTGATCTCTGAGGGAGCACACAGCCCATCACTAAATGGCGGCTCAAGGGAAAGGATGTAAAAGGGCAATATTTACTGATAGATATATTCCAGTTTGGAGAGATTCTTTAGTTGGTCACTTAACATAGTTAACAATACCTAACTATCTGTTGGTTAAGTATTCATTCAGGGGGTATAGTTTTCCTTTAACTGGTGTCAGTTGACAGTCAGTGGTGCCTCCTATTTAACTGAAAAGCAAGCAGTCTTGGGTGTTTATTGGTGGGTTGATTGCTACTACAAGTAGCGGAGATTGGAATTCTGCTTATGCCATGACCCTTACATAAACTGTATCGGTAGAATGAATGGTTAAGTTCTTCAATGACCCCGGGGTATTTACCTTTAACATTAACTTGGCTTGGCAGCTTAGCCATGCAGACTAACATCAAAAAGCATTTTCAGACATTCAGCAAACAAACGTGAAACGCACCCGATCTTGCGAGACAGGAACTGTGTGAACAGGGATTGGCTGCCAGTGTATCTCTGGGTGCCAGAGCTGGGATCCGTTGGGGGGGTACAGCCCAGCTAAGCTTGCTTGGGCACTCATTAGGGTTCGGTCATAGTCAGTGCTGCGAACATAGATCTGAATAGGGTAAAATAATTAATTGGAAAGAAGTACGAAGATTCTAATGACTACAGTTACAGCAAAATAAATCACACATGTATAAGATCCATGAAGTGCCCACTTGTACTGCAGCCTATTAAACGTATGTGTAATTAAACACTTAGGGGCAGATTTACCAAAACACGAGTTCAAATCCCGAATGGGAAAAATTCGGATTGGAAATGAAAATTTCTGAAGATCGCAAATATCACAAAAATGCTTCCAAAAAAAACGTATTAGTCATGATAATATCGTATTGGCGATTCAAAAGTCATGAAATTTTCATACCAAACGATTGTAAACATACATAAAAATACGAAAAATACGAAAAAGCCGTGCAAGCGCCGAAAAAGTCGTGCAAACGTCTAAAAAGTCACGCAAGGTACGAAAAAGTCGCGGAAAATACGATTGGACCGATCGAGCGAACGAACGGTCGGAGCGTTTGTGGATAAGTAAATGTGCCCCTTAGGGGCCCATTCATGAAAGCACGCTTTTTTTTTTATTTTTGCTAATTTTTAGAACTTTTCGTACTGACCACGATCATGGTTTTTGTAAACTTCCACGAAAAAGTCGTATTTTTCACAAAGACTACGACCATTTCGGAATTCATTCAAGCTTTGGTATCTTGACTTTCCTTGGGCCAGGTTGGATCTGTAGAGTGCCATTGAGTCCTATGGGAGGCTTCCAAAATCATGCATTGAAGTTTCAAAGCCAGAAAGGTTTTTGCGCCGTTTACAATTGTTCGGATCTGAAAATTTCTTGACTTTTGGATCACAACCACAATATTTTTGTACGACCAAGAAAGCGGAGTAACCACTTTATTGTGGTTACTCCGAATTGTTTCCAATCGTGCTTTTAACTAGCGAAAATTTGTGCTTTCATGAATGGGCCCCTCAAAGTGTCACATATACCTATTGCTTGCATTTGTGCCTCTGTAATAAGCAATGCATCCTGGCCATATTAACAGCCCAGAAATAGGGGAAGTAGGCCAGCGTGTGTGAATAGGGCGCAGACAGTTCAGCTACAGACATATGACTCCACTCACTGTCACTGGTTTATGGGTCATGAGTGTTCCTATTTCTGCTTAGCAAATGTCAGCAAGTCTTAAACAGTAAATGTGGTTATTAAAAAGCAAACATAGGAAAAAGGGGGAAAATCAATTTTTACGTTTTTGACTATTGGGTTTTCAGGTTGGAAAGCCAACGGAACTCCCAGCAGGAACGTAAAAGCTACTGCCAGAATATTGGAAAATGTAATTTAGGACATTTAAGGCAAATGCAGATTCAAACCTATGATTACGTACCTTAATGTTTATTATAAAATACTGATTCAGACTTTTTTAATCCAGAGTACAAGCCTTTATTGAAGGAAGATTCCAGGTTCAACCCAGCAGTGTTAATTTTTGCCCAGACATAATGCAACACCGCACAGCATCATTATTTATACACCCATGCCTGGCTTGACCCTTTTTGATGACATCAGAGGAGGCGGGGCAGGTGCAAGTGTATAAATAAGTGACAGTAGACAGAAGGAACAACAATCAGAGTGTGCTGACACCTTGGTGGGTTGGGGCCATGGTCAGAGTTCAACCCGCAACCTGGTGGTTGCACCGTGCAACACTATTTACACTTTTACCTTTTAGATGAGTGGAATAGATAGGGCATGTGCTAAACTGGGACATTAAGGGTTACTCCATGTTTGGTCCTAGCAAGGTATATAAATAGTTTAAAGTGAGTTTGTGATGGATATCTATAACTATAAATAGTTTACCAGTGCACAGATATTCCCCTTGCACATTGAACTCCTAATAACAAAACAGTCACAACAAAGGTTTAAGAGACGGTATCAAAACACAGAGTAGCTTCAGTTCCCCTCTTTAGTTTAAGAGTTAACAAGAAAACATAGATCCTGATTAAAACAATAGGCAAAACCATGTTGAGCACAAGCCCTATTCATTTTATTCACATAGAACAAGGGGATATACTGCCCATTTAATACTGTTTATGATTATGAAGTGGGCCAAGAAGACATTTGTGTAAAGGGCCTCAAAGGGAATAGTGGGCTTCTGATGGTAGCCCTGAGCAAATGTTGAGCTGGGCATCAATGAAGCAGTATGTTTAGATGGTTTTGACGATTTTGGCATTACTACCCAACCATTGTTATAAAAATGAGGCACCAAGTTGACATGAAGGGGGCATCAGCAAATCTGGCAGAGACGGGGGTCACTTTTCTGTCCTGATTCCATCCAGATGTGTGCTAAATCAAACAATATCTGACCATGATGACTTTCAGGAAATTGTTCATATAGCAAAAAAAAAAATACAGCCATATTGTGCTGCCGTATATTTTCCATCAGTGTCGGACTGAGATGTCAGGGCCCACCAGAAAACCCTGGACCATGGGCCCACTCTCAAAACTTTAATTCCTCCTCTCCTCCCTCAAGCTCTTTATTATCCTAGTCTCGTTTATCTACATACTATACTTTATTCTTCCATCAATAAAGCTTTCTTGTTCCCATACAGAATTAGGGAATAGTTAGAAGCAAGAGGCCCACCTGGGCCCACCGGGAGTTTTACTGGTATCCTGGTGAGCCAGTCTGACACTGTTTGCCATATAGGGCAGAATAGTGGCATCTGAGGTGGCATTCATTGCAATATGAACACATACAACTAACTAGTGGTCACTGACTGATGGTGTTTTCTGTTGCAGTCCATGAATTAAACCTTTGCTGAAGCAAGAAACATAAAACAACTCCCATATATATCTACAATTATGCAAGGAAGGAATGTTCAGAGCCTACTATCAGCTACAGACTCATATTTCGTTGCCTACAGGAATATAAGTGGGAGAGTAAGCTCATTTATTAATAGGTATATTTCCATTTACTCGGGAGTAAGCATAGCAAAATAAACATGGCAAAACAAGCCATGCACACATATGTAAATATATGGTAAGGACCAGCACTCTCTTGTATTAGGCTTAAAACAACAATAAAATGTATTTTGTCACATATTGCTTGTGTCCAATGCTTTCGGTCCACGTTAGGACCTTTATCAAGGATAACAAATAAATATATATAATGCAGAGATATGTGCTTTACCTCCTGTCTGTTGTATGTGGAACTCAAGAAATGATCATATCTCCTCCTCAGAAAGCGGCCCAGTTCATATTGTTGCCTCACACCCTCCTACAGGTACAAACACAACAGGTATAGTGTTACCTTTAGTATATATATATACTACTTACTAAAAGCACGAGACAGCTTAATAAAGTCTAGAAGTTCTACACATTTTGGTACTTAATGTGTAGTATTCCCTAGTATACCCTAGGTGACAACCGTTTAGCAGTAAAGATGCCCCAGTCGCTCCCCTTTTCCTTTGCTTCTGATTTACAGAACATACTCTGGGCTGCTGTCAGTTACCTGAGCTAAGGAACTCACAATATGCAGTATACATATGATAAAAAATGAGTGATACAAGGGTAATTAGCATTTACTTCAGGTTTCCATTACATGGATGGCAGCTCAGAAACCAGTGCACTCTGAATTTGTCAGCTTTGTAGCATTGGGTACTATGACAGAGGTACTTCATTTCCTGCTTTATGACTGAGCATGTGCAGTGCCACTGACTCAAGAATGGCCCATCAAGATCCAAGATGGGGAGCTCTTTTGGCCAATATTAAAGGCTTGGTGTATTACTGTTATAGGGCTGCTGAACCACTCAATAAGTTCAGTATAACAGCACGTCAAGCTATACTTATTTTTATCATCATCTCCTGTATCTTTGGACCCAGTGGTGGACCCTGTAAATGTTTTTCAGGTAAAATTTCAGGTTTTATGCGTAGGTTTAAACACTACACGTGATCTCTTTAGGTGTTGGATTCCATTAAAATGCTTCATATAAAAATTTGGTTTATTACATGCCTAAGTAATTGAAACTTATTCTCAAAATACATAGGGTTTTTGATTCTGAATATGTTTTAAAGGGGGTTTCCTCTCGGGTATGCTGAGCAAAGTTTGTTAGGGGTAAAACAAATAATTGTTTGTGATTCTGTGCGACTAGAAATAGTGATTGTGGTTTAAATGGGCAGTTCACCTAAACATTTAGTATGTTATAGAAAGTCCTATTCCTAGCAATAATGCAATTGGTCGTTAGTATTTGTTTTTGTTTTTTTTTTATAGTTTTTGAATTATTTGCATTCCTGTTCTACATCTTCCAAGCTTTCAAAAGGGGGCAGACCAAAAACTATTGCTATTCCTTATCTTTCTGTTCAGGCCCTTTCCTATTCATATTCCAGTAAGCCACGGATAACAGCCCAGCTTGGAGGAGGGGCACCATGACCCAGGCTCATCCCTAGCCGGAGCCCCATAGGTGTTTCAATTTAAGGGGAAGGGTTAAGCCTGGGGGGAGGAGTAGTGGGGCCATCTTTAGAGCTAGGCAAGGGGAACCTGCAACCATTTTGTGGAAGCAGGCAGTAAAGCAAAGATCCCCACCTGCCCTCCCTAGAAGGGGGTGGAATTAAGTAAGGGTTTGTTATTTTTTAGTTGTCACAAATGTGGCCAATGAGGGCTGGGGTACACGAGTTATAGTTAGCTAGTTGAGTTGGGACATAGGTAAATTGGAGGCTTAAATTCAGAAGGATATTCGTCACAGCAAGAGGCGGGCCCTTGTCAGTCTGCCGGGTAAATATTTGGGCCGGTGAGAGAGGCTTACCTTGGTGGGATGGTTTAACCCCTAAGGTGGGTGGCCATTGTTGCAGATGGATTACGGGTGAAATATTAAAAGGTGATGGCGGGGGGCTCCAGGTAAGGTGGAGTCTCTTTTGTAAGTAAGGTTGGCGGCCTATCCTCTGGGCTAGGAGGCTTTACGGCTGGAGGATAGTGCTTCAGGTAAGGAGGGGCAGACTGACAGGGGTTCAAGTTATATGGATGTTACATGATGTTATATGTTATATAATATTTACAATGTTTAATATGTTTTGTTATAAATGATGTAAATTATGATATTGTATTTTACTCAATTGTTATGTGCTTGGAATTGTATTGGAAATTAATAAAGCTGTGGCCAGTATCATTCCAAAGGTGATATTGTCACGCATTTTATTGGTTAGAGAGTGTTAGCGTGAGGATGCTGTGGATGATGCCTCGGTCAAGTCTTTCATTCAAACCACTGCCTGGTTGCTAAGGTTCAAGACCCCAGCGACCAGAGAGCTGCTGAAATTCCTAACTGGTGGGCTCTGGAACAAAAAGCTAAATAAATGAAAAATCACAAAAATCAACACCAATTGTAGATTGTAGAATATCAATGTCTAATACTAAAAGATAATTTAAAGGGGAACACCCCCTTATGGCTGTGGCACACAGGGAGATTAGTCGGCGCACAACAAATCTCCCTTGTCACGGGTGACTAATCTCCCCGAAATGCCATCCCACCGAAAATATAAATCGCCGGTGGGATGGCATACGCGGCGGCACAATTTCCCAAAATCTCGGTAGTTGCCTTTAGAGGAAAGTTGTGGGCGACTAATCTCCCCGTGTGTCACAGCCATTAAATGAAATGTGATTATCGCTGCCCTTAGTATATGAGGGTGCAGCTTTCTGATTAACACAAAGTTGCTCATTATTGCAAACCTCAATTTTCTGTTCTTGTACATACACATTAGGAGAGAGTGGGGTAAAATAAAACTTCCTAAGAGTTTAGCCAGAATTTCTGTAGTAATTTTAGTTTTGCAGACATATCAAAATATCCTTTACCTGGGTCAGTTGTTGGAGTCCATTTGGCCATATCTTTTCCTTGTATGGGTCATTTGGGTATGTATCAATGGGAGCACGGTCTCCATGGCGAAAAACCTGAAATCAGAAAAAAAATTATAATTTTACTAATACAACCAGGATTGGTCATTCCATTATACAAGGAGAGAGGCTAAAAGTTGAGTATTACAGTATAATAAGGAGGTGTCTTACTGCCAAGGGTACAGAATACATGTGAAATGGTGACAAACTATATGTTTACATATATAAATGCTGTATAATTGATGTCTACACAAGTGATGGGCAAATGGTTATCCTCTTCCAAATGCCCTTGTACTACAACCTTGTTTTACATTTAGTTAAAGTATAAAATATTTATAGAAGTATTCTTGCCTAAGCTAGTCTGTGGGAAGAGGAGGTTTATGTTTGTGGCAGACAGCTCCATGCGTGATCCTATCACTTTCTCAGCTCTTTAAGCTTTTTAATACTGATTAATACAGAAGGTATTAATAGAACTTACAGTCGTCCCCAACCTATTTTACCTATGAGCCACACTGGGAAATTGGGAGCAACACAAGCATATAAAGTTCCTGGGGTGCCAAATAGGGACTTGTATCAGCTATTTGGTAGCCTCTATATGGAATGGCAGCCTACAGGAGGTTCTGTTTGTCAGTACACCTGGTTTTTATGGAACCAAAACTTGCCTTCAAGCCAGTAATTCAAAAATAAGCAACTGCTTTGGGGCCCCTGGCAACAACATACAAAGGGTTGCTCATAAACCACTGGTTGGGGATCACTGGTCTAAAAGAAGGGGATATGAGACACAAGGTGTGGGGATGTCTATGAAAGCAAAAAAAAAGCAGGAAAACATAGTATGAAGTGTAATTAAGCCTGTGTATAATCTTAAACAGAATTATAAAATACATTTTACTGTATTGCATAGAATGAAGGTTTGTAGATGAAATGTGCTGTGTATCATTAAATATACTCACCAATGGCTATAAATTGTGGGTAACTGTACACAGCAGTATTATTATTATTATTATTATTAACATTTATTTATAAAGTGCCAACATATTCCGCAGCGCAAAGTAACATATAAAGCAATTAATAACCGATACAAGAGGTGAAGAGAGCCCTGCCCAAAAGAGCTTACAATCTACAAGGAGAAAGGGTGAGACACAAGGTGTGGGAAAGGGACATATTATACCCCCCTTACTTACCAGTGTGATGAATCTTAGTTTTTTGGATGAGAAGCTGGGCTGGAACGCCATGATACACACAATGAATACGAGCCACGTATAAGAGCTGAACATGTTTCCTCTGCATTGAGTTAGCTGGGGGTCACCTTATGAGAAAGCCCCTGGGGGTAATATCACTCTACCCACATCTCAGTATCTCTAGGACTCAACTTGCAGGTAAAGAAGGGATGTGAAGGCATAATCTAAGGATGTTTGCTGATTTAACACACAGTAATGCTGCTGATTACACTGTAGGGCATTTCTCCTTAGAAAGCACATATATGAAGGTACTGATTAACAGAAAAATAAATGGTTATGTCAACTAGATTCCTCATTTAATGTTCTTGAGATGGCTGCTCACAAGCTGCTAATGAGGGATGTGAATCATGGCAATTAGGGGGTACTGAGATTACTGTCTAAATTACATGTGTAAGCAAGATAAACACTACACGGAATGGTCAACAGTCGGGTTAGATCCAGAGCATCCTAAGGGCTCTGCGACAAATCTCCCTGTTCCCGGGCGACTAATCTCCACGAAATGCTGAGATTTGACGCGGGCGACTAACAGTCTTTGTATGCACGTATTTATATATTTCTATTTATATACTGATTGGTTACTTCAAGTTGAGATACACAGGCAACCAGAACACACCCTGCTTTGTTCAGTCACCAAACAAAATTGATATTTGACTGAGGTCTCTCCACTGAGCAATTATAGCCAAAGGGATAGGCTTGGGCACAGTACAAAAGGGGCGCTCTCATCAATACAATATTTTTAGCAAAAGTCGGTTTTCCCCAAGGTCTGTTTTAAAGGTGGACATACACTGTAAGGTCTGCTTGCTTGGTGAGGTTGCCAAGCAAGCAGATCTTCTCCCGATATGCCAATCTATCGAGCCAATGTGGTCCCCGTCCCGACGTAAAAATCAAACCTGCCCTTTCAAGATCTGGTCGATTTCAGGCCAGATGACGGTTGGGGAGGCCCGTTGTTGGTGCCCACATAAGGGCAGATAAGCTGTCTAATCGGTCTAAAGGACCAATATCAGCAGCTAAAATCAGCCCATGTATGGCCACCAGTTGTCCCCAAGGTCTGTTCATCAAATGGCTTCTGTTTCATAGTTTCAAGAGTGAGGGCAAGGCCAGAGAATATAATAGCCAGACAAACACTGCTTTCATTAGCAATTACATTTACAAATAACTGTAAAACCACTGAGAATGTGTAAAGGACACCTATCAATTTTTTTGAGTTGCAGATGACCTTTAATGTATACAGGTATGGGACCTGTTATCCAAAATGCTCAGGTTTTCCAGATAAGGGTTTTTCCTGTAATTAGGATCTCCATACCTCTTCTAAAAAAAATCAGTTAAACATGAAATAAACCCAATAGGATTGTTTTGCCCCCAATAAGGATTAATTATATCTTAGTTGGGATCAAATACAGATAGAGTATTTTCGCTGATTTTTTCGGGCGTCCGGACGACTTTTTCGTATGCCGCACAACTTTTTCGTATGCCGCACGACTTTTTCGGACGCTTGCACAAAAAAATCGGAAAGGTTTTACCACTGTTTACAATTGTTTGGTACGAAAATATCGTGACTTTCGGATCGCCAATACGATATTTTCGTGACTAATACGATTTTTTCGTAAGCATTTTCGTGATATTTGCGATCTTCAGAAATTTTCATTTCCAATCCGATTTTTTCCCATTCGTGATTCGGATTCGTGGATTAGTAAATGTGCCCCTATGAGTCAGCTTCCTGCTGATTGGCTCAGATCCACATTCCTAAGGGGGGAGTGAGTTCTTAGCATTCTTGAAGGAGGGGGGAGCAGGAGAGGGGAGAGAGCAGAAAGCTGTGTGTCTCTGGCACATGAATTACAGACACAAGAAATCTTTTTTCAGAGAAGTCAGTGCAGCGTTTCTGTGAGTGCTTATGGCTGTATTTACATAGACCTGATAAAGCTTACTTAGTTTTTACCTTTCTTTCTCCTTTAAGAATTACATTTTCTTTCATTATGCAAAAAACTGTTTTTGGGTAGAGAGACTGAGATAAGCTTAGCACAATTTTACGGCAGTTTTATGTAACTGAATTAAATGTATCACAAATGGAAATATTTAGTAACATAAAAGCATTAATTAAAAATGCATAAAGTATTTGCCAAGGGTTTAATCTTATTATGTCATTGCCTGTTTCTTTTACAGAAGAGCAGCATTATGGCAATAATAAACTGATAGTATAAAATAAACATAAGGAGGAAAGTGATCCAAAGGGACAAAACGGCTTCCATCTGAGGCCAAATGGGAAATTTTCACTGAAACAAACAGGAAATTTCAGTGTATACACAAAGGCATGATGGGATTATACATTCCCCCAGGCTTGCACGTCAGGAGAGACCAAAAACAGATGGACAGTTAATTAAATGCATGACCTGTTGCACAAGATGCACTTATGGAATAGTCCAACTCTGGCTATGAGGCCAAATAACCAAAACTTTGTCAGGACTGGACAACCTGAATCCCTAAACAGAAGTACAACTCCCAGAACTACCAGCCTGCAAGTGCAAATGATACCTGATTGCTAGGGTCACTGACCCTAGCAACCAAATTGTTGGTCTTTCGCACCTTGTCCTTTTGCTTTTTCATTAAGAAAACTACTGTCTGGATTGTAGGATAATAAAGCTGCAGCAAACAGATTGCAGTTCAAACAGTTTAGAGCTTAACATATAAAAACCCACGTTCTATTCATTCCTATGAAATTATTAGAAGAATATTTAGAAATGGTTGAAAGTTAGAATTCATCAATTGATAAATATGCTTCTTTAAATCCCATAGGTATAAATAGAGCATTGGTGAGGTTTTATGTATTAAGCTTTAAACTCACATTTTGTCCTAAATCTGCCACTAAAAGTAAATAATGAATGTTACATAAAAAAGTGAATATGTTTGTCATGCCTCTCTGCATAAAACAAGTTTACATAATTGTAATAATAGACATCCTGTATATATTGCCAGGAGCATTCAGAGCAGCTACTAATCATTTACCAAACATCTAAACCTATTGTATAATTATATTGTATCAAGCCGTTCAGCTCACTGCAGTGTTGATAACAGCAAAAGTATTTAGTGATGCACTGATATATAGAGTAAAGGTGGCCACACACGTGGCGATCTGCGATGGTCGCACGAAAGATCGTCAGACCCGCCACTAACCTTCAGGGCTGAAACGGCAGATATGGAGGTAGAAACAATATGATTTCTACCTCCTTCTGCCGATTCAGCCCTGACGGGAGATTTCGCTCAGGCGCCTTCTATGGCGCCCGATCAAAATCTTTTGACCTGGCCGAGTTTACCGATATCAGCAGCTTCCTGCAATACCGGTCGACTCGCCGACTTGCCATACACGCACCAAATATCGGATATTATCGGTGCGTGTATGGCCAGCTTTAACCATGGCATCCATAAAAGCTTTTAAAACAGTGCAGTAAAGCTGACTGGCTCTGTTTGTGGATTCTTTTTGCAATGTTATTAATAGAGAAATAAGGACTCTATTAAAATTAAAGTGTATAAAAGTAACTAAAATATAATGTGCTGCTGCCCTGCACTGGTAAAATTTGTGTGTTTACTTCAGAAAGTCTACTATAATTTATATAAATAAGCTGCTATGTAGCCATGGAGGCAGCCATTCAAAAGAGAAAAGGCACAGGCACATAGCAGATAACAGATAAAACACTATTGTATTCTACAGAACTTGTCTGTTATCTGCTATGTAACCTGTGCCTTTTCTCCTTTTTTCCAGCTTGAATGGCTGCCCCCGTGGCTACACAGTAGCTTATTATATAAATTATAGTAGTGTTACTGTAGCAAACACACCAGTTTAACCAGTGCAGGGCAACAGTGCATTCTATTTTTATTACTTTAAAGCTCTTTTATTTTTTGGTGTTACTGTTCCTTTAATGCATTGACAAAATTTTAATTCTAAGAAGGACCACTACCACAAATGGTGGGCTTAAACCCTACACTAGAAGTCACCAAACCTTAAGGGCAAAGACACACAGAGCTATTTAGTAACATCTAGTTGTCACAGCTACTAAATGCAAGAAAATCCCCTGCCTAGACAATACTGAGAATTGCCTCTGCTAAAACAAATGTAGGGGCAATTATCAGTACATTATCAGCATTGTCGTCGTGACAAATAGCTGCTACTAGTAGCTCCCTGTGTCTTCACCCTAATATGTATCATAAAGTCAGAAACCAAAATGTTTTGCAGTCTGCACTTTAGAGCTGCTGATTACTAGTTCTCTCTAATAATAGGCCAGTTAATTGGTGGCTGTGCTTGCTTCGGGCTGTTCTTCTCCACTCAGCGCTTTGCTCACCATTACACTATCCTTGAGGGTGGATTTATTTGTGCATTGCAGATGTTTTTGTGGATACAAACATCATAGAAAATGCTGTCTGGTGATATAATGTTTCTTTGGGGCACCATTTGGAAATCACACAACAGGTGAGGAGCTGAAGACCTAGTGACTGCTGGGGGGCCAAAGGAGTATATGAATGCATGCAAAACAGGTGATAGGCCAGATTCCATTTAGTAAAAATAAAGTTATTCCATGCTTTATCACATGAAAACTTATGGAAAGATTCAATTTGTGATGCAGTTCAATTCAGAAAAACAAATCATGTGTTTATCATGTTCACTAAGGTCCATAGGGTGGCCATAAAAATACTTATTTAAAATATTTACTTGCCGAAGTTGCATTTATAAGGGGCAGATTTACTTATGTTCATATTTTTTTTTTTTTGATTCATGTCTTTTTGCAATAAAACTCAAATTTTCACAGAAAAAACACATTTTTTGCCATTTATTAAGCATAAAGACCACGAAAAACACTAATACAAAACTTTGCCATCTAAAAGGAGAAGGAAAATCTCAATCACTGGGGGTGCCAAAATGTAAGGGCACCCCCCAGAGATTATAATCACATAAGGTAAGATCTGCTCATTTGGTGAGGTCGCCAAACGAGCAAATCCTCTTCTGATATGCCCACCTAAGGGGGGGCGACAATGGCGTGCATAGGTGCCGTCAGACCAAGGATCAAAGAGCCAATGCAGTCCCCGAATCCAACAGGAAAATCAAACCTGCCTGATCAACACCTGGCCCATTTACAGCTACAGTAGACATCAATCAGGTAGGCCCATCGGGGGCCCCATACAGGGGCAGATAAGCTTGCAAAATCAGTCTAAAGGAGAACTGACTACTGCTAAACTATTTCATAAGTTAAATGCACACAAAAGGGATAAACAGATTTTCCTTTCAATAAAAAAATTACCAATAACTTTACAAATACTGAAAAAATATAATTAATGGATATTGGAAAGTTGCTTAGAATTAAAACACAGTTTTGGATGGATATTACCTTTATGTGGGAAGGAAGCAAATGCCAATAAAACTACTCACCACCACAACAAAGGTTAAGTTGTCCATCCTCTGAGAAAGACTTGTCAAGATATAAAGGTTAGTGAACGCCAAGGGAAGCCAGAGGAATTCTGTTTCTCTCTTCATGATGGCAGGATTCTGAGCGTGAGTTTCCTGAATGCACATAGACACATGGACAAACATTCTCATTTTACTCGGCACAACTGCTTATCTCACAGAAGGAAATTGGGATAAATCCCTCCCCCAGTTTTGACACTTGTATCCTGCAATAGTACATTATGTTTTGTTACTGTTTGATAGCATCCTTCCTGACTTTCTACATCTGATTGGCTAATGGATACAGAGCATTTGTCATAAAGCAACCTTCCTGACTGTCTGCATCTGATTGGTTGGATACAGTAAATTTGTCAAATAGTTGCCTTCCTGACTCTCTGTATCTGACTGGTTAGTGGGTATGGGATTTGAGTCATATAGCCTTTATCACTTTCTACGCATGATTTTATCATTTTATGTGCCGATATTATATAGCAGAGTTTGATTGTTTAGTAGATAAAGGGCAGGCATTGTATAGAAGCCTTTGACCCTTATGGAATCTGATTGGCTGATGACTATGAGGCAGATTATAGAGAGACAATAGTTTAAAAGTTGTGATGTTTTGTTAGAGGGCAGTCTCATCTAAGTTCATAATATTAGTTATAGGAGGTTGGATCAAGACATTGATATGGCCTATTACTAACAGGTCTGTACTGGGCTCTACAAGTTTAGATCACTGGGTCAAGAATCAAACAACAGATTTGTCAGATGTCAGTCAGCAACCTGATTGGTCAACTGATTGATTAACAAGTAACCTGGCCTATCAGGGTGATTTAGCAAGGATCAGGAAACTTCTAAACTGATTGTTCCCAGGCTCCATATAACCCTCGATCAAGACTCTAAGCAGTGAAAAAATTGAGTTATGCTCACATGTACCAAGTCTGGGGATAAAAAAGCAGGGCTTAGGGACCATAAGTACCAAGGGACAACACAGGTGTCACATGCATTTTGCAGAGCCCCCTTAACACTTAATATAGTGGTTGCAAAGGGATGGCACTTCCTTTTTGGCCTTCAGTCCTCTCTCCATGTGAATGTGTCTGGGGAGCCTAGAGTCAACAAGGCCCAGTAGAGTTCTGCCCTAGAGGGACAACCTTTCTAGTGAAAGTAGGGGAACAGGAACCCCATGAACAAGGTTTAGTCAGATAACAGGACTAGCTTTTGTTATAGCATAGAGGAAACAGACCCTGTGGTTGCGGGGTTGGCGGGGGCGGACGACAGAGGAGCCGGGAATGTGAGAGTGAGGCAAGGTGGGAGGACTGGGGGGGGGGGCTGGTCTAAGTATGCCTCTGGTATGTTCTAGGAATGTAAGATAGAGAAGAGCAGCATGGGTTCCAAGAATGATTGATAGCTGGAGGTAACTCTCTGCAGTACTGCAGTACTCAGGATGCATTCAGGCTATATTCTACTTCCTGAGCCATTTCTGCTGTAGAGCATCCGGGACACTATTGTTAGCAACCTAGGTGCATCCTTAACCTACCAAGCTAATGTCTACAGTGGTGTCACAAGTCTGCTTTTGATTATACATTTATCAGCTTTACTTTTTCCTGATTTTACACCAGTCAGAAAATGGGGATTCTACTGCAGATCACATCGACTGCAATCCCATAGTCCAACTTCTTACTAACCTCATCATAAATCAAATTTGCATGGCATGACTTGTCCTTCATAAAGCCATTCTGAGTACTGCTCAAAATGCCATTCTCCAGACAATAATTTTGAATGTGATCCCTTAACAAGCACTCAAATAACTTGCCCACAACAGATGTGTGACTTACTGGCCTATAATTGCCAGGCTGAGATCCAGCATTGTCAAGCTCACCATCAGGAGAACACTGAACCAAAGCAGTGTGCATGGCAGGGTTGCAAAGAGAAAGCCACTACTACCCTAAAATAGCATTGTTGTCCATCTACAGCACTACTACATGGATAAGTCAGAAGGCTGTAAGAAGAATGCTTTGTAGACAGATAAGAACAAAAACTTTTTGGCTTAAATAGAAAGTGTTATGTTTGGCAAAAGGCAAACACTGCATTCCAGTATCACAGTTTGGGCCTGCTTTGCTGCCGCTGGAGAAGAACAGCTTGACATTATTGATGCAACTATGAATTCTTAATTGTACCAGCAAATTCTGAAGCAAAACTTTTGGTTATCCGTCTGTAAACTCAAGAAAAAGTGGGTCATGCTGCAAAAAAAACAACCCTAAACACACAAGCTGATCTACCAAAGAATGGTTAAAGCAGAGGAAAGGTAATGCTTAGAAATGGCTGAAAACCTGTTTCAGGCTGAAGAATCTTGGGGTCATCTATCATCAGAGTAATGAAGCCAAACACAAAGCAAAGCAACAATGGAGTTCATCAAGCAGGCCTGGACTGGGATTCAAAGCAGCCCTCGCTGACCTTCTAAATAGTGACTGTCTATGGCAGCCCCTTTGGCATTTACCAAAATCCACAAATTGCCAGTCCAGATATGACCAAAAGGTTATGCAATGGCCCAGCCACAGCCCTGATCTCAATAGAACTAAGAATCTAGGGTCCTGTTTGAAATGCTTAAGTGTTATCCAACTAAAGGTGGCCATACACAAATTTTTGCAGGATAACCCAGTCCACTTCAGGTTGACAGCTCTGAGCAGGGTCATGTCACAAAGCGGGAAGATTATAGTTGTTGGATGGAGCACACAGGACTGCTTAGTCAATAAAAATGTCCTTTATTTCATTTCGATTAAAAACATGTAGAAAAAGCAACCCCCCAGCTTAACGCGTTTCATGGCTCATGCCACTTCATCAGAAGCTACTAAAGGAGTCTCTCACTCACCTATCATTTAAATACCCTTTATTAGCCACTCCCTAATTGACTTTTAATTGACTTTAACCACCCAAGTGCCAAATGAATTAGTATAGTGAGATATATAGAATATTTAGAAACACCATCCACACCTATAGTGTATAAAAACATGTAAAAAATATCTAAATCTGGTTGCTCACCTACTGCATAGTTTAATCAATATAGGATATTTATCAGACATATTGGTCATCCGATAGATAACCACAACCCGTCCCTACCAAGAGATTTTAGAGACTACAAGATTCCAAGAAAATTTGGATAAGAAATTATCTGAGAGAGAAGTATATTGGATTTACCACTTAAGAACTATAGAGTCCTTTGGTGGCCTGAACAGGGAATGGGAGGTCTCTTGTTATTACTGAGGCCAATTATTGTACATCAATTACTCCTTGTTTTCTACCGACCATGGTGGGTCAGATGTTTTGTACCAGTATATGTGCCTCTCTCCCCATCACCCCACCCCTCTTTTTCTTGGAATCTTGTGTATTTAATACTTTTCTTATTGAGACTATTGACTGTATGTTTCTATATTATGGATATTTTGTTAATTAACATGTTTATAGAATATAGTTCCAACCCCTAAGTTTGGAGCGAGACATGGTGTAATGGTTTTATATATAGGATTTTTGACGGTGAGTTTTTTATGCCGATCTGGGCCGTCTCATTGGTGGCCGTGTGATGCTTTTGGGTGTCACTAGTCAGCTGAGGTGTGGACCCTTTATGCACAATTAAGTGAGATGGTGGGGGTTAGATATGTATGTATTCACTATTTAGTCTCTAAAATCTCTTGGTAGGGACGGGTTGTGGTTATCTATCGGATGACCAATATGTCTGATAAATATCCTATATTGATTAAACTATGCAGTAGGTGAGCAACCAGATTTAGATATTTTTTACATGTTTTTATACACTATAGGTGTGGATGGTGTTTCTAAATATTCTATATATCTCACTATACTAATTCATTTGGCACTTGGGTGGTTAAAGTCAATTAAAAGTCAATTAGGGAGTGGCTAATAAAGGGTATTTAAATGATAGGTGAGTGAGAGACTCCTTTAGTAGCTTCTGATGAAGTGGCATGAGCCATGAAACGCGTTAAGCTGGGGGGTTGCTTTTTCTACATGTTTTTAATCGAAATGAAATAAAGGACATTTTTATTGACTAAGCAGTCCTGTGTGCTCCATCCAACAACTATAATCTTCTTGCAACTAACTACGTCTGGATCGGGGGCGTTTCTGGATGTGCATGCACGAGTCACTGCTAGCATTGGGATTAAGCCGGTGAGTGCTCCTTAGCTTCATATAAGTATCATGTCACAAAGCGGAAATGACAAAATGGGGTGGTGCGTTGACATCATAGGGAATCGTGCATGCAATTTGACAGCACTTCTTGTAGTGCCCAAGTGCACTGACCAAACTTCCAGTTAGTGGGGATGGATTTCAGTGCCGGAACAATGAGTGAGCCGGCCAGGAGCTTAACTAAAGGATAACAAATACCAGCCTTGCCAGGTGATTTACTGCTAAACCTGTAAAATACTGGTTGGGGGGCAACCCTAAGAGCGGCACCTGCAGGCCCGGATTTGTGGAAAGGCCACAAAGGCCCAGGCCTAGGGCGGCACAAGTTTAGGGGCGGCATGCCGCCCCGCCGCAACAGAATTTTTAAATTTGGCTCCCATACGGAGCAGTCGGGACCTCTCCCCACTGCTCCGTATGGGAGATTAAATGTGCGATTGCGCATTGATCGCGCATGCGCACTCGGGGGGAGAGGGTGCCGCGCGATTGCGCATGTGCACTTGTGGGGGGCGGCCTCGGGGCGCCAAGAACTTAAATCCGGCCCTGAGCACCTGTAAAGTGCTTTTAGCAAGTATCAAAAGTCAGAACTGACAATTTGTGCCTCTATGTTACCCAACCACTTAGATTGTAAGCTCTATGGGGCTCTATCGGACTGGGCCATCGGGGAAAATCCCGGTGGGCCCCGGCGGTCCAGACCCGACCCTCGCTGGCGCTCCCCCTGCCCGACCGTTCCTCCCGACGCTTCAAATTTACGGGCGCTCAGGGGAGAACGTTGGGTGGGGGGTTTAGGGGGGCCCCTGCGGGGGGGGTTTAGGGGCACTGGCGGGAGCCCCAGTGGGCCCTGCACCCCCAAATCCAACCCTGCCTGTGTATTTATACAAATTTATTGTACAGCGCTCCTATCCTTGTAGCGCTTTATAAAGTTATATCTACATATATACAGCCCAATGCTGGTTAATCATTTATAAAATGCAGTTGTAAAAAAAACCCCCAAAAAACTGGAAGGGTCACAATTAATGACTATTGAAACGTCGCCTAGAATTACTTTGGCTTTAATCGTACAAAAAAGTTCCCCTTTAACGTACAGCTGATTTTTCAGCCACTGGGCCTGTAATTGCAGCTGAGGGGAGGGGGCCTGTTTTCAGTCATATCCCACATTATTAAGGGTTTTAGACAGAACATGGAGTTCCCATACAGCGCTGCCAAATGAGAATTTCCTAGTATCGCTAAGAGAACCGCCACTAGAACGAACAGCACGACGCACACATGGGCGACTAAATAAACCGTGACGCACATTAGCCTAACGCTAAAAGTACAGCGTACTCTAACTACGCCACGCCATTGGCTACTGAGGCTGTCGGTCTCAGAATGGGGCCCGCCTTCTTCTACTTTCCAAAGGGGGTCAATGCCCTGGGATTCTGTGATTGGTTATTAGCGCCTGGGAACTTTTAAGCCTTGTGACAGGGGGGCGGGGCCAGGAGCGGAAGTGTCGCGCTGGTTCGCGGAAGAGAGGTCGAAGTTATTGTGGAAGAGTTTGCGAGCGGATGATGGGACGTGGGTTCGGCCCGGGAGTGTGCAGAGGTATTACTGAGAGGCATGGGGAGCTCTGGGAAGCAAGACTAGGCTTTGCAATAACACTTACAGTGTGTCAGTGACTGTCAGACCCAAGGCCCCCAGCTCTTGGTATTTACAACTCCCTGCACCTTGCGCTGGGGAGAAGTGGAACTGGGTGACACACAGGAGCCGAGAGCTAGTTTAGCCTGCGGGTTTGCGGTGAGAAATTGCTTTAAAATTGTTAGACATTGTGCTCTGATGCCTGTATGTAACCTGTAAGGTATGTTCTTATAAACTTAGTGATGTCATCGGTTATAATCGGTCCATAGTGATGTCATCAGTTATATGCAGTGCTAAGTCACCTGTGTATTGTAAAAAAAATAAAAATAAAGTACCTGCCTATTGTAAACAATTAGGGTATTAGGCATGAAGTTGGGGTATAAATTCCCTCACCCTGCAGCCTCATGCCTTCATATGGTTGGAGCGTACTTTGGTGACTTATATTTTGCAATAAGGGATACATTATTCTTTATACATACACAGGGGTTGCCCAGCTTGCAGCCCTTCAGGTGTAGATGAACTGTAACTTGCAGACTCTGGCCGGTGGGTGATGGTTGTCATGGAGATTCTATGACTTGTAGTTGCCTGAGAATTTTTAGTAGTACCTGGAATCCTTGAGTTCTAAATTCCGCACTGACAATACTTTTAATCTATGAAGATTTTGAATGCTGGGGGTAGCTTTGGATCAGTATCTATATGGCATGTATTATTCATCTATGTGCTATATTAAAGGAACAGTAACACCAAAAAATGAAAGTGTATAAAAGTAACTAAAATATAATGTGCTGCTGCCCTGCACTGGTAAAAGTTGTGTGTTTTCTTCAGAAAGTCTACTATAATTTATATAAATAAGCTGCTATGGGGGCAGCCATTCAAAGGAGAAAAGGCACAGGCACATAGCAGATAACAGATAAAACACTATTGTATTCTACAGAACTTATCTGTTATCTGCTATGTAACCTGTGCCTTTTCTCCTTTTTTCCAACTTGAATGGCTGCCCCCGTGGCTACACAGCAGCTTATTATATAAATTATATATAGATTGTAAGCTCTACGGGGCAGGGACCTCCTTCATCTTGTGTTTCTGACTTTTATTGCAACTGCACTTTGTATTTATTGTATTTATTGTTGTACTTTGTATTTATCCATTATCTTTAACCCCCCTGTCTGTATTAATGAATTCTACTGTACAGCGCTGCGTACATAAGTAGCGCTTTATAAATAAAGATATACATACATACATATAAATTATAGTAGTGTTACTGTAGCAAACACACCAGTTTTACCCATGCAGGGCAACAGTGCATTATATATTTATTACTTTAAAGCTTTCATTTTTTAGTGTTACTGTTCCTTTAATGCTGCTACCCATTTTACATACTTATATTCAGTGATATTATAGGCACCCTCTTACTGTTCAACTACAGCTGCTGACAGCTGTGTTAGTGCTGGGTGTTAAAGATCTTTGACAGATAGCTTGGAAGACTTTGGGCATAGAAGAACTTGTACCTTATGATATGGGGGATGTGGGGCAGAACAGTGATGACTGCATCAAAGAGGTTTGTGCTTCCCCTGAAGGATTCTGAAGGGAGATTGATAAATGACACAATTAAGGGTAACATTTCCTCGGTGTAACAATAATACGGTTTTAGCTTTCTGGGTATTATCCAGCAACAAAGCATACGAATTGGCATTGCCTTTAAAGCATTCTTCTAATTAACATTATTAAGGGAATTGGCACAGGGGTGGTTTGATCCCTGCTGTAAGTCCATGCCCTGGACATGTGGGAATCCAAGAGCAGAATCTGATGTAAGAGTGCTGGTGAGTTGGTTTCTTTTAGTCATAATGTTTCCAGAACACTTTCATCAACTGCTTTACTTGTTATGAGCAGTGGTTGTTATATTACTGCCCCCCAGTGCTCAGTATTATTCAGCTAGATCTCAGCTGGTTTCTCTTTCATTATGTTGTTGGGGACAGCTCCCATGATGCATTATAAAATAGCAGTGTTCTGCTTAGTTGAATGTGTCTTTTAAAGAACTACCCCTTCTGTGAATTTATGGGCACCCCGGGCCGGCATTAGACACTGGGCACCCGGGTCCGGCACTGGGCACCGCACCCCGGGCCGGCATTAGGCACTGGGCACCCCGGGCCGGCATTAGGCACTGGGCACCCAATATAACCAACATAACTAACATAAAGCTTTGTTTACAAAAACTTTATTAGTGCAGCATGGAGTATATCATTTCCTCACACAGATAAGTAAGTCATCTGAGTTTTTTTTATCCCTGCTAATCCCTGTTTTTAACCGTGGGCACAGAGTTGTCGCTAGACCACAACACTCGCCATTCTTCAACATGTAATCCACGGTTAAAGCAAACTGGAAGTTTTAGTCCAGCAACGTCTTGGGACCCAAACTCCTATAGTGTATCTACATGTATACTGAGAACTTCTTTCAAAGTGTGCAGTAAATGGACCATTTGTAACTTTCTGTGAGTCAGAGGATGTTGATTTGGTTACCTCTACAGCTGCAGGGAGTTTGTACAGGCCATTGTGTGGCTCTTTGGGGATGTAAATCATGGGGGAGTATAGCAGCTTGCAGTTGGTGACACACAGGCTACTTTCTGACATTCTTACTTCATCGCTGCTGCAGGGAGTGTCTGGTCTGGTCCACAGATTGAATTCAAATTCAAGTTGTCAGACTTTACTTTTGTAATAACTTATTTTTTTTTGTGGTGCGGTGTCATAGAATGTTGTGCAGGTGCGACACAATGAAGCAAGCTAAAGTGGTTTGGGCTTGTGTTATTCTGATTACATCCTACTTCAGGGATCCCCAACCTTTCTTACTCGTGAGCCACAGTCAAATGTAAAAAGACTTGGGGAGCAACACAAGCACCATACAAGTTCATGGAGGAGCCAAATAAGGGCTGTGATTGGCTATTAGGCAGCCTCTATGCACACTATCAGCTTACAGGGGCTTTATTTGGTAGGAAATCTTGTTTTTATTCAACCAAAACTTGCCCCCAAGTCAGGAATTCAAAAATAACTCCCTGGTTGGGAGCCCTGAGAGCAACACCCAAGGGGTTCACTGAGCCACTGGTTGGGGATCACTGCACTACTTATTTCTAATTGTCACATACTGTGCATCACTGTAAGATAGACCCTGTGCTTATTGTAAGGCTAAAGTTACAAGGGGTGTCCACTGGTGCCTCCTATTAACTAGTACATACCACAAGTACTGGCACCTTTTGGGCTGGAGATGCACACAGCAATGGAGAAAACATCCCTAAGCCTTCAGCCAAGCATATGGCACACATGGTGATTTTTAACTTTAAGGGTGAAGACACACAGAGCTACTACTAGCAGCTACTGCTTGTAGCTACAAAAATAGACAATGCTGATGTGTTTTAGCTGAGGCAATTTTCAGTATAGTCTATGGCAGGGTAGTTTTTGGCATTTAGTAGCCGTGACAAGTGGCTGCTGCTAAGTAGCTCCATGTGTCTTCACCCTAAGCAACACAGTTTCGTAGATGTGAAAAAGTGCTTCACGAGTGGCAGGGCTATTGAACCAAATGTGACTGAGGAGTACAGTTCTAGTGTTTGCGGAGTGCAGCAGCATTTCCAGAGTAAAGAAGTGAAAACATTACTCAGGGCATTGCTTTATTCTGTTGCCAGTTTCCACTTGCCCATCCCTGTAGCTTATTTCCTGTGTTATATTAGTTAAGAATTCATCATTCCATGACTGGGAAATACCCAACTGTCTTTCTTTGGGACTTTAAATATTCCTCCCTTAGTGTCAAAAAGGAGAAAATTATATATATATTTCCCTCCTAACTGTCCTGTTTCACACATTAGCAGGATTAAATTTCAATGTTTGAATCTGTATTTGTAGGTAGGCTGAATAGCAGATTGTATGTAGGTTTGTTCATGTTTCGGGCAGTATATTTGCACCTACAAACCAGAAATACAGCCTATACAGTGGTGTGGCTGGCAGCTGTGTTTATCCTTGCCTGTCCCAGTCAAACAGGTGAGCTGGCATTGAGCCTGCCAGAGAAGTCACTCCCGCTGAGGTATATGTGTGCCCTGTGGCATAGGGCCTGGGGTTGCATTGGCCCCAGTGCTGTAGCGGAACCATACAGCTGCCTCTGTAGCGGAACCATACAGCTGCCTCTGTAGCGGAACCATACAGCTGCCTCTGTAGCGGAACCATACAGCTGCCTCTGTAGCGGAACCATACAGCTGCCTCTGTAGCGGAACCATACAGCTGCCTCTGTAGCGGAACCATACAGCTGCCTCTGTAGCGGAACCATACAGCTGCCTCTGTAGCGGAACCATACAGCTGCCTCTGTAGCGGAACCATACAGCTGCCTCTGTAGCGGAACCATACAGCTGCCTCTGGGTTCCAGCCAAGCTGCACCATCCAGATCAGTCATTTATATGGGCAAAATAGCTTCATTGTACTTCCCATAAAGTCACCCTGATCTTTAGTTTGATCACACAACTTTCTTACTGGGAATATCCCTGGGCACACTCAATGGGCAGTCACTTTACCCTGGTCCCCTTCCAGCCACTCCTTTGCTAAACCATTCAGCTGCTGTATTCCCAGCAATGAATAGGTACATTTTGCTAGTTAATAAACGCAATAGGAAATTATAAAAAAAAGGGAAATGAAAGTCTAATAGTATGTTCAGCATTTTCCAACACAAATACATAGATGGACATGTTACATTATAACCTTCTCTGAGGGAACATTGTTCATGAGAGACTGCCATAAAGTAAATCCTTTTCAGTTCCTTAAAGGAAAACTATACCCCCAGAATAAATACTTAATCGACAGTTTATATGTTAAGTGGCCTATTAAAGAATCTCAAACTGGAATATATATATCAGTAAATATTGTCCCTTTTACATTTTTTTTACTTTTCCTTTAGCCGCCATTTAGTGATGGGCTGTGTGCTCCCTCAGAGATCAGCTGACAGGAAATAATGCAGCTCTAACTAACAGGAAGTAGTGTGGGAGTAAAAAGCAGAACTCTGTCCATTCATTGGCTGATGGGGCCTAGCATGTATGTGTGCCTTGGCTTGTTTGTATGCACTGTGAAACCTATGACCCCAGGGGGCGGCCCTTAATTCTTAAAATGGCAGTTTTCTATTTAGGATTACCCAATGGCACATACTACTAAAAAAGTATATTTTAATGAAAATGGGTTATTTAGATGAAGCAGGGCTTTACATATGAGATGTTTATGCAATGTATTTTTATAGAGACCTACATTGTTTGGGGGTATAGTTTCCTTTAATATACGCAGCTATCTGTTCCCCCATGCTATTGAAGGCTGCAGCATTGTCGTTTTTAGAATGACACATATTTGATTAGTCATTACCCCCACACAGATGAAATCACATTTTACTGGATGTTTGCTCAGTGTTTAATACACAGGGGGGGGCTTTGGGGCTCTGTATGAATCAATCCACTTGTTACTGAAACAATGTGCGTGTTTATTAGCTCTGCAGCGTCACGTTGTGCGTTATTATTTTCTACTACTAATGCCCACACGCAGACCAAAGAGCCTACGTGCCAGATTACCACCGCTGTATATTTAATTAATTTTTTTAGCAAATGAAAAGATGCACACACATAGCAAATAGTAACATATTGTGCCAGTGACTTGAATACACAGAGTTAAAAAGCGCCTCGATAATAAAATCATGTTACCAACACACGAGTGGATGATTGTTGGTGTTATCAGCAAGTTGTCTCCAGCAATTCCACATTTATACCACATCTTATATACTTTGCTCCTATATTTATAGTTCTGTAGTGGGGTGACAGACACCTTGCCACACTGAGCTGTTCTATTGGATTCATATTTATATTATGGATACCCAGTGTGGCTCTTCTGTCTCATTTGGGATATCAAGAGATACCTATTATATATTACCATTTGAATTGCAGAAATTGGGAAATGCTATGGGTCCTGGGAATTTTCTGGTTCACGCTTACTTTTCTATGTACTGACTAAGGTTAAGAACACAGAGGATATTTTGCCCCCAGCACGGGCAGTTTCAGTATCTCAGCATTTTCATACTGTTACACAAAACAACTGGTTTAGACACTAATCCCCATATGTAATAAAAGGCACTAAGTTATCCCAGGAGCAGTAACTAATGAGATGTTTGCTTTTAAACAGGTGACCAGTAAATGCTTCCTGCTGATTGGTTGCTATGGGTTACTGCACCTGGGCAAATTGAGTGTTTTATTACATAACATTTATTACAGATAGAGAACTCAGTGCAGCGTTTCTGTGAGTGCTTATGGCTGTATTTACATAGAACTTTCTGATAAAGCTTACTTAGTTTTTACCTTTCTTTCTAGTTTAAACAAGCGGAGGGAGCTTCTAGGGTTGATTACTCAGGTATGGTAAAGCTTTCTGCAGAATAAATATAGTGTTCTAGGTGGCAGTAATGTTGGGAATCTATTGGCAGTAAAATGGAAAAACGATTTCCCTTCTCCTTTAGGATTTCTTGCACCATCAGAACAAGTATTTTTGGACACTATGTTGTCTGCATTGGAAGCATTTATGGAAGGGTGACAAACGTTGTATATTTTCACATATTATTCTCTGCATTTTGGTCAGACCAGGGATTTTTAAGTATGGTCAGGACTAGTGATGTGCAGGTCAGCCCAAAACCCATGGGTCGGGCAGGTTCAGGCCAACATCCACACAAGATTGGCAGGTTGCGGCAGGTTCGGGTTAAGCTCTTTCTTAATGTATCCATCATCTCTTTGTACAATGAAGATATAAACAATATATAGATACAAAACATAACACTTTATTAAGTCTATATATAGATGGCTCATAGCAGCTAAAATGTCCAGACCCGAGGTGGTAGCCTCATAACTGATGTGAAGCCAGTAATACATTGGTGCAATGACTCCTGGAAGGGGGGTGGGCCTAGCGAGTGGCCCTTTGACTTGCTGTTTGGTAATATCAATGTGTCAAAAAGTCAGTTATTTTTTAGGGTTTCTAGGGATGTAGAAGAGAGCATATATATGGTGTCCATATGGCAAAATAAATTGGGGTATATTGTTCTTCCTTGGTTGTTTCTCCTGTCTGGTCCATATGTATGTATGTATGTATGTATAACTTTATTTTTTGTACAATCTTACAAAATTACACACAGGGAGGACAAGTGATATAATAAATAAATACAATAAATATATATAAATGCACAGGGAATAAGTGCCATGTGGTATGAGACACAGTAGGAAGGAAGTCCCTGCCCTGTAGAGCTTGGAATATTTAATGTCATTTTTGTTTAACCCATATGATAGAGTTGATGTCGGGGGGGACCATTGGTGTGATATTGTCTATCAGGCTGCCACTGCCAATTGTTTCACCAAATGTACTTCAGATTTTGTTAATTGTTCACAGAGGTTGGTATGACTGAATAATGCCTGTGTTATTTGCGCCTGGATGGATCTACCAGCGACATGTTCCCAGTACAAGGTGACCTAAAAATAGTTGAATTTTGGGGAATGTCCAAAAGGTGTGTAAAAGCTTAGCTTTTGCAGCAGTATATCTTAGGCAGGTGTCCGAGGGTAGGGAACCCATTTTAAGAATTACTTAAAGGAAAACTATACCCGTGAAGAATTTTGGTCTCTATAAAAGAATATTGTATAAACAAGCTCATACGTAAAGCCCTGCTTCATCTAACAAAAAAAACATTTTCGTAAAAATATAATATTTTAGTAGTATGTGCCATTGGGTAATCCTAAATAGAAAGTTGCCATTTTATTTACTAAGGGCCGCCCCCTGGGATCATAGAATTCACAGTGCACACAAACAAGCCAAGGCACACATACATGCTAGGCCCCATCAGCCAATGAATGGACAGAGTTCTGCCTTTTGCACTGCAATAGGAAAAGTCATTGGGTCATAAAAAATTGATTGTTTAGGGTGGGTTTCCTAGATACCCTCTTAATACAGAGAAATGTACTCCTACAGCAATACCTTATTCTCCAGATTGCCAAGTTAGTGTGTAGACATACACTGATCCCTATAAGAAATTACTGATTAATACAGCAGACTTTATTTTGGGAAATGGTTAAACCTCCGTGACCTTTATTGGTTATTTGCTTGTATAGGAATCTCTTGGTGGGTGCTGCGGGACTGCACAGGGTCGGACTGGGCCACCGGGACACTGAAAAAACCCAGTGGGCCCCGGCCGCCCAGACCCGACCCTTGCAGGCACTCCCCCGGCCAACCGTTCCTCCCCTGACGTGTTAAACTTCTGAGTACTCAGGGGAGGACATCGGGTGGGGGACCCTGCGGGACGGGGAGGTTCAGGGAGGCTCAGCGGGGCCCTTGCGGAGGGGGGCGTTAGGGCCAATGGGGGCACCTGCAGGGCCCTGCACACCCCAGTCCAACCCTAGGGCTGAATCTACATGAATGTGCCCAAGGAAACCTTGTCTCTGAGTTAAGGTGGTCAAAGTCATTTTTGCTCAGGAAATGGCAAGGGATTGTCCGTGGGGCAGGAAATAACAAAGAGTAGTAAGGATGCACAGGAATAGGCATTGGTGCCATTACTGATGAAAACATAGCAACGTGGAGAAGATTTACAGTCTCGTGTTCACAATGTATTTCATGTCATAGGTAACCTTGTTTATTTAGGAACAGTTCAGTGTAAAAATGAAACCGGGTATAATGGACTCTGCAAAATAAAACATATTTGAAATATAGTTAGTTAGGCAAAAGTGTAATCTATAAAGCTGGAGTGAGCAGATGTCTAACGTAATAGCCAGAACACTACTTCCTGCTTTCAGCTCTCTAACCTCTTAGTCGGTGACTTTTGGGGGGGGGGGGCACATGGGAAATTACTGTCAGTTAGTTTGTGAGCACGCAGGAAAGATTCAAATGCAAACTAACTGACCGTTATGTCCCATATGGAATTTCAGCAGTTATCTCATTGCTAGGGTTCAAAGTGCCTTAGCAACCAGAGAGTGGTTTAAATGAGAGACTGGTATATGAATAGGAGGGGGCCTGAATAGAAAAGAAAGTTACAAAAAGTAACCATAACAATAAAATTGTAGCCTTACAGAGCAATAGTCTTTTTGCTGCCGGGGTCAGTGACCCCCATTTGAAAGTTGGAAAGAGTCAGAAGAAGAAGGCAAATAAATAGATAACTATAACAAATAAATAATAAAGGCCAATTAAAAATTTGCTTTGAGTTAGCCATGCTATAACATACTAATAGTTAGCTTAAAGGTGAACCACCCCAAGGGAAATATATACTGTTAATATGAATTCATTTTGTTACAACAGCGTCACCTGCTGGTCAGTTTCAGACCATGATGTTGGGCCAATCTGATGTTCTTCTGGTTAGGGAAGAAACACCAGACCAACTCTTCTGACAATTTCCTCAACTACATCACGGTCAAAAACTGACCAGCAGGTGGCACTGTTGTAACAAAAGTAATTTATATTAACGGTACCTATTTCCCAAATGTAATATCTTCAAATCTTAAAATTTATAAGTTGCAAAAGTGCTTAGAATATCACACTCATCTGTTTTAAAGGTTTACTTATCCTTTAATGAGCTGTCGTCTCAATCTCTATTACTAGGGAACATGGTAGAATGATTGGTTGCTTTACCAGCTATAATGTGTGGAGCCTCTCTCAGACATAGTAGTTTCCTTCATTTGCTCAGCAAAAGCCGGACAGAAGCTCCATTGTTTATGGAACTGTGAAATGATTTATTTAATGCCCCTTTCGCTTCATTCAAGCCAAAGCCCCATTCTACATGACAATAAAAAAGTTCCTGGAGTAGAAGTGCACTCGGTCACTATAGTTCATGTGCCAGTTGTGCAATAGGAGCCCCGCCCCCTGTGGCAGCGATACATGTCGTTGAACGCTGGAATAGATTGCCCCTTGCTTTTCTGGACTTAGCTCCCTGTCTATCAGATAGGAGGATCGCTGCTAAAGAGACAGCAAAGGGACACTCCCGGAACCATGTCAGCTGAAGGATCCACTCATGCCGTTGGTTTGAGGAAATCTGTGTAGGTTACTATAGGTCAGCGCCATAGGAATTTAATTGTGACCATTACATAGTATGTTGGTAATACTCACTATTGTTTCCTGCAGTATAGATCTTTATGGTACGGTTTTGCCCAATGGACTTGGGTTGCACGTTAGCCCAGCTCACTAGCTTTGCACATATCTCAAGACTTGTGGGTGGCTGACGCAATAAGTGCCGAAATGTTGCAATAATGTTAAGGAATGGAGGCTGCTACCCCCCCCCCTCTATATTTTTAATTTATACATTTTTTTCACTATAATACTTCAAGACTGGAACACAGTGTCCCAAGGTCTGCAGGTTACGGGCATAAGAATTCACTTTGCGATAACATTTGGTTATTTTGGGGATTGCTATGTACTTGGCTTGGATAGGCAGGCGCTGCAGTGTTCCATATGTGCCAAGAAAAAGAATCGAAATCTACATAATAACGAAGACGTGGGCACCTTCAAAATTTGGAATGTGACCAAACTGTCAATATCCGTTCAGAGTATTGTGTGGAGTCTTACTAACCTCACTATATACGTTTCCCAGAAGGAATAGCTTGCCATGTTGCTCCTTATTGTAGCACAGATTCTGCAGCATAATCCTTGGCTTCCTTTCTGGTTACTAAACTAGGAATGGTTAGAAACAAAAAAAGAAAAATAATTGGTTTCATGTGTATAATTTCTTTCTGCAATTATGTTTCCAGGGTGTCACGTCGCAGTTCTGCGGGGCTAAATACTCGTGAGAAGATGGATGTCTGTATGCCATGAGAACCTAAAGAGGGCCGCTGTTTACAAAAAGGTCCCAGTGCTGAACATTGTGGTATGTACAGGAGATTACTGTGAATGTATAGCAATGTATGTTACTGCATTTGCCTTTGACTTTCTGTCTTAAAGGAACAGTAACATCTAAAAATGACAATGTAATGTACTGTTGCCCCGCGCTGGTAAAACTGATGTGTTTGTTCATATAAATAGGCTGCTCTGTAGCCATGGGGGCAGCCATTCAGGCACAGGATACATAATAGATAACAGATAACAGATAAACTGTGTAAAATCCCTTTGTATACAACAGAAGATATCTGTTGTCTGCTATGTAGCATATTTGAATGGCTGCCCCCATGGTGCATCAGCAGATGGAGTAGAGAGGAGCCTCATATTCTCCTCACTTCCTACTGTGACAATTATGTGGGCTGTTTTCCCAAACGAATGCAGCAGTTGAATGTGACCAAGCAGCTCTATGGACAGTTGTACATAATCTGTCTTGGCCCAAGGCAGATAGGTGGGATGATATAGGGCAGGGGTGGGCAAACTACGGCCGTTGGTCTTTTTAATCAAGCCCGCTGACTCCGCAAGTCTCATCACGTGAAACTTGGGGACAGTCTGGGGACTGGAGTCAGGCTAGGCTTGATCAATCGATCGCCGCATAGTTGATGCATCTCCTGATACTTTCCCCGGCATCGCCATATCGCCTTTGTTCAAATGACAGGAAGCCATGTTTTTTACAGGTATTTTCTACTAAAGCATTCAAAATAACAAATTGTTTTCAGGATAGGGCAATTATTGGGGAAGGGTAGAATAGATTTTTTAGTTAAAAATTTTTAGTGTTACTTTTCCTTTAATGGCTACAGGGCAGGATTTAGGAAGCTGTGACTCTAGATTAGCTCTGTGCTCATCAGAAGCTTACATCATCTAATACAAAGCTACAGGAATATTTTCATACCCCAAACATGACTGGTTGTTAAAGTGTTTTCTTTCTTATTTTTTTTTTAAACAGTGTTTGGCCAGAAAATGCCTGGAGACTCCTGACCCAATATGTCAGCCACGGCTGTCGATGGCTCTGATGTTTCTCTTGGTAAGCCTTTCTACAACTGACATTTGAAACAAAAAAAAAATGTGTTGTGCCAAAAAAGAAAATAAGTTTATGCAGTAATGCTTGTGGAATTATACATTTATACTGTTTTAGCACTAATTTCTGTGCTGCCATCCCGAGAGTTACATCCTCTCTGTATACTGAGCATCACAACAATCTTCTCAGTGAATGTAGGGCTCTAGCACGTGTGTTAGGGATTAAGTGGGGTGAGTTCACTGGGGATTGCCTTATCCTTCCTTTACTCTGGGCTCAGGGCTTTGGCATTATATACTGCTTATAATGCTTAGGATTGAATGCCTTACATTTATTCTGATTGCTCTGTGCAATAATTGATAGCTCAGTCTAAAATAGTCCTAAATTAAAGAACATATGATAGAACGTGACTAGGGGATCTAAACCAGGCCTGGACTGGAATTCAAAATACGCCCTGAAATTTCAAGTACTTAATCAGCCCCCCCACCAGCCCAATTAATAGTGACTGTGTATTTGCCAGAAGCCACTGATTGGCAGTCCAGACATGATCAATACCCCAAAATATGAATTGGTGTTGACTTGTTTAGAAGGGTCCCCTGAGCGCCTTTACAATCAATTTACTTTCATTCTCTGTTTTTGGTGGTTTCTGAGATATTTGCAGTTTGATACTGCTAGGTAGCCATGGCTTAACAACTGTGTTTGAAGATACAGAGTCAATGATTCTGTCAACCGTAGGGTTGCTGACTCCCAGTTGAGCCGGAAGGCTGGTATTAGCAGTTAAAAAATTGCAAATATCTCAGAAACTGTAGAAAATGAATGTAAATTGCAAGTGTTTAGAGATGCACCCTTCTTGCAACATAATAAAGGATTGCCAGTTTAAAAATGTAAATCCTAACCAGTGGATGTCTGCCTCTATTAATAGATACAATACGCTAAATCAATTTTAATTTCAATTAATTTTGACAGTTAAGGGCTGTGACACATGGGGAGATTAGTCACCGTTAGTGTGCATTAAACAGTGCTCTGCTGATGGAAGCGGAGGTTATGTAATACACTCCCAGGGGCACTGTGGGTTATGAGATGTACTAAAAGAAAGGTGGGCACTGGTTAGGTGGCATTCTATAGGCACTATGATAGGCCACTGTGTGCTGTATCATAAGGGCTATGACAGACGGGGAGATTAGTCGGCGCGACAAATCTCCCCGAAATGCCATCCCAAAGGCTTGTGAATGTAAATCGCCAGTGGGGTGCGCCAACTAATCTCCCCGTCTGTCACAACCCTGATAGGAGCTCAGTGTAGTCTGGGGAACTGTCCGGCCTGTTTAATGCACTCATGGGGTTGTAGACTGAATGAAGTATTATTCTCTGAGAAGTCAATGACACTGCTAGGGTGGGGTAGCAGGGAGGTTTGAAGCTAAATTAGGAATGGGCTTTGCCTGAGTAGTGATCTTGCTGCACATAAAGCCAGAGTGGTACAGGTATAGGACCCATTATCCAGAATGCAAGGAACCAAGGCTATTCTGGATAAGGGTTCTTTCCGAAATTTGGATCTCCAAATCCAGCCGGTGTAGGTTTCTGCCTGTGCATAAAGAATACTGCTGACACCCCGGCTGGACCTTGAGCCCTGCTCTTCATTATATTCTTTCAATTAACCCCAATAAACCGTTGCTGCTGAAATGGAAAGCACCGCGATTTGTGCACTCAGCTTACTGGGAAAATATAGGGGAAAGTTTAAGCTTTATTATGACTTCTCTGTCACAAGTTCAAATGTTGCAAAATAAGCATATTTGTCATCTGTGTGTTGCACACTAATTCTTTTTTTTTTTTTTTTTTTTCCTATTTTTCTTTAGGAAGTAGTTTTTTTTTGTTTGTTTCTTTTAAGTTTGAAAGGGATCTTTAGCCAAATGGTTTTTTCTTTGCATTTTAAAAGAAATTGTCGTTCTAAGCAACTTGCCAATTAGTTACACAACCCATGGTTTTACAGTTATTTGCATGCTTAATTGCCAGGGCCTATTTACCATAACCCTAAGCAATCAGAATATCATCGATAGACATCAGTGTGCCAAGTGAAAGGGACGCTCCTTTTAGCAAAAGTGTCTGTCTGTCTTTCAAATCCACTATCTTTTTAGGGATTTCTTTGTCATCTTTTTTTGGGAATGATTAGTTAGCCCCCGGAGATTGTATCTGTGCATAGGATGTGTAGATTCTGCCCACACTAAGTTCATTGACTTCTCCTGAGGCAGCTCTGGCTGTGGGTGAAACGCGAGGGGTGCTGCTGGTGTCCGGCCACTTTGCCAGTTTTGCTCTGCTGAAATACTACTTTGTACCCTATGCTGGAAAAGAATATTATCATTTTCCATACTGGTGGCTACTAATGGTCCCTGCCCTACATGTGTTCTAGTTGCTGCTGTGTGAGCACATTGAATTGCAACCTGATTAAGGCAAGCAGGAAATCATGGGCCAATAAGAGTTACAAGTGGACATACCTCTCTCTTGGCAGTCAATGTGATCAGTTTGTCTTTTGATGTAATCCATGCTACATCATTCCCATATATTTATATAATGTGAATAGACATATATGTGTCAGATTAATGCACAGTGTCTACTATGACCGACTGACCAAATAAGATCTGCATATCTGGCTGGTAATACATTTTCCATTATCTCTTACCAGATGAGGATTCCTTCCACTCTGTGGATACAGTGCTGCTGGATTCGGCTAGCTCAGCAAAGCTGCAGATAAAAGAAGAGCGGTCGGAATCTCAAGGAAGTTCCTCCCTGCCAAATGAGAATGAGGTGCCGGGAACTGATGGAGAGGGCTCCTCCCAGAGTGCTGGTAAGCATACGTATTGTTAGACAAAATCTGGCTTATAGTGGCCATACACAGGCAGATTCTAGCTGCTGCTATCGGTCCTTTAGACTGATTCAGTAGCTTATCTGCCACAAACGACTGGTCTGGTCAACTGACATGTTGCCTGAATTTGGCCTGATCTCGATTGGGCAAGTTTGATTTTACGTCGGAATGGGGGACCTAATTGGCCCCAGGGGCAAACGACCGAATTAGCCCAATATTGCCCACCTGTAGGTGGGGATATCAGGAGAACAGCAAGCAAGCAGATCTTATCATGTATGGTCACCTTTATAGATTTATTTGATACAGCTTATCTGCCTGCGTATGAGGCTCTCAGACGGGCCTATCAGACCGATATCTAGGCTTATATCGGTTATAAATGTTGATCGGGTAGGTTCGATTTTCCCTTCTGATCGATGTATCCCATCATTGTGATGTGATTGTTAGGTGGAAAGGCTGGGAAAAGGTCTGCTTATTTAGCCACCTCGCCAAACAAGTTTGAAAAACAGTTTAGAACAGTAAATGGTGCTGTTCTTATAATGTATAGCCAGCTCTAGTCTGATGTAAAAAAAAAAAAAAAGGTAGTTTAGCTTCAGCTCAAGTTGTAGGGTAAATACTCCTGGCATCAAATAGAGGGTGGTAAATGCCAAAAAATATATAACTTGTATGGCGAAGAAAAGGTGGAATCACTGGGGGGGTGACAAAATATTAGGCACCCCCCCAGTGATTCCATCTTTCAGTATTGCCATATTGCCTTTCCTGCTTATGCACCTGAGGAAGGCTGTTAGCCGAAACATGTAGTGCAGTGATATCTCAATAAATTACACTGTTGCACTGAAGAACATGTGTACTCTCCAGATTATTTGTTTTGCCTTTCCTGCTTACATGGTTATATAATTTCTTTTAACAGCAGAGGAGCCAGAGCGGAAACGGAAAAAGGGTCCTGCTCCAAAGATGCTGGGGAATGAAGTTTGCAGTGTGTGCGGGGACAAGGCTTCAGGCTTTCATTACAACGTGCTGAGCTGCGAGGGCTGCAAGGGCTTTTTCCGACGCAGCGTCATAAAGAACGCGCAGTACACGTGCAAGAACAATGGCAAGTGCCAGATGGACATGTACATGCGACGGAAGTGCCAGGAGTGTCGGCTCCGCAAGTGCAGAGAGGCAGGAATGCGAGAGCAGTGTGAGTCTGGGAGATTTGGCTCTGTCGGGCGTCCAGTGCTCCAATGTACATTAAAAGTAACCTATAGGTCATGTAGATCATTTTTTGCTGATAGGGCTGGTAAAAAAATAAAAACCAATTGTCTCAGAATATCAGTATCTACAAAGTTAACCTTTGAAGGAGTAGTTCACCTTAAGTTAAGTAAACCTTAAAAAAATGTAACGTAAAATTGGTGGGCTGTACCAATTCCAGGATTTGCTTCTGGATTCGGACAAATCCCATCACTTTTTTGCATTTGTTTAAATTTTTTTGGGATTGGCCAGATTTTTTTGTGGCAGCTTCTCTATTTGGCCGAATTTAAATAATATGGATGAAAATTTTCCCGTCAGCATTTTTTATAATAGAAGTTATTCTCCCTTTTTTTGGCTTATGGTATATAGGGCTAATTCTCCACTGTGGTTTTAGCCGGTGGGGCAGCATCTGATGGCTGTTCAGCCTGTGAATGTATGGCCAGCTTTAGGGTGAAGACACATGGAGGCACTAGTAGCTGCTACTTGTAGTGGCTACTAAAATAGACAGTGCTGTTCATTTACTGATAACAGTCTCAACATGTGTTTTAGCAGAGGAAATTCTCAGTATTGTCTATGGCAGGGGATTTTCTGGCATTCAGTAGCCATGAAAAAGTAGCTGCTACTAGTAGCTCCGTGTGTCTTAACCCTTAAGGTTCCCATACACGGGACGATTCTGGCTGCCGATATCGGTCCCTTAGACCGATTCGGCAGCTAATCGGCCCCTGTATAGGCACTACCAACGGGCCTGCCCGACCGATATCTGGCCTGAGATCGGGCAGGCTAAAAAATCTTGTCGGATCGGGGACCGCATGACTTTTCCTATACCCGTTCTATAGCCTGGATTCTCCCGATATCGCCCACCCGTAGGTGGGGATATCGGGAGTAGATCCGCTCGCTTGGCGACATCGCCAAGCGAGCGGATCGGCCCGTGTATGGGGACCTTTATTCAGACACCCTGATAATAAGCTGAATGTTTATTTGTCCATTCCTATGCTGCTCTCTAGGTGTCCTTTCTGAAGAGCAGATTCGCAGCAAGAAGATTAAGAAACAACAAGAGGACGATGTAACTCGACCTTCATCTGCCTTGGTGCCGCCAAGCCCCTGCATGCTTTCCCAGGAAGTGGTTCAGCTAACGCCACAGCAGGAAAAGATGATCCAGCAGCTGGTATCTGCGCAGCAGCAGTGCAACAAACGCTCTTTCAGCGATCAGCCCAAAGTAACGGTGTGTACCCTATCTACTAGCATATACTGGCATTGTGGGAACAAAAACATTTTTCTCCCCTTTTTTTTCCCCCTGAAATAATGGCATGTGTGTTTTTAATGAATACTCAAAGAATAATGTGTTTTTTCCTCCACACAGCCATGGCCACTTGGAAGTGACCCAAACAGCAGAGAGGCCCGACAGCAGAGATTTGCCCACTTTACAGAGTTAGCAATCATTTCTGTGCAGGAGATTGTTGACTTTGCCAAACAAATACCTGGCTTCCTAGAACTGTCACGAGAGGATCAGATAGCGCTACTGAAGGCATCAACAATAGAGGTAATAATGACTGGCACTTTTGTACCTTCCTTCCACTCACCTTATTCAACATGAGTTCAGTAAATAGGGCTTATGCGTAACATTCTTTTTTTTGCCTATTGTTTTATCCACATAATACCTATGCTTTTTGGATTTCTTGAGCTAAACATGACAATTGGAGATACTCCATGTTTGGTCCTTGCAAGGTAGATAATTCCCAGCGCATAAGGGTGAAGACGCACAGCTACTAGTAGCAGCTACTTGTCACGGCAACAGAAATAGACAATTCTGATCATTTACTGATAACTGTCTCTACATATGTTTTAGCAGAGGAGATCCCTTAGGGTGAAGACACACAGAGCTACTTAGTAGCAGCTACTTGTATCGGCTACTAAACCCCACAAAATACCCTGCCATAGACAATACTAAGAAATGATCTCCGCTAAAACACACGTAGATACAATTATCAGTAAATGATCAGCATTGTCTATTTTAGTAGCTACGACAAGTAGCTGCTGCTTGTAGCCCCATGTACTTTTTATCTGTAAGGCAAAACAATGGGAGAAAGGAGGAGTTTGTATGCTGGTAATATAAATATCTACCTCGCAAGGTGCTGGGAAATCTGTGGCAGTTCCTATTCAAAAGAATGGTATATAAACATAGGCGGATGGTAATTTTTTTTGTTTGGAGAGGCTAAAATGTTGCGTATCTATATGCAATGACCGTTACCCCACTCATATAGAAAAGCATTTTTTACATGCATTTTCCTGCGCTGGATCTTGCATGTGTTTCAGCGCAGGCAGGGGCGATTCTGGACATATCGCCGCCTGAGGCGGCTCCTGGATGCGGGTCCGGGGGCGGTGAGATCGCTAGTGCAGAGAGCGCAATTGCGCTCTCTGCACTAGAAGAGCCGAATTTCCGGTTTAAAAACCGGAAATTCGGCTCTTAAAGTTACCAGGAGCGAGTTTCTCAACTCGCCTAATGGCAGAAGCGCCCCTGAGCGCAGGGGAACTCAAAAAGAAACGCAGGCCTGTATTTCCTATATGACTGTAGTCACTGTGGCACAGGCAAGCGTGGAATGCAGGTGGAATGCAACTTACTGTGTTAGGAGCTTCCCTGTGCCACACAGAGTACAGCCTAATAGGATATATAGGCCTGCATTTCTTCCTGTGCTGAAACACATGAAAGAGCCAGCACAAGGAAACGCAGGGAAAAACACTGTAAGAGCCATGAACAATTTTTTAAAAATGTTGTCACACACATACATTGACAACTTTAAAATACTGAAGTAAAAATGCAGTTTGGAGCAGTTAGGGTGACAGAGTAAAAACATTAATTTTTTGGTGGCATTGGTCCTTTACAGGTGAATTTTTTTTTTTTTTAACGCTGTCTCTCTAAGAACACTTAATATGAGTTCATATTTCTAGCACCCCAAATCCTTTATCACTCCCTATCATTTCCTAGAAAGATTACTCATAAAAAAAAACCTATTCATCTTCAGACAGGGACTATGCTGCCCTGAGGCAGCCTTTCAGATGCCGCCTCCCTCACAGAGGTGTGAAGAGGGGGCCACATTGCTAGTACTGAGTTGAAAATGCCATTTAAAATCTGAATTTCAGTTCTTAAAGCTACGTAGCTTTTTGCTGCCCATAGTAACTTGCAGGCTTATGGCAGCGGCACCCCAGAATATCCAGCTATTGCTGATCTGCAGCTGCTTTCAGTCTTTTACTGCCATTGGCATTGGTCTGATATCTAGTTAGTTAATATCACAAGCATCAGGAATGTGTATCAATTGACTTCTTATTGCCAGTAGAAAGAAACTGATTTTTCCTGTGATAGTTGCTTTCAGCTGCCATAGACAGCTCAGTTCCACTAACTGTGGCAGGGGCAATCAAGGCAGGCAATTTCATAGCTGGTATTATAAATTATTAGAGGATTGGTAAGGGAAAGGTAAATGTAGCCACTGAAAAAGTAACGGCTCTCAAGCTGCCCGCGCAGCTTGCCTGGCCGGGACATTGGTATGTAGGTTAAGTGACTTGTCCAAGGTCACAAGGTGCACCTAGGGTGGAATCGAACCCGAGTCACAGTGGATCACCACACTGAAGGCCGATTCCCTAACCACTAGGCTATCTGAGTCCTCCCACTTGTAGGAGGATCTTTTTGGTCTGTTGTCTTAGATATGACAGTTGGTGCGCCCTAACTGTGTGAAGGAAACATTCAGGGTTAAAGCCGGCTGCTTGCAGCAAGACCTGTATGAGTAGGGGGGCTGTTAAATAAGTAAGGGGGACTGTAAATAAGTAGAGAGAATGAATCTGGAATCTGTGCTGCACTATTCATAACATAAAAACAGACACAACATCTATTTGAAAAGTGTTTGACCTGAAAGCAGGTGCTTGTATGGCTATCCAAGCTAGACCCAATAAAGCCCTATGTGGGTTATATGAGAGACTTTCCATAGAAGGCTGGCTGGCCACTATTATATCATGTATGTTTCCTGCTTTATAAATGCGTATATTGACATTGGTAGATAGTTTAGAAGCAGGATGGGCAAACAGGAACAGAGCTGCCAATCAGTGGGAAGTTCCATAACATAAGAGACTTTTATCAGGGCTGCCATCAGAAACTTTGGGTTATTTATATGGGTCCCCCCATGAACACAAGGATGGCACTGGGCATTGAGTGTGGCAGTGAGTGACACATGGGGAATGGCATATGGGTGAAAAGCCTGTTAAGATCAGCATTACATGAGGGATATATAGGGATAGGAGAGAGGGTGGGGTTAATATATGAAAATAATGAAGAAGGCAGTAACTGACACATAGTGGTTGGATGAGAGTGACATATAGGGAGAGGAGGTGGCACATGAAACACATGAAAGATCCAGCACAGGGAAACACAGAGAAAACACTTGTCTGTACAATTTTTTTTTTTCAATTTTGTCACACACATACTTTGACAACTTTAAAATACTGAAGTAAAAATGCAGTTTGGAGCAGAAAAAAAAACATTCATGTTTTGGTGGCATTGGTCCTTTACAGCTGAATTTTTTTTTTAACTCTATTCAGTTCTAGAACACTTAATATGAGATTAATTCTAAACCAACAGCTGCCTTACAATCAACTCCCGACATTCATTTTTAAGTTCTACAGATTTTTCTGTCAACTCCCAGCCAGTCCAGCCATTATCAGCTTAATATCTCCAGTTCCAAAACTTAAGCCCCCCGCAATAACCAATTCCAGCTGAACATTTCTCCCCTAAGCCTTAACAGAGTTCATATTTCTAGCACCCCAATCCTTTATCACTCCCTATCATTTCCCAGAAAGGTTAATCTAGATAGCCCCAAAAGAATCAGTTTCCACCTCCGACTTAACTCTTGGGTGTACTTCTAATTTATATGAGCTCAACATTAGATCTATTACAGCTATGTAAAACTTTGCCAGCACTCCTACAGTTCCGATATAGTATAAAAATAAATGATATATAAAGGAATATATGTGTGCTTTTCTTACTAATAAGGTAAAGCAGCACCTTCTCCAGCTCTCTGCATTGCTTTCCCTCAGTAATTTCAGCTCCGTGTAGCCTCTGCTGGGCAGGCTAATGTTACACTGGGAAGGAAGGCAGGGAAGAGTAGCAGACTATGAGCAGAAACTAAGGAAGATTGTACTTAGCCTGAAAGGTGGCATACATTAAGGCTGGATTATTATTTGCACCCCTTCACATCACAACGCTCCTTTCCCCACACAGCCCTGCTAGTGATATGCTGTAGTCTGATCTTAACCTGCAGCCTCTTCCACGTTCCGTTTTCAATTACAAACTTGTACAGCATTATTTTGCAAACAAGTTGAGGTAAATTTACAAAGGACTTAGGTTTGGGGAGGCTTAGACTCCCTAAGCCTTCATTAAAATCCGCCTATGTATATAAACAAGGGTAAGGATCTGTGTTTTGCTGGATCCTGCAAGTTGGGCCAATAGAAGTGTTGTGTGTGCCATAGTCCTTTAGACTCTGCTCTTTTTCTGTCCATTTAAAAAGCAAATATTTATGAAACAAGGGGTGCATATGACAAGTTTGATAAGATCTGGGAAAATTGGTATAATCGAGACAATCTGGACGGACGCACAACCTACCCCTTTACACTAAGTATAATTTAGTAATTTATATAAGTATTTACTAATACACGAACGTCCGAAAAGCGTCCGAATGCGTTTTTTTCGTAATGATCGGTACTTTGCGACTTTTTCGTGAATTGTCGCGACTTTTTCGAGCTCTCAATACGAAAGTTGCGATAATTTGCGAAAGTCGTAATGGCTATGAAAAAGTTGCGATAATTCACGAAACTTATAATGGCAATGAAAAAGTTGCGATAATTCACGAAACTTATAATGGCAATGAAAAAGTCGCGACAATTCTCGAAACTTATAATGGCAATGAAAAAGTCGCGACAATTCTCGAAACTTATAATGGCAATGAAAAGGTCGCGACAATTCTCGAAACTTATAATGGCAATGAAAAGGTCGCGACAATTCTCGAAACTTATAATGGCAATGAAAAAGTTGCGACAATTCGCGCAGGTCGTACCGGTTGCGAAAAATTCGCAACAATTTACAGGAAAGTCGTAACGGCGACGAAAAAAACGCAAAAAATACGACAAAGTCGCAAAATGTTCGTTTTCCAATCTGAATTTTTCGGATTCGTGGATTAGTAAATCAGCCCCTTAGTGTGACTGACCCGACAGAACTAAACACACCCACTTACACTGTGACAACTACAACGCCTAGCAATAGTACCCTTGTCTGTATTGGCCTAAACCTGACTCGACACCATTTCAATTTCAATGTCAATATATTATACACTGTTTTGTATTTTGTTTTCTGATGTTGTAAAACCAATAAAAATTAACCTTTAAAAAAAAAAAAAAAGCAAATATTTCACGTTTTCTGGTTATCAACATGAAACATACTTATTTTATCTTACAGATTATGCTGCTGGAAACAGCCAGGCGTTACAATCATGAGACAGAATGTATCACCTTTCTCAAGGATTTCACATACAGCAAAGATGATTTTCACAGAGCAGGTGAGGGGGGTGATACCAGTCCTTGCTTGATCCATCACAGACTTTTTATTTATCTCTCTTAAAAATGCAGCCATGCAGATAAGTATTAGCTGGGGAGAGTACATCTCTATTAACCTTATAGGATAAGTAAACCTTGAAAAAATTCACTGTCAAATTGCTCAGGGTGTTTTTTAAGCACTTTTGCAATTTACATTCATTATTTTTTTTCAGTTTCAGAGCTATTGAAGTTTTTATTAACTGCCAATATAATGAATTTTGTATCAACAGCGCCACCTGCTGGTCAGTTCCTGTAACTGTACAGACAGAGAGATATCCCTTCAGAAGGAAAACAGGGTTCTGATGTTGCTCTGCTCAGGGATGAGATTAGTCGACACCAATTGAGATAGTTGGAAAATGCCATCACAATTTATGTTCTTCACTGTAAGCCTTGGCTTACATAATTTCTTGCACCTCCCCCCCCCCCCACCCCACAGACATCTGGTCAGCTGTCCATTACATCTTCAACAGATCCTTTAGGGCAGTGATCCCCAACAGGTGGCTCAGGGGCAACATGTTGCTCCCCAACCCCTTGGATGTTGCTCTCAGTGCCCCCAAACCAGGTAGTTATTTTTGAATTCCTGACTTGGGGGCAAGTTTTGGTTGAATAAAAACAAGATTTCCTACCAAATAAAGCCCCCTGTAAGCTGATAGGGTGCATAGAGGCTGTCTAATAGCCAATCACAGCCCTTATTTGGCTCCTCCATGAACTTTTATGGTGCTTGTGTTGCTCTCCAAGTCTTTTTACATTTGACTGTGGCTCAGGAGTAAGAAAGGTTGGGGACCCCTGCTTCAGGAGCTACTTAGTAGTAGCTACTTCTCATGGCTACAAAAATAGACAATGCTGATCATTTATTGATAATTGTCTCTACGTGTGTTTTAGCAGAGGCAATTCTCAGTGTTGTCTATGGCAGGGGATTTTCTGGAGTTTAGTATCTGTGACGAGTAGCTGCTACTAAGTAGCTCAGTGTGTTTTCGCCCTTAAACCTCCAGGTTCTGTGTCCGACCCATTTTGTTTGTGCCCTTAGGATTGCAGGTGGAGTTCATAAATCCCATTTTCGAGTTCTCTCGTGGAATGAGGCAGATGCAGCTGGACGACGCAGAGTACGCCCTTCTCATAGCCATCAACATCTTCTCTGCAGACCGACCAAATGTTCAGAATCACCAGCTGGTGGAAAACCTGCAGCTGCCATACGTGGAAGCCTTGCACTCCTACACCCGGATTAAACGGCCTCAGGTAATCCGAGAACTGACCGCTGACTGACGTATCATTGGGCCTGTGGGGATGAATGTCAGCTCCCTTATCTACTGTGGCTCTGCTCTGATATTTCTTCTCCTTCCACAGGACCACCTGATGTTTCCACGTATGTTGATGAAGCTGGTCAGCCTGCGGACACTTAGTAGTGTGCACTCTGAGCAAGTTTTTGCTCTCCGCCTTCAGGATAAAAAACTGCCCCCATTACTTTCCGAAATCTGGGACGTTCACGAGTAGAGCGGCATGGGTGCCGGATAGACTGTCATGGATAACTAGCTAAGCATGCTCGGCGAGGAAAGTATGATTGGCTGCAGATCCAGCCAGCCGCCCAGCAGGGATCCTGTAGGTCGTTCACCAGTGATAAAGAAGATGATGTTTCTACGGATGATCTAAGCCAACCGTCGGGCTGATGACTTGGGGCTCGGTGTAGCCGTGCTGTTTCGGGTCAGTAGGATACAACCCATGGTAGGGATAGAGCGTTGGCTACATTCCCATCGGGCAGAAAGTTTAACAGTAGAGTTCACAGAAGTAGGCAAGAGTTGGCTTTATCCACCATCACCCTTTATGAAGGTTTAAAGGCATTGGCAAGTGACCAACCAACATTTTGTACAGAGTCTTGGCTATTGGACGTACAGTAGGATTTATACTGAGTGACGTGCAACGTTTGGTATCTCGTGTCATGGACAGAATCTGATTCATGTTGCTGCTTCCGTCACATCAGCGTATAATGGGCCTGCCCAGCCTGGCGCCTTCCCTCTGTGTGGCCTCCATCCACTAAACACTATTCAGGCTCTCCAGCTTCCCTCTTCCTTCCCAGGTCTCGCACTTGTCTGTACATTCAGGTTTCCTTACGTTGCACTTAAATTGTGGTCTCTCTTTTAACTTTCATTTCTAGGTTCTTGTATTTGTACTTTGACACTCAAACCAAGCGATAGCAGAGGGGGTCTAGGTTGGGAAAGAGCGATTTACGGAATCATGAAGGAATGTGTGTCTGAGTTTACAGAAACGTATTCCCACTTACTCGCTGCACAGGTAAACATGCTTCCTACTCAGTCCAGCAACGCACACACCACGGTTAGTAGCCAGCTCCAGTGTTGCTTCAAGCATGCATGGTTCACTCTTCCGCGTGCTTTTGAATGTCAGAAATTCATCAATATTTTTTTATACTCCTCCCCCTGTTTAAAGGGGAAGTAAACCCCCTCCCAGTTTTTAAAGGAGAATGAAATCCTTATCCACTTATGCCACCTGCAGAAGCATTCCTTTGGCACCACACAACCCTCCCATCCTAACTGGGCAGCACTCTCCCATGAAAGAGCGGTGCAGTGGGGTTGTTGGCCTGGAATCAGGGTGGTGTAAAGAAATTTCATTCCCCTTTAACATTTTGGCTCAGTACAAGTTATCTCTCTCCCCTCCCCTCATATCTCTTTGCGTACCCCCAATGAAGAACAGTGCAGTAGGGTGCCATGTTTGGCTGTCCCACTTCTGCTCCCAGTTTAGACTGCTGGACTGTGCCCATTGGGACATATTTCAGTGCCCGTGCTAAGCTAGGCGTGGAAGTGACTCGGCCTAAATGGCGCCCACCAATCCTGCTCTGCATTTGGGTGGGCAATCCTGAATAACAGGAGATGGGAGAAGTGCCCTTGGGGAGAAACTTAGCTAAAGAGTTTAAAACCTAGGTGGTGCTTAAGTTGGCCATACTTATTAGCCCAATTGGGCCACCTATGCACAGGGGCAAATCAGGCTGATTTAGTCTTTGGTTCTCAGTACTTTGGACCTGTAGAGATAACAGTGGGGCGCAGGTTATGGTGTGAGCCCCATACTTCCGCTAGTGTCCGTAGGGGCACAGTCAGTGTCTATTAGTGAACCACGTGTGGCCACCTTTCCTACTTCCATCAATTGTTTTGGCAACCTACTAGCTCATCCCAGTAATTCTACTGGAACTTGGATCTTAACAGTAAAATAAACTGGATCCACCAAGGTAGAGAGTGCAAGCAAACAGCCTCTTTGGCACAGGGGCTGAGCATCACGAGACTATCGCCATCTACAGGCAGGAGGACTCATCCTATTGGGGGGGGGGGAGAGCTACTGTATGTCATACCAACATGACTGTGCAATTTACTGTTATATTTATATACAAAGTGAAAATATAGTTTCAAGAAATTCAATGTTTGGTTTTCTTACCACGACTTCATGTCAAGAGAATGTTTCTCTGAACTGATTGTTAGCGACGAGAGAATAATGGATGTCAATGACTGGGACGGATCACTGTCGCCATAATAACGATTCCTTTTCCTAATTAATCTCTAAATTGGAATAGACAGAAAATTAAAGAAAACCATGCTGACAATCATATGCATACGGATCTTTGTTATTTCTCCTGTTGTGATGGAATCCTGGGAAGGTCTGGTCATGTGACAATAAGGAGTCGCCTCTGGAGTCAGTGGTACGGTGGGGGCTTTATCCAGGAACAGGGGCGGAAATATCTATAGTGAGAACATTTGGGATTACCCGGGTGTGTATGTTAAAAAGATATGCTGTGACCATGTATTTTGTGTATATAAACAATACTGGGGGATATTGCTTTGCTTTGCATTTGTTGAGGGAGCCATGATAGTCTGTCTGACTTCCTTACACTACTTATTCAGCGTTATTTTGGCCCCTCTCTCTCCTTGTTCCGTGATAAGTAAACTTTAGAAAAACAATGTAAAATTGCTCTTTTATTATTTATTTTTTCAGTTCCAGAGTTATATAAGTAATCAACTGCCAATATAATGGATTTTGTACCAACAGCACCACCTGCTGGTCAGTTCCTGCAACTGTACAGAGATATACCTTCAGAAGGGAAACAGAGGTTCTGATGTTGCTCAGCAGGTGGCGCTGTTATAAAATTCATTATATTGGCAGTTAATAAAACATATAACTCTGAAACTTAAAAAAACAATGTAAATTGCAAGAATGTTACATTGGTTTTTTTTTAAGGTTTACTTATGCTTTAAAATGATAGATTCTGAATTCCCTCTGCTTTCCATGGTGGGCAACACACAGATTCTCTGGAAAGCAGATGGACTTTAAATCCCAGAATCCATGACTTCACAGAGGAAGGTGAGTTTGGCCACGCACACACAGGCTGCCCAAATGACCACATACATGTGTATTTACCCTTAATATTTAGCATTGGGGTATCAGAGATTGGGCTGGACTGTGACTTGGAGTGATAAGAGGCAGGACTGGGCCGAGGCAGTGTATCAGAGGGAAAGAACAGAGGCGTTACACCGGGCCGGGGCAGTGTATCAGAGGGCAAGAACAGAGGCGTTACACCGGGCCGGGGCAGTGTATCAGAGGGCAAGAACAGAGGCGTTACACCGGGCCGGGGCAGTGTATCAGGGCAAGAACAGAGGCGTTACGCCAGGGCAGTGTATCAGGGCAAGAACAGAGGCGTTACACCGGGCCGGGGCAGTGTATCAGAGGGCAAGAACAGAGGCGTTACACCGGGCCGGGGCAGTGTATCAGAGGGCAAGAACAGAGGCGTTACACCGGGCCGGGGCAGTGTATCAGGGCAAGAACAGAGGCGTTACACCGGGCCGGGGCAGTGTATCAGAGGGAAAGAACAGAGGCGTTACACCGGGCCGGGGCAGTGTATCAGGGCAAGAACAGAGGCGTTGCACCGGGCCGGGGCAGTGTATCAGGGCAAGAACAGAGGCGTTACGCCAGGGCAGTGTATCAGGGCAAGAACAGAGGCGTTACACCGGGCCGGGGCAGTGTATCAGAGGGCAAGAACAGAGGCGTTACACCGGGCCGGGGCAGTGTATCAGAGGGCAAGAACAGAGGCGTTACACCGGGCCGGGGCAGTGTATCAGGGCAAGAACAGAGGCGTTACACCGGGCCGGGGCAGTGTATCAGAGGGAAAGAACAGAGGCGTTACACCGGGCCGGGGCAGTGTATCAGGGCAAGAACAGAGGCGTTGCACCGGGCCGGGGCAGTGTATCAGGGCAAGAAGAGAGGCGTTACACCGGGCCGGGGCAGTGTATCAGGGCAAGAACAGAGGCGTTACACCGGGCCGGGGCAGTGTATCAGGGCAAGAACAGAGGCGTTACACCGGGCCGGGGCAGTGTATCAGGGCAAGAACAGGCCAAGGACAACAAGCTTGCACTTCATGTGACTGCTGAGTAATCCCATGCACCAGAGCCAGACAGCACTGCTCCCCGGATATCCTGCTGCTTTGCTTGGGTAAACAAAGGTGGGTGCTTGCGGGCTACAAACTCGGCTGTCTGTCTGTATGTATGTGTGAAATACACCTGGTGGCTCTAGTACTGATAAATGCAAGGATATTCCAATGTAGAGTTTTATTTTGGTTTTCTAAAGACCTATTTGTGTGGTCGGCAGGTGCAATCAGAGGAAACTGCCCCAGGGGCCCGGGTGCAGATTGTCTGGGCCTGTACTGAGCAGTAGCCATTAATCTGCACTCTACAGCAGCTCAGGCATTAAATGAGCCCCATCTAGCTAGTGCTACTATTGGGTTATATATCCATATCCTCCTATTCTTCACTCTTGGAGGCCCCCTTGCCCCAGTTGGTATTTCTTTTGAGCCCTTACCCCTGGCTCCCACCATAAGCAAAAGGCTCATCCTTTCCAAACAGGGACCTATATGATGGTCTGACTCATTAGCACAAGTGTTGGATGAACAAAGCACCTCTGCCCTCTTATCTCTTGCAGCCACTATGGAATGCAGGCATTTAAAGGGAAAGTATAGCCCTACAGACTTTTTCAGCCTGTGCCAAATAAATACAAACTTATGCTGAAAAAAACATTACATTAAACATGAAAATGTATTTTCTATTTTTATTATAAAGCAGTAACAGCATTATTTTGCTTTCACACTTCCTATCTTACTATTTTGACTAAACAGAGATAGTGAGCACTGTATAAACAACCCCCTCCCTTCAACCTTATAACTGTTTTGTTAGCAGAAGATGATTATGTGGGCACTGGGAATTTAATTTTCTGCATGGAGACATTGAATTGCTTCAGTTTACCCGTTTAGTTTAAGAAATAACAAAAAACAGTTTTTTTTTTTCTTATCACACTGCCGGCACATTGGGGAAACTGGACTAGTGTTGCTGCCTGCTACGTGCTGTCTGGTTTTATGGGCCGACAGTACAAAATATAGCGTATGACTGGGCAACACTTGCTTTTGGCTTTTTGTTATGGTGTGGGCTCTCAGATTATACTGTGTATGGACACAATATGGTCACTGTCGGTGATGATAGACTGATGCACTTCTGGGGTCAGTGAGGTTTTGAGATATTATGAGGTTAGTGGGTTGCACAGAATCAGTGTCGATGTTAGTTCCGGTTACTTATTGGGGGCAGGTTATAGTCATCACAATTCATCAAATAACTAATTATTGCTTAGGCTGACTGTAGGGAAACCAGGGTCCGGCTGCTCTTTGCACCTCATGTCAGAATCTGGGGCGAGGTACACAGCAAGGTGCCCTGTTCTTCCTATCTGCCATAGGGCAGGCAGTTAGTACCGGGTCCCACTGTGGCCTGAGACTGCCAGCACTCCCTAACTTTGCCTTACTGGCACACAATTTAGGGGGTAACTTACCTCTAGTTTGGTTCATGTGTATCTGTACAGTAAGGAGATAGCAGTTAGAGTGTGTGTGTGTGTGTATGTATATATGTATGTATGTATATATGTGTATATATATATATATATATATATATATATATATATATATATATATATACACATACATATATATATACACATACATATATATATACACATACATATATATATATACACATACATATATATACACATACATATATATATATACACATACATATATATATATACACATACATATATATATATACACATACATATATATATATACACATACATATATATATACACATACATATATATATACACATACATATATATATACACATACACATACATATATATATACACATACATATATATATACACATACATATATATATACACATACACATATATATATATATATACACATACATATATATATATATATACACATACATATATATATACACATACATATATATATATATACACATACATATATATATACATATATACATATATATATATATATATACATATATATATACATATATATATACATATACATATATATATACATATATATATACATATACATATATATATACATATACAGTGGTGTGAAAAACTATTTGCCCCCTTCCTGATTTCTTATTCTTTTGCATGTTTGTCACACTTAAATGTTTCTGCTCATCAAAAACCATTAACTATTAGTCAAAGATAACATAATTGAACACAAAATGCAGTTTTAAAATGAAGGTTTACGTTATTAAGGGAGAAAAAAAACTCCAAATCTACATGGCCCTGTGTGAAAAAGTGATTGCCCCCCTTGTTAAAAAATAACTTAACTGTGGTTTATCAATTTAAATTTTCAATTTCAATATCAATTTCTGTAGTCACCCCCAGGCCTGATTACTGCCACACCTGTTTCAATCAAGAAATCACTTAAATAGGAGCTACCTGACACAGAGAAGTAGCCCAAAAGCACCTCAAAAGCTAGACATCATGCCAAGATCCAAAGAAATTCAGGAACAAATGAGAACAAAAGTAATTGAGATCTATCAGTCTGGTAAAGGTTATAAAGCCATTTCTAAAGCTTTGGGACTCCAGCGAACCACAGTGAGAGCCATTATCCACAAATGGCAAAAACATGGAACAGTGGTGAACCTTCCCAGGAGTGGCCGGCCGACCAAAATTACCCCAAGAGCGCAGAGACAACTCATCCGAGAGGCCACAAAAGACCCCAGGACAACATCTAAAGAACTGCAGGCCTCACTTGGCTCAATTAAGGTCAGTGTTCACGACTCCACCATAAGAAAGAGACTGGGCAAAAACGGCCTGCATGGCAGATTTCCAAGGCACAAACCACTTTTAAGCAAAAAGAACATTAAGGCTCGTCTCAATTTTGCTAAAAAACATCTCAATGATTGCCAAGACTTTTGGGAAAATACCTTGTGGACCGACAAGACAAAAGTTGAACTTTTTGGAAGGTGCGTGTCCCGTTACATCTGGCGTAAAAGTAACACAGCATTTCAGAAAAAGAACATCATACCAACAGTAAAATATGGTGGTGGTAGTGTGATGGTCTGGGGTTGTTTTGCTGCTTCAGGACCTGGAAGGCTTGCTGTGATAGATGGAACCATGAATTCTACTGTCTACCAAAAAATCCTGAAGGAGAATGTCCGGCCATCTGTTCGTCAACTCAAGCTGAAGCGATCTTGGGTGCTGCAGCAGGACAATGACCCAAAACACACCAGCAAATCCACCTCTGAATGGCTGAAGAAAAACAAAATGAAGACTTTGGAGTGGCCTAGTCAAAGTCCTGACCTGAATCCTATTGAGATGTTGTGGCATGACCTTAAAAAGGCGGTTCATGCTAGAAAACCCTCAAATAAAGCTGAATTACAACAATTCTACAAAGATGAGTGGGCCAAAATTCCTCCAGAGCGCTGTAAAAGACTCGTTGCAAGTTATCGCAAACGCTTGATTGCAGTTATTGCTGCTAAGGGTGGCCCAACCAGTTATTAGGTTCAGGGGGCAATTACTTTTTCACACAGGGCCATGTAGGTTTGGATTTTTTTTCTCCCTAAATAATAAAAACCCTCATTTAAAAACTGCATTTTGTGTTTACTTGTGTTATCTTTGACTAATAGTTAAATGTGTTTGATGATCAGAAACATTTTGTGTGACAAACATCCAAAAGAATAAGAAATCAGGAAGGGGGCAAATAGTTTTTCACACCACTGTATATATATACATATATATATACATATATATATATATATATATACATATACATATATACATATACATATATACATATACACATATACATATATATATATCAGGGATCCCCAACCTTTCTTACTCGTGAGCCACAATCAAATATAAAAAGACTTGGGGAGCAACACAAGCACCATAAAAGTTCATGGAGGAGCCAAATAAGGGCTAAGATTGGCTATTAGGCAGCCTCTATGCACCCTATCAGCTTACAGGAGGCTTTATTTGGTAGGAAATCTTGTTTTTATTCAACCAAAACTTGCCCCCAAGTCAGGAATTCAAAAATAACTCCCTGGTTTGGGGGCACTGGGAGCAACATCCAAGGGGTTGGGGAGCAACATGTTGCCCTTGAGCCACTGGTTGGGGATCACTGATATATATATATACAGTGGTGTGAAAAACTATTTGCCCCCTTCCTGATTTCTTATTCTTTTGCATGTTTGTCACACAAAATGTTTCTGATCATCAAACACATTTAACTATTAGTCAAAGGTAACACAAGTGAACACAAAATGCAGTTTTTAAATGAGGGTTTTTATTATTTAGGGAGAAAAAAAATCCAAACCTACATGGCCCTGTGTGAAAAAGTAATTGCCCCCTGAACCTAATAACTGGTTGGGCCACCCTTAGCAGCAATAACTGCAATCAAGCGTTTGCGATAACTTGCAACGAGTCTTTTACAGCGCTCTGGAGGAATTTTGGCCCACTCATCTTTGTAGAATTGTTGTAATTCAGCTTTATTTGAGGGTTTTCTAGCATGAACCGCCTTTTTAAGGTCATGCCACAACATCTCAATAGGATTCAGGTCAGGACTTTGACTAGGCCACTCCAAAGTCTTCATTTTGTTTTTCTTCAGCCATTCAGAGGTGGATTTGCTGGTGTGTTTTGGGTCATTGTCCTGCTGCAGCACCCAAGATCGCTTCAGCTTGAGTTGACGAACAGATGGCCGGACATTCTCCTTCAGGATTTTTTGGTAGACAGTAGAATTCATGGTTCCATCTATCACAGCAAGCCTTCCAGGTCCTGAAGCAGCAAAACAACCCCAGACCATCACACTACCGCCACCATATTTTACTGTTGGTATGGTGTTCTTTTTCTGAAATGCTGTGTTACTTTTACGCCAGATGTAACGGGACACGCACCTTCCAAAAAGTTCAACTTTTGTCTCGTCGGTCCACAAGGTATTTTCTCAAAAGTCTTGGCAATCATTGAGATGTTTTTTAGCAAAATTGAGACGAGCCATAATGTTCTTTTTGCTTAAAAGTGGTTTGCGCCTTGGAAATCTGCCATGCAGGCCGTTTTTGCCCAGTCTCTTTCTTATGGTGGAGTCGTGAACACTGACCTTAATTGAGGCAAGTGAGGCCTGCAGTTCTTTAGATGTTGTCCTGGGGTCTTTTGTGGCCTCTCGGATGAGTTGTCTCTGCGCTCTTGGGGTAATTTTGGTCGGCCGGCCACTCCTGGGAAGGTTCACCACTGTTCCATGTTTTTGCCATTTGTGGATAATGGCTCTCACTGTGGTTCGCTGGAGTCCCAAAGCTTTAGAAATGGCTTTATAACCTTTACCAGACTGATAGATCTTAATTACTTTTGTTCTCATTTGTTCCTGAATTTCTTTGGATCTTGGCATGATGTCTAGCTTTTGAGGTGCTTTTGGTCTACTTCTCTGTGTCAGGTAGCTCCTATTTAAGTGATTTCTTGATTGAAACAGGTGTGGCAGTAATCAGGCCTGGGGGTGACTACAGAAATTGAAAATTGAAATTGATAAACCACAGTTAAGTTATTTTTTAACAAGGGGGGCAATCACTTTTTCACACAGGGCCATGTAGATTTGGAGTTTTTTTTCTCCCTTAATAACGTAAACCTTCATTTTAAAACTGCATTTTGTGTTCAATTATGTTATCTTTGACTAATAGTTAACGGTTTTTGATGAGCAGAAACATTTAAGTGTGACAAACATGCAAAAGAATAAGAAATCAGGAAGGGAGCAAATAGTTTTTCACACCACTGTAATATATATATATATATATATATATATATATATATATATATATATACATATACACACACATACACACACACACACACGCGCGCGCGTGCTCTATCAATCCAAATGGTGTCCGCACTCCAAGGCTCAATATTCTGCGGGGTGCTAGCCAAAATTATGTCTGTATAGAAAATAATCATCTGTGGCCAGCACACCCTTCAATGTTTCATCAAACTTGAGAAAGGTCATAATAAGGACCGAAACGTTGGTTTTAACAATATATCTACAATAAAAAAATTTTGATGAAACATTGAAGGGTGTTCTGGCAACAGATGATTATTTTCTATATATATATATATATAATATATAAACTTCCAAGTAAATGCCGGCACTCACGTATAGATAAGTTGCTGTTGCCTGGGTGCAGGTCCAAATAATGTTGAAGGTGCTTGAGAGAAGCACTCACAGGACTTATACAAACAAATTATTTTATTAAAGAGGAGACTAACGTTTCGGCTAGCACTCTAGCCTTTTTCAAGCCGAAACGTTAGTCTCCTCTTTAATAAAATAATTTGTTTGTATAAGTCCTGTGAGTGCTGACCCTCTCTCAAGCACCTTACATATATATATATATATATATATAATATATCCTGCAGTGCCAAATAGAGCAGGGGGCCCTTCACATAGAAGGGCCCACAGATCACAATATGCAGGTTGAGTATTAGCAGGAAGCGGATATAGTAAAGAAGAGTGGAGCAAACAGAACAGAATAGTAACAGTAAACATTTTCTATCACTACTTACTGCCATGCAACAGCCAAAGGTCCATAGGTAGGGCCCCAAAATATTTGTGTTGCCCAGACCCCCTGTGAATAAGGTCTGCCCTCATATTGCTGTTTTGGGGAATATCTTACCCATAGAATATCAACACCTGAATGAGCTTTTGCCGCCATTATGTAAAAGTGGCATCTAATGCTGTTGTTCCAAGAAAGTCCTGCAGAGGGTGCTACTGATTTAGATTTCATCACTCTTTAAAGTGGCAACAATAACACAAGGAGGAAGGCCAAGGCCACATTAAAAATAAATACGGTAAAAGGGGGGAAAAAAGGCACAAAGAAATGGCTTATCTTTAATAACCGAGTTACAGCCAATGGTTATATATTAACACGACACTATATGTTTAAATAGGATTACAGTCACTTTATTTTGATATGACTTTTTTCAGTAAAAGAGGGAACCTTATATAGCGGCATATTTGTTGTGGCAACTAAACTTTCTTTGTCCTTCATTTATAGACCGCAGGCAATGAAACCCTTTATATATAGCAAATTAATGCTGGCATTGCATTTCCTCTATAGGGGAAGCTAATGTTGGCACTCTGCTATTTAAAGGGGTTGTTCACCTTTACAATAACTTTTGGTAACTTGCAGAGAGTGCTATTCTGGAACAATTTGGAGTTTGTCTTCATTTTTTTTTTTTTTTACTATTTGTGGCTTTTGAATTATTTAGCTTTATATTCAGCATTCAGCAATTTTCTAGTTTGGAATTTCAGCAGCTATCTGGTTGCCAGGGTCCAAATTACCATAGCAACCAGGCAGTGGTTACAATGAGAAACTGGAATATAAATTGGAGAGGGTGTGGATAGAAAAGTAAGTAATAAAGAGTAACAATAAAATTGTAGCCCCAAAGACCAATAGTGTTTTGGCTGCTGGGGAAAGTGAGTAATTAAAAAATTGGCAAAAAAACTAATAATCAAGACCAACTGAAAAGTACTGGCCATTCTATAACATACTAAAAAAAAGTGAACTTAATGGTGAACCAGAGATTTCTGACGCAGTGGAAGGATTATGTGATATGGCTTTGGCACAAATAAAAGCTCCCCCGACCCAAACACTTGGGGAAAGTCCGAGGCTGCTGGGTAAGTCCCACATTGGCACCGAATGCTGAATCCTAAAAAGGTCCCATTGCATCATGAGCCATTAAGCTTCAAGGGGAAATAATGGTGATCCTGACAAAGAGGTGATTTTATTCAACATGACATCACCGGGGTGGGGCAAGGTGACCAAGTGGGAAACCCCAGGGAGCACCAATGTATTACTGATTTACTGTACCAAGGTGGCACCAAGAATGTCTATCATTGATGGGAATTTTCCTTTATGTAATGAAGCACCACAATTTGGTCTTTTTCTGCCTAAATGCCCCCTAACCTTCCCAGTGTTGCCCCTCCAGCCCCTGAAAGAGCAGCTATGGTCAGTCGCACTGGGCTGGGGTTGTACAGTTATTCCATAGGGTGGGCTACAAACAGTCCAGGCCAAGGGGCTTTGGCACCCAAGGGGAAGACCCCAATCTGCCCCATACCCCTTGGTCCCACACCTACAGTGCCAACAACTGTTCTGAAGCCAAGGCTAATTTTCCGAGCTGTGGTCCCCCAATCAAAGCCTTCTATCCATTAACATATACTGGGGGGGTTCCTGCCATTCAAAGTGTAGGTGATTGTATTCCCTTCCAGGCAGCACTCTCATTAGCTCCAAACTCACTTTGTCCCTGTGATAAGTACTGCTCAGTATCCTTATGTACAGCAGTGGGCCCTATGTGAATATTAGTTATAGATTAGCAGGACTGAACTAACCTAACATACTTCACCAATATTCCTCATTTAAAGAGGAACCTGATAAACCCATAATTTGGCATGTCCCACAGGGGAATTCACTACATTTTCTATGGAAACCTTTCTGTTATATGTATATAGCCTATTCCAAATAAAATAAAGGTATGGCTGACCCGCCTATGCAAATGTGTATCATTCCATTTATAAAGATATTATTATTATTCTTGGGAAATACATTTAAGGAAATAATGATAATAGCAGGTGTTATTATAAATCCCCTTTTGATAAAGGTAATGATATTTGAAATATTCTTTGCCTATTGTTTTGATTTAAAAAAAAATCTGCTTTTTTGCTATTTTTTGAGCTAAACAGGGCAAATAGGGGACCTAAAGCTGCTCCATGTCTGGTACATGCGAGGGAGGCAATTTCCAGTACACAACCCTTCCTTTCACCCTTTGTTGTGGCTGTTTCCAAGTACCTGGTGGCCCAGCTTTGATGGCACAGGGTCCTTTCCATCTAAGCACCTCACCTATAGGAAAAACACTTAGTGATTAATCCACTGGGGGGGGGGGGGGGGGGCACTAACTTACCAGCTTTTCTCAGGGATCCCTGGTGCCTAACTAGACTAGGTAAGATGGCGCTTCGTCAGTAAACTGCTTTGAGTGCCGGCCTGGAGAAAAAAGGGGTTGTTCACCTTTTAATTCACTTTTAGTATGTTGTTCAGGGTGCTATTCACAAACAATTTGCAGTTGATCTTCATTTTTCTATGATTTGTGCTTTTTGGAGTATTTAGTATTTATTTTTGGAGTATTCAGCAACTCTCCAGTTTGGAATTTGAGCAGCTATATGGTTGCTAGGGTCCATATCACCCCAGCAACCAGGCAATGGTGCGACACAGGCATATGAATAGGAAAGATACGCAATACAAAGTAACAATAAAATTGTAGTCTCAAAGGACAATAGCTTTTTGACTGCCGGGGTCAGTGACCCCCCTTTTAAAAGTTGGAAAGAGTCAGAAGTGGAAAGCAAATAAATTTAAAATGAAAAAATAATAAAGACCAGCTGAAAAGTTGCTAAGTAAATATCCATTCTATAACACACTAAAGTTAACCTTTAAAATTCCAATTTGCTAAGCACCCCCCCCCCCCCAGTTAATTAGATTTTCCTTTATAATTCTTGTCATAATAAAACTGAGCAGTATTTCTCTGGTTTCTGTGTGTAAGTGGTTTAATCCATGTCACTTGTCCCATAATAATAATAATAATAATAATAATATTTCAGACAGTGGCAACCCATATATGCCAGGGAGTGAGGAACATTAGTGACGCAGTGTAAGAGTGAGCCAGTAGAGGGCAGTGTTTGGCTGCTGGCGGTGCTACCCACAGAGCGTGCTGCGTGGTTTGCATGACAGAGGAGACAGCAATCGCTGTGCCGGGGGCTCTGATAATATCAGCAAGTTACAGTAACTGTGATAATGGCTTTTGCACACCTACAGCTCACTCCGCTGAAATATCTCAACGTCTGTAGCGAAATCTCCTCTTAACCCTTTACTGTCACAGATGGCAGAATAAGGGGCACTGGGCTGTTGGGGAGCGGCCGGCACGCACGCATTTGAGCGATGTATTTATAAAGCTAAAAACAATGACAGCAAAACCACTTACCTTGAAAAAGAGAATGTAATTCACTGGGTATAATACAAATGCATTCATACAGACAGTTACGTTTCAGCAGAATGGTTCAGATCTTAATTAATAAGTAAACAATTAAAAAAACTGAATGCAAAAAGTTTCAGAGCTATTTAAGTTTTCAGAAGCCTCCGATGCCCTTTCCCATCTCTCCCTGAGCAGAGCAACATCAGAACCCTTCTTTGTTTCCCTTATGAAGGGATATCTCTCTGTACAGTTACAAGAACTGACCAGTAGGTGGCGCTGTTGTGACAAAATTTATTATATTGGAAGTTCATAAAAACTTAAATAGCTCTGAAACTGAAAAAAAAAAAATAATGCAAGTAAATTACAAAAGTGCTTATAACCTAAGCAATGTTAGATTACATTTTTTACGATTCACTTATCCTTTCCCCTTATAGCTAGTCCCTAATCCTTACCCTGGAGTGATGTCTGCGCGTGGGACTTCCAGCTCTCCACTAGCTCCCATTCAGAATGCACAACTCAACGCAAATAGGGGTGCCAGCTGGCCGGTATTTCACAAGGCTGGAGTCCGAATGACAAATTTAGAGGCAATGTTTTCACCTTGCCCCCCTTTTAAAAACTTTAGAAAATTTCCCCTCTCTCCTCGTGGCCAAATAATACCCACTCCATAGGTTTCCAGGGAATGATGACAGTTACTAATGCTGGGGGTGGACATTGCAGCAAGACCTGGGACAATTTGCAATTGGTCTTCATTTTTTAATATTTGCGTTTTTATTATTTCACTTTTTGTTCAGCAGCTTTCCAGTTTGGAATTTCAGCAGATATGTGGTTACTAGGGCTCAATTTAACCTAGTAACAAGATAGTGGCTTGAAAGAAAGAAAGGTATATGAATAGAGAAGGGCATAAATAAAAAGATAAGTAATAAAAAGTAACAATAACATTGTAGCCTCACAGAGCAGTAGTTTTTTGGCTGCCGAGGTCAGTGACCCCCTATTTCAAAGCTGGAAAGAATAAGAAGAGGAAGGTAAATATTTCAGAAACTACAAAAAATAAAGACCAATTGACAAGTTGTTAGGAATAAGCTATTATATACTTAAAGTTAACTTGAAGGTGAACCACCCCTTAACATTTCCCTATAACAATAAGGGCAGCATTGGTTAGTGCTGCTGTGTTGCAGAGCAGGGGCCATGAGTTCAATCCCACCCTGGGCATTTTCTCCAAGGCACTGTGGGTGCCTCTGTGGGTTTCCGTCCACCCATTAAAAACATACAGGCAGGTTAATTGAGTCCTGATGAAACTGAACCTAGTGTGTGTGTGAATGGGATAGGGGCCGTAGATTGTAAGCTCCGCTGGGGCAGGGACTGATGGTAATGGGATAGGGACCTTACTGGGACAGGGACTGATGGGAATGGAATAGGGACCTTAGATTGTAAGCTCCGCTGGGGCAGGGACTGATGGGAATGTGATAGGGACCTTAGATTGTAAGCTCCACTTGGGCAGGGGCTGATGGGAATGTGATAGGGACCTTAGATTGTAAGCTCCACTGGGGCAGGGACTGATGGGAATGTGATAGGGACCTTAGATTGTAAGCTCCACTGGGGCAGGGGCTGATGGGAATGTGATAGGGACCTTAGATTGTAAGCTCCACTGGGGCAGGGACTGATGGGAATGTGATAGGAACCTTAGATTGTAAGCTCCCCTGGGGCAGGGACTGATGGGAATGTGATAGGGACCTTAGATTGTAAGCTCCTCTGGGACAGGGACTGATGGGAATGGGATAGGGACCTTAGATTGTAAGCTCACTGGGGCAGGGACTGATGGGAATGGGATAGGGACGTTAGATTGTAAGCTCCACTGGGACAGGGACTGATGGGAATGTGATAGGGACCTTAGATTGTAAGCTCCACTGGGGCAGGGACTGATTGGAATGTGATAGGGACCTTAGATTGTAAGCTCCACTGGGGCAGGGGCTGATGGGAATGTGATAGGGACCTTAGATTGTAAGCTCCACTGGGGCAGGGACTGATGGGAATGTGATAGGGACCTTAGATTGTAAGCTCCACTGGGGCAGGGACTGATGGGAATGTGATAGGGACCTTAGATTGTAAGCTCCACTGGGGCAGGGACTGATGGGAATGTGATAGGGACCTTAGATTGTAAGCTCACTGGGGCAGGGGTTGATGGGAATGTGATAGGGACCTTAGATTGTAAGTTCCACTGGGGCAGGGACTGATGGGAATGGAATAGGGACCTTAGATTGTAAGCTCACTGGGGCAGGGACTGATGGTAATGTGATAGGGACCTTAGATTGTAAGCTCCACTGGGACAGGGACTGATGGGAATGTGATAGGGACCTTAGATTGTAAGCTCCACTGGGGCAGGGACTGATGGGAATGTGATAGGGACCTTAGATTGTAAACTCCACTGGGGCAGGGACTGATGGGAATGTGATAGGGACCTTAGATTGTAAGCTCACTGGGGCAGGGGCTGATGGGAATGTGATAGGGACCTTAGATTGTAAGTTCCACTGGGGCAGGGACTGATGGGAATGGGATAGGGACCTTAGATTGTAAGCTCACTGGGGCAGGGGCTGATGGGAATGTGATAGGGACCTTAGATTGTAAGCTCCACTGGAGCAGGGACTGATGGGAATGTGATAGGGACCTTAGACTGTAAGCTCCACTGGGGCAGGGGCTGATAGGAATGTGATAGGGACCTTAGACTGTAAGCTCCACTGGGGCAGGGACTGATGGGAATGGGATAGGGACCTTAGACTGTAAGCTCCACTGGGGCAGGGACTGATGGGAATGGGATAGGGGCCTTAGATTGTAAGCTCACTGGGGCAGGGACTGATGGGAATGTGATAGGGACCTTAGATTGTAAGCTCACTGGGGCAGGGACTGATGGGAATGGGATAGGGACCTTAGATTGTAAGCTCCACTGGGGCAGGGACTGATGGGAATGGGATAGGGACCTTAGATTGTAAGCTCACTGGGGCAGGGACTGATGGGAATGGGATAGGGACCTTAGATTGTAAGCTCCGCTGGGGCAGGGACTGAAGGGAATAATAATCCTTCTCTGTAAAGCACACACACAACCTCTGTATTAGTCTCCCAACACAGAAAAGGAAGTTGTGGCCAATCAGTAATGACAAAAAACACACAATATGATAAATATGCAAATATGCAATAAAAGCTGAGATCTCTGTAACCCAATCAATACGGTGGGAGATGTTTGCAGAGAGCAGAACGATACAATTAATATTACAATAAAGAACAGGAGGGCAGTTAAAAAGCTGGAGGGGAAAACCAGAAACAGAAATCCCCAAATCTACTCTTGTTCATTCAATACCCTGGGCTATTCATAGTTATTCAGCTATAAAGTCTTATCTGGAATAATGTGCTTTTGTTTTGGAAGAATTAATTGGGCTACTTCCACCTTGTAAATACAAATCCTGATCTTCCTTATACCTAAGAAAGGCTACATGTCCAAACCTTGTAAAGGATAAGTAAACCTTAACAAAACATATTGTAAAATTGCTCAGGGTGCTTTTATAAGCACTTTTAAAATTTACATTATTTTTCAGTTTCAAAGTTTAACCGCCAGTTTAATGACTTTGGTCACAACAGCGCCACCTACTGGTCAGTTCATATAACTGTACAGACAAAGAGATATCCCTTCAGAAGGAAAACAGAGGAGGGTTCTGATGTTGCTCTGCTCAGGAAAGAGATCAGAAGTTCATAAACATCAGAACCCTCCTCTGTTTTCCTTCTGAAGGGATATCTCTTTGTACAGTTATAGGAACTGGCCAACAGGTGGCGCTGTTGTTACAAAATCCATTAAATTGGCAGTTAATAAATACTTACATAGTTGTGAAACATACATAATTCAGAAAAGAACCCTGAGCAATTTTACAGTCAGTTTTTAAAAAAGTTTATTTATCCTATATGGTAAATTGACTCTGTTGTAACCCTTTGGGGGCTTTAGCTTCCTTTTCATAGAAATATGAAATATATGTTGTACAGGTATCGGACCCCTTATCTGGAAACCCATTATCCAGAAAGTTCCATTAAAAATGGCTTCCTTTTTGTTTGTAATAATAAAACAGTACCTGTACTTGATCTCAACTAAGATATAATTACCCCTTATTGGGGGCAGAACAATCCTATTGGGTTTATTTAATGGTTAAATGATTCCCTTTTCTCTGTAATAATAAAACAGTACCTGTACTTGATCCCAACTAAGATATAATTACCCCTTATTGGGGGCAGAACAATCCTATTGGGTTTATTTAATGGTTAAATGATTCCCTTTTCTCTGTAATAATAAAACAGTACCTGTACTTGATCCCAACTAAGATATAATTACCCCTTATTGGGGGCAGAACAGCCCTATTGGGTTTATTTAATGGTTAAATGATTCCCTTTTCTCTGTAATAATAAAACAGTACCTGTACTTGATCCCAACTAAGATATAATTACCCCTTATTGGGGGCAGAACAGTCCTATTGGGTTTATTTAATGGTTAAATGATTCCCTTTTCTCTGTAATAATAAAACAGTACCTGTACTTGATCCCAACTAAGATATAATTACCCCTTATTGGGGGCAGAACAGCCCTATTGGGTTTATTTAATGGTTAAATGATTCTCTTTTCTCTGTAATAATAAAACAGTACCTGTACTTGATCCCAACTAAGATACAATTAATCCTTATTGGAGCCAAAAACAATCCTATTGGGTATAATTACTGTTTAAATTGTTTTTTTAGTAGACTTAACGTAGGTGATCCAAATTACGGAAAGATCCCTTATCCGGAAAACCCCAGGTCCTGAGCATTCTGGATAATGGGTCCCATACCTGTATCTCAATGGCAGTTATAGCTCTCTGGGAGGCACAGCTCATGTGTGACCACAGGGAGAACATTCCAGATACCTGAGATCCCATACAGTCACAGGGCTTTAGGGTGAAGACACACAGAGCTACTAGTAGCAGCTACTTTTTCAAGGCTACTAAAAGCTAGAAAATCCCCTGCCATAGACAATACTGAGAATTGCCTCTGCTAAAAGACACATAGACAATTATCAGTAAATGATCAGCATTGTCTGTTTTAGTAGCTGTGACAAGTAGCTGCTACTAGTAGCTCTGTGTGTCTTCCCCCTTAGCCTACACAGTATAATCGATCACTGCTCATTGAGCCGAAGGTTAGCGAGTTTGGATTCCCCCAGCCTCTCAGCATTATTATGTTATCATCTGCTTTGCATAGAAACAGTTGGCCGTTTGTAAGAGCCGAATGAATAATCACAACTTTATTTTTCTTAAATCAGTTACACATTTGTCAGAAATATAATATACAGCCAGTAGTATATTCACCGCCCCATAGTGCCTGTCAGCCGGGGGAAAGGGGAAGCTCTCATTCTCTCTGAATTTCCTTTTTCCTCTCACCTCTTCTGTAGATATTTATTAACCTTTTATTTCCATGCAGAATATCTTCTCATCTATTAAGCAAATGGAGGGAACAAAGAGCACAGTGGGTAACTGCCATTAAATGGATAAGAAATGTGGAAAGGTGATCAGTTTAGTTCTAATACTAAGGTTTCTATTGTGCTTTAAAGGGGTTGTTCACCTTTAAATTAACTCTTAGGGCTCTGGCACATGGGGGAGATGTTCGCCGGCGGGATGGCGGGTCATAGCAACTCGGGGAGATTAGTCGCCCGCGAACAGGGAGTTTTGTCGCGGGCGACTAATCTCCCCCGTGTGCCAGAGCCCTTAGGGTGCAGACACACAGAGCTACTAGTAGCAGCTACTTATCAGGGCTACAGAAATAGACAGTGCTGATCATTTACTGATAACTCTCTACATGTGTTTTAGCAGAGGCAATTCTCAGTATTGTCTATGGCAGGGGATTTTCTGGCGTTTAGTAGCCGTGATAAAGTAGCTGCTACTAGTAGCTCAGTGTGTCTTCTCCCTTAATATAATACAGAAAGTGATATTCTGACACAATTTTCAATTGGTCTATGTTTTATTATTTGTGATTTATTTATTTAGCTGTTTGTTTATTAACTCTCCAGCTTGAAATTTCATCTGCTATCGAGATGCTAAGACTCAAATTACCCTAGCAACCAGGCACTGATTTGAATGAGAGACTGGAATATGATTAGGACAGGGGCTGAATAGAAAGATAAGGAATACAAATTGCCAATAAGAATAAAATGGTAGCTTCACAGAGCAATATTTTTTTGCTGGGGTCAGTGATCCAAAAACAATAAAAAAAGAAAAATGAAGACTATTTGAAAAGTTGCTTAGAATTAGCCATTGTATAATATACTAAAGGTTAACATTCCCTTTAAATTCCACAGACATACCATGTACCTCCTCTGTAGTGGGTTGTATGGAATATTTTTAAAACAAGGGAACTGTGAAAAAGTATTGGATCTGTTATACAGAATGGCTGCAGCCAGGGGTTCCCATATAAGCAGGGTTATACTAAGGGCCGCTGCTGCCCTCCTTCTTTGCTCTATACAAGATTTAGCCACAAGTATGGGGCAGGGGGCTTGGGGTTTCTTCCCCTGGAAAAAAATTATATGCAGTATCATGTTTTAAGACTACAAAAATAAAGTGTCCTCAAATCTAAAGGTGTTTTTTGCAAAATAAAAGAAATGGTATATCTAAGTGGTCACAGTGGCAATGTATCCCCCCCAGCAAGTGGCACAGTGTATCCCCCCCCCAGCAAGTGGCACAGTGTATCCCCCCCAGCAAGTGGCACAGTGTATCCCCCCCAGCAAGTGGCACAGTGTATCCCCCCCAGCAAGTGACACAGTGTATCCCCCCCCCCAGCAAGTGACACAGTGTATCCCCCCCCCAGCAAGTGGCACAGTGTATCCCCCCCCCCAGCAAGTGACACAGTGTATCCCCCCCCGCAAGTGACACAGTGTATCCCCCAGCAAGTGGCACCCCCCCAGCAAGTGGCACAGTGTATCCCCCCAGCAAGTGGCACAGTGTATCCCCCCAGCAAGTGGCACAGTGTATCCCCCCCCCAGCAAGTGACACAGTGTATCCCCCCCAGCAAGTGGCACAGTGTATCCCCCCAGCAAGCCACAGTGTACCCCCCCCAGCAAGTGGCACAGTGTATCCCCCCCAGCAAGTGACACAGTGTATCCCCCCCAGCAAGTGGCACAGTGTATCCCCCCCCAGCAAGTGACACAGTGTATCCCCCCCCAGCAAGTGGCACAGTGTATCCCCCCCAGCAAGTGAACGTGTATACCCCCCCATACGCAATGTGTAACACAGTGTATCCCCGCCCCAGCAAGTGACACAGTGTATCCCCCCAGCAAGTGGCACAGTGTATCCCCCCCAGCAAGTGGCACAGTGTATCCCCCCCCCAGCAAGTGACACAGTGTATCCCCCCCCCAAGCAAAGTGGCACAGTGTATCCCCCCAGCAAGTGGCACAGTGTATCCCCCCCCCCCCATGCAAGTGGCACAGTGTATCCCCCCCCGCAGCAAGTGACACAGTGTATCCCCCCCCAAGCAGTGGGCACAGTGTATCCCCCCCAGCAAGTGACACAGTGTATCCCCCCCCAGCAAGTGGCACAGTGTATCCCCCCAGCAAGTGGCACAGTGTATCCCCCCCCCCAGCAAGTGACACAGTGTACCCCCCCAAGCAAGTGACACAGTGTATCCCCCCCCCAGCAAGTGACACAGTGTATCCCCCCCCAGCAAGTGGCACAGTGTATCCCCCCAGCAAGTGGCACAGTGTACCCCCCCCAGCAAGTGGCACAGTGTATCCCCCCCAGGCAAGTGGCACAGTGTATCCCCCCCAGCAAGTGGCACAGTGTATTCCCCCCCCCAGGAAGTGACACAGTGTACCCCCCCCCCCAGCAAGTGACACAGTGTATCCCCCCCCCCCCAGCAAGTGACACAGTGTATCCCCCCCCAGCAAGTGGCACAGTGTATCCCCCCCAGCAAGTGGCACAGTGTACCCCCCCCAGCAAGTGGCACAGTGTATCCCCCCAGCAAGTGGCACAAGTGTATGCCCCCCAGCAAGTGGCACAGTGTTATCCCCCAGCAAGTGGCACAGTGTATCCCCCCAGCAAGTGACACAGTGTATTTATCCCCCCCCCCCAGCAAGTGACACAGTGTATCCCCCCCCCAGCAAGTGGCACAGTGTATCCCCCCAGCAGTGGCACGTGTACCCCCCCAGCAAGTGCACAGTGTATGCCCCCACAAGTGCAACAGTGTATCCCCCCCCCAGCAGGACCACAGTGTACCCCCCCCCCCAGCAAGTGACACAGTGTACCCCCCCCCCCCCCAAAGCAAAGTGGCACAGTGTATCCCCAGCAAGTGGCACAGTGTATCCCCCCCCCCCCAGCAAGTGACACAGTGTATCCCCCAAAGCCTAGCAAGCTACAAGTGACACACAGTAACCAGCCCAAAGTACCAGCAGGCAGAGCTCAAACAGGGGGATACGTTACAGCCTGCATTAACACTTCGCCGCCCGTCATTTCCCAGAGCAAATCAGCAACAAGAAATCACTTCCCATTTCTTCTCCTTTTATACCCACCGCGCAATTCCAGCCAATCCGTCTCAGGGCAGTCACATGGCAGGGTCACGTTGGTGTGACGCCATCACGCTTCTTTCGGGCGGAAGGGTACTAGCGGCTACGGTTTCCAAGGCAACAGCGGTGGATCGGGGAGGGCCCACATGCAGGAAGGAGTAGCTTTGGCGGGAGAGTGGAAGCAGTGAGCTGCGTCGGGGAGTAAGGTGTGTGGGGGAGTATCATTATTATAGCAATGGTGTCGCATCACTAGGATTAATATAGTACGGGAGAAACAAGGAAGTCCTGTCCATTGCTGTCCCGCTGACCCATAATAGTTATATCTATAGTGCTGTGCGGCAGTGTCAGGCTTGCCTAGCGATGTTGCTGCAGAACTACAGCTCCCACTATCCCCGCTGGAAGGGTTAGACAAGGGTATATCCGTTGTCTAACAGTTATACACTTTCTATGTGCTTTCCCAGTACTACTCTCTGAGTGATTTGTGTGGCTCTCAGACAGTTCAGTCTTTGGGTGACATCTTCCTTTTCTTATAATCTGCTCCCCATGATGTAGGGCCCTAAATAGGTGGCCCTCTGTATGAAATCTAATGGGCAGCACTGGCACTGAACTAATATTTGGCCATGGGAAATTAGGACTTTATACTTATAAGTCTAAAGGTGGCCATACAAGTCCTCCAGACTCTCCGCTCTCTTGGCCTTCGTGACACTGCCTTATCCTGGTTTTCATCTTATCTCTCAGATCGATCCTTCAGTGTCACTTACAATGGGGAATCATCTTCTCCCTTGCCTCTTTCTGTCGGGGATCTATCTTTCCTCTCCTGATCTCAACCCAGAGCTTCTAACTCGCGTCTCTTCCTGCCTGTCCGCTATCTCCGCTTGGATGTCCCGACGTTACCTTAAACTAAACCTCTCTAAGACTGAACTGGTTCTCTTTCCCTCATCCAACACCCACATTGTTCCCGAGGTATCTATAACGGTTAAGAATTCTACCATCACCCCATCTTCCCAGGCCCGATGCCTTGGGGTTATCCTTGATTCTGCCCTGTCCTTCACCCCTCATATCCAATCACTTATCAGATCATGTCACTTTCACATAAGAAATATCTCTAAAATACGATCATTTATCACCCAAGATGCTGCCAAAATTCTTATTCGCTCTCTTATAATATCTCGCCTGGACTACTGTAACTCCCTATTAATTGGCCTTCCCCTCCAAAGACGGTCCCCTCTCCAGTCCATAATGAATACTGCTGCCAGGCTCATACACCTCTCCAACCGCTCCTCCTCTGCCATGCCACTCTGCCAATCCCTGCACTGGCTTCCCCTACCATCCAGGATAAAATTCAAGCTAATGACCCTCACATTTAAAGCAGTCCATAACTCTGCCCCACCCTACATCTCTGAACTCATCCCTAGGTACCATCCAACCCGCTTGTTACGCTCCTCTACTGACCTGCTCCTCAACTCCTCTCTCATTCCCTCCTCACACGCTCGCATTCAAGACTTTGCAAGGGCTGCCCCCCTTCTCTGGAATTCGCTCCCACAAACTGGCAGACTTTCTCCCAATCTCTCTGCCTTCAAGAGATCTCTAAAAACACATTTATTTAGAGAGGCTTACCCTAATCTAGTTTAGCTATACCCTGTGCCCCACCTCTCACAACTCTGGTCATGCCCATTCCCACACCTTGTGTCTCAACCCTTTCTCCTTGTAGATTGTAAGCTCTTTTGGGCAGGGCCCTCTTCACCTCTTGTATCGGTTATTGATTGCTTTATATGTTACTCTGTATGTCCAATGTATGTAACCCACTTATTGTACAGCACTGCGGAATATGTTGGCGCTTTATAAATAAATGTTAATGTAATGTAATGTAATACAAGCAAAATAGGCCCTGGCATTCCCAGTACCCAGAGGCCCAAACAGCCCCCCCCCCCAGCCCAATAAATAGTGAGTGACTATGGCATCTTACAGCAGCCCCTCTGGCATTTGCCTGAATCCACTGACTGCCAGTCCGGACCTGCTTGGTAGAGGACTGTATGTCATAAAGAACAATTAATTCTTGACATGAAAACTGCCACCTTGCAAGTTTGATATTCTCAATTATTTGTATTTGTTGTTAGCAAGACTAATATGGCAAGTGTGTATAACACGTGGCTTGCTCTGGTGCAGGGATCCCCAACCTTTCTTACACATGAGCTACAATCAAATATAAAAAGATTTGGGGAGCAACACAAGCACCATAAAAGTTCATGGAGGTGCAAAATAAGGGCTAAGATTGGCTATTAGGCAGCCTCTATGCACCCTATCAGCTTACAGGGGCTTTATTTGGTACTAAATCTTGTTTTTACCCGACCAAAACTTGCCCCCAAGTCAGGAATTCAAAAATAACTACCTGGTTTGGGGGCACTGAGAGCGACATCCAAGGGGTTGGGGAGCAACATGTTGCCCCTGAGCCACTGGTTGGGGATCACTGCTCTGGTGAGTACCAAAGCTACGGCTAATACACAAAACCTTCTTTCATCCGTGGCCACTAACACAATCTAGGTTAACTGGCTGTAGCTTTCTGGCCCCTGGCCTATGTTGAATCTCCCTGTGGATGCATCCTGCACCAAAACAAATTGCCAGTATCTAAAAAAGTGAGTATCAAAGATCCATGGGTGACAAAAAGGAGAGAGTGAGTGTCTCTGGTGATCCACACTTGCATGGCTGTTGGTAACAACCTATTCTTGTACAGGTATAGGATCCATTATCTGGAAACCTTTAAGCCAGAAAGCTCTCAGTTACAGGAAGGTAATTTCTCATATACTGTGTGATTATAAAATAATTCAAATTATTAAAAATGATCAGTCTTATTGGGTTGATTTAATTTTTAACTGATTCCCTTTTCTCTGTAATAATAAAACAGTGCCTGTACTTGATCCCAACTAAGATATAATTACCCCTTATTCGGGGCAGAACAGTCCTATTGGGTTTATTTCATGGTTAAATGATTCCCTTTTCTCTGTAATAATAAAACAGTACCTGTACTTGATCCCAACTAAGATATAATTACCCCTTATTGGGGGCAGAACAGCCCTATTGGGTTTATTTCATGGTTAAATGATTCCCTTTTCTCTGTAATAATAAAACAGTACCTGTACTTGATCCCAACTAAGATATAATTACCCCTTATTGGGGGCAGAACAGCCCTATTGGGTTTATTTAATGGTTAAATGATTCCATTTTCTCTGTAATAATAAAACAGTACCTGTACTTGATCCCAACTAAGATATAATTACCCCTTATTGGGGGCAGAACAGTCCTATTGGGTTTATTTAATGGTTAAATGATTCCCTTTTCTCTGTAATAATAAAACCGTAATTGTACTTGATCCCAACTAAGATATAATTACCCCTTATTGGGGGCAGAACAGTCCTATTGGGTTTATTTAATGGTTAAATGATTCCCTTTTCTCTGTAATAATAAAACCGTAATTGTACTTGATCCCAACTAAGATATAATTACCCCTTATTGGGGGCAGAACAGTCCTATTGGGTTTATTTAATGGTTAAATGATTCCCTTTTCTCTGTAATAATAAAACCGTAATTGTACTTGATCCCAACTAAGATATAATTACCCCTTATTGGGGGCAGAACAGTCCTATTGGGTTTATTTAATGGTTAAATGATTTCCTTTTCTCTGTAATAATAAAACAGTACCTGTACTTGATCCCAACTAAGATATAATTACCCCTTATTGGGGGCAGAACAGCCCTATTGGGTTTATTTAATGGTTAAATGATTCCCTTTTCTCTGTAACAATAAAACAGTACCTGTACTTGATCCATCTAAGGTACTTAATCCTTACTGGGGGCAAAAAAATCCTTTTGGTTATATTTAATGTTAAAATTATTTTTAGTAGACTTATAGTATGACAATACAAATTACGGAAAGACCCCTTATCCGGAAAAGCCTAGGTCCCAAGCATTTTGGATAACTGGTCCCATAACTGTACTGTCACAACTACAGCCATATAACGCCATTGTGTGTCTTCATGCAGAGGCACACTGAAAAACTTTTTTTTAAGGAGATGGAAAGGTAAAATCATTGTGCCTCTCTTGCAGATACTCCAGGCTGGGGCGGTTTTCTCCTAGCAGGTGCACAAGCCCGGGGTATAAGATAAGCTATTGCAATCACTAGGGGTGCCTAACATGTTGACACCCCCCAGTGATTGTACTTTTCTTTCTCCTTTAAAGGAAAGATACTTTTTTTTAGAGCTGTGTTTAACAGTGCACTGGATGGGTTTGAGGAGGTAAAGAAATGTGGGATAACTTGCCAAACTCTTATGTGAACCCCTTCATCTCTTAGTGCGGGGGTAGAGGAAAAATGAAAAGGGGCTTATAGTTGTTCCCATACATCTGCTAGGGAACATGGACTTACTTTTTTCCCAATATTTTTAATGCTATGCAGGCAGAGAAAATGGATTTCAAAAGAAAGAAAGGGCAGGCATCAGGCCTCCCTGCTTCACAGACCAAAAAACTGAGAGGAGACTGGGACGATGATGCTCCTTCCCAGTTTGAGGAGGAACTGGCTTTCATGGATGAAGTGGAAGCAGAAATGGCTATGGAGCTCAGTGAAGGGCAACTCAGTGCTGATATTCTCCCTGTTGGTAAGTAGATGATTCCAGCTGTCTCCCTGCTGTTGGGGTCTATTGCACCTGTAAAGTGTTCAAAAACAATTGCAAAAGAAAATCATGGGAACATTCTATCTATCTATCGCAGTAACATTAAGTTGATTTATTTGTTGGGAGTAGCCAGAGCAAGAACCTTGCTGACAAGGTGCCAAGATGGCTGAGCTATATTCTGGCATAAGCAATATGAAGACCAGTTTAGGAAGCTGTGGCTTTGTTGTGCTGGTTTCATAATTCCTGACCAGCTTGTAGAGAGCCAGTGTGCAAGAGATGTGCCTTGGTACATTAGATAAATACTATAATAGTAAAACATACATTTTCCATAACTTTATTTGGATTTATCTGTCATAGTAGTAAAAATGCTGTTGTGGGAAATCAGCGTTATTGTCCTAGGCTTCTTAGAGATAATTCTCTATCTCTGCAGGCCTCCCCTCATGTGACATTAACATTATGCAGTGGTGTTTGAAAGTTTGTGAACCCTTTAAAGTTTTCTATATTTTTATATCCTAAAAGTAGAAGAAGAAAACCCAGTAAAACAAATGAATTTATTGAAAGATATGATCCTATAACATATCTGCGTGTGGCAAGAGTAAGTAAATGGGGCTCTTAGTATTTGGTGTGACCCCCTTGTGCAGCAATAAATACAACTAAACGTTTATGGTAACTGGTGATCAGTCCCATTCCTCCATACAGAACAACTTCAGCCTTTGGATGTTGGTGGGTTTCCTCACATGAACCACTTGCTTTATGTCCACATTTGGCCATTCTAGAACATTCACCATTCTAGAACATTCACTTTATTTTTCTTTAACTATTCTTTGGTAGAACGACTTGTGTGTTTAGGATCGTTGTCTTGCTGCATCTTGCTCTCTTTTGAGATTCAGTTCACAGACATCCTAACGATCTTGACATTTTCCTTTTAGAATTATTTTGTATAGTTCTGAACTCCTTGTTCTATCCATGATGGTAAGCCGTCCAGGCCCAGATGCAGCAAAACAGCCCAGAACACTCCCACCACCAAGTTTTACAAATGGCATAAGGTTCTTATGCTGGAATGCAGCGTTTTTCTTTCTCCATTCTTCCAGTACCTTTCTGGTTTGTCCACATGGTCTTTAGCAAACTGTAGACTGTAGAGCAGTGGCTTTCTCCTTGCTACCCTGCCATACACACCATTGCTGTTCAGTGTTCTCCCGATGGTGGGATGAACATCAACATTCTGCCAATGTAAGACAGTCCTTCAGTTGCATAGAAGTTACCCTGGGTTCCTTTGTAACCTCCCGGATTATTAGACTCCTTGCGGTTGGAGTTATCTTTGATGGTCGACCACTTCTGGGTAGGGTAACAAAGATCTTGAATTACTGCCAATTTGTATGTAATCTGTCTAACTGTTGATTGGTGGAGTCCAAACTCTTTCTGAGGTCCTCAGACACCTCCTTTGAACACATTTGGGGATGTGTATCATGGCTTGAACAGTCTTTGCTGGATCCCAGTTGTTTAAATAAAACAAATTCACTTACTTTTGCCACACAACAGCTATGTTATTGGATCATTTTTTTCAATCAATACATGACCAAATAAAATCATTTTTATTTCATTTGTATAAAATGGTTTCCTTCATCTTCATTTTCTTCTCACTAGTTATGGTAATTGCTGCATTCTAAGAGATTACTGGCTCATTTGGCTGGTTTAGTAATTGAGTATAACTTTTGTGTGTTATGTTGTTCAAAAACTAGTTCTAAAGCAGTATTTCAACTTTCCACTTTAATTCCCCAAATGTTATATTTTTGCTGCCTGCAGGAAAACTCATCTCTGACAATATCCCTCCAAAATGGTTAAGGCCGCCGGTTTCGCTTACCGACCCCAAAGAGCAGACTCTTTGCTTTCAACAGGTTGAACTGGACCACTATGTGGGTGAGTAATTTTGCTTTCAGGGGCCACCAAATGTATAAAAATTACTTTCTCAGAAATGTGTCTTAGGGCTTTACTGAAGTTTACCGTGGTTTTTGTTGAAGAGCAGGCACTCATTGAGCAAAGCTTCAGACAGAATTCTTGATAAAAAGTAACTTTATTGGAGTACCATAGTCGCCTATGTGAATTGTGAATTATGTTCACAGACACTTAGTGCTCAATGAGTGCCTGCTCTTCAAAAAAATGGTGATATTTGCTCCCCTAGCTAAAGGCTCAGGATGGTGCATCTGAGCCTCTCTTCCTTTGTGGTGAGTTGTTGGACATATTTTATAATCTTTACTGAAGTTCGGTTGTTTGACATTCCCTGTAATCTTGTTAACTACTTCACTGCACGCTGCTGCTCTTTGTTATCAGCTATTCAGTTGGCTAAATTGCAGGAAGTGGGACATATACAGGAAAAACTGGCCATTATCATATATTCTCCCATATAAGCACCTGATAACTGACAGTAGAACACTGGGTCTTAGGATAATAAACATTTTATTAAGGGAAAACCACCCTTTTCAAATTGTCTTGATTTGCATGCCCATTTCCTTACTATAATATGGTTGTGCACTGCTTCAGTACTTAGAGGCCTTAGATAGGTGGAGGTTTTCTTTTTACCCAGTAATAGAGAATTGTAGAAGTAAGGGTGGAACTGTGGGGAAGGTAATGGAAGCAGAGGATAGCAGATGAGCGAAAGAAAAAAGGGCAAAGAGCAAGGGTGTAGAAAACAACGTAGAATATGGGAAATTAATTTCAGCAGATGATAGTAATGGAAAAGTAATGGCAAAAGGTAAAGGAAAAGTGAAAGGGGGAAATGACTGCATGGGAGTGTATGAGAAAATAATTTGTTCTGCAGCTACCAGGTTGATAAGTTCCAAATTACCTTAGCATCCTGGGGGTGGTTTGAATGAGAGTGGTAAATATATAATAGAGGACCTGAATAGAAAAATAAGTTATAAAATGTAACAATAAAGCTGTAGCCTTACAGAGCAGTATTTTTTTGGCTGCCGGGGTCAGTGACCCCCATTTAGGAGAAGTAACCAAATAATTCAGAAACTATAAAAAAAGAAGACCAATTGAAACGTTGCTTAGGATAGGCTATTCTACAACATACTAAAACTTAACTTATAGGTAGACCACCCCTTTAAACAGATTTGATACATATACAAAACATTCAGGTGTTTGGATGGCCCTGTGCTACTGTAGGTTACATAAGGAGGGGGAGAGAGAGAGCTACATCAAATCACCCAAATGGTCACAAGGCGGTCCATTAAATTCACTCTGCAGTTGATAATAAGACAAGTAATGTGAATTTTACTGCATTGAATCAAGCATATCACAGATAATTAAATATAATTTATAATTATTGGGTAACCTGTACCAAGGGTCCAAATACTTATGCAGGAAACCATAACTGACTAACTTCTTACTGCAACAGACTGTCCTTAGGTATCAATAGAACAATGTTGCACACAGGCCAGGATACAGTCTTTTTTTTTTTTTTGTTAAGTGGTTAACTTAACACTCAGGGCATGGGTTAAATTAGAAAACTTTGACACTAGAATGTAGCAATGTTATACTAGTAGGCAGGTGGTGTCACTGAGAGACTCATGGCCACCTTCCAGCCATACGTATAAAAACAACTATGGAGAAGAAAGCTGCTTTGTGCTCACAGTAAGCTTAGCCTTGTAGCCTAATATCCAGTTTGACTTATTTCACCAGCATGGTTTTGTGTGTCGGTGCTTAACTCAGTAGGCGTTCCACACGCTGACCACTGGTGGGCTGTAGGCTTTGTTCTGCACAAAGAGGGAAGTACAGTTGGCAAGGTGATTGTCAGGACTAAAAGCTTTAGGGAACTCAGGTTTGGAGAAAAAAAACAAAACAAAGGGTGGATAAACCCAATTTAGTGTAGGAATTTCCCTGCTTACTTTTAATTGTTAATTTGAGTCAGGATTGAGCATATTGTGTGGGTGGATGGGCATTGGCAACCAGCTCATTGTAATAAATCCTTTTTCCATCTCTAACTAATGGATAATGGTATAGTTCACGTGTATTCAGCTTAGATATGGGAGATTTCATTACTTCCCAAAAAATACATTTACAGTGTTAGCATATTAGGAACAAATGGTGTATTTTTGCACTCAGGTGAGAAAACTAAATAAGAGTGGCATAAATGTCATTAATTCATTAAAAAAATGGCATGTGGTGTGTTTGCTACCTACATTACTTTTAGCTTGGGGGCAAAATGCTTACAAATACCTCCCCATAGTCTATAATGGTAATTGTACAGTCCCTGCCCATGCAATTCCATTTCCAGTGTTAAATATGCAAGTACCCCTAAATAGACTATGATAGTGACCCTGCTTGGGCAATCTCAGCTCAGCCAATTATTGCCTAAATGCATAGTGACAGCCCTGCTCTATACTTTCTCATGTTTTCTTTTGCCACCTCTCATCCCTTTAACTGCCCCAGACATGTTATTGCTGGTGTCCTTATGTCTTTCTGTGTGTGTTCTGACTGTCAGTGTTATCCTTGCAGGAAGTCATGTCTCAGGAATGCTGGGAGCGACACAGGGACCTGTCCCCATCATTCGTATGTTTGGGATCACAGAAGAAGGAAACAGTGTCTGTTGCCATATCCATGGCTTTGCACCTTACTTCTATGTGCCCTGCCATACTGGTATGGCCTTGATATCTAGTAAAGCGGAACTATCATGACATTTTCTGAGCTTTTATTGTATTAATTCTTAGGAAAAACCCCCCAAAAAAACTAATTTCTCCTTACTATCCTCTTACAATTATGTCTTTGCCAGGTCGGATACATTTTTGAAAGGGGGGATAGTGAGGAATAACTTGAGATCAGAAATGTCACAAAATGTGTAGCTGATTATATTTAGAAATGTTTATGGCCTTATATTAAAGGGGTTGTTTACTGTTAATATGATGTAGAGAGTAATATTCTGAGACAATTTCCAATTAGTCTTCATTATCCAATTGGTCTTATTGTTTGTGTCACTTTTTGTCCAGTTTGGTATTTAAGTAGTTATCTGGTTGCTAGGGTTCAAATTACCTTAAAGGAATGCTGTCATGGGAAAACGCACCTTTAAAGGAATTCTGACATGATTTTTATTTATTTTTGATTTTTATTTTTATTTCTAAATTACACTCTTTACATAGCTAATAATTCACTCTGCCATTTAAACTTGCATTCCTGAGTCTGAGCTTTCAGAAGGAGCCAGCGCTACACATTAGAACTACTTTTAGATAACCTATTGTTTGTCCTACTCCCATGTAACTGGAGGAGTCCCAAGCCGGACTTAGATTTCTTACTATTGAGTGCTATTCTGATACCTACTGGGAGCTGCTATCTTGCTTCCTTCCCATTGTTCAGCTGATCGGCCCCTGGGAGGGTAGCTGTGGCACCCTGGGAAATGAAGAATTTAAAAAAAAAAATCTGAAAAGCAGATTTCAATGCAGGATTCTGCTGGAGAAGCTCTATTAACTGATGCGTTTTGAAAAAAAACATGTTTTCGCATGACTGTATTACTTTACCAACCAGGAAGTGGTGTGAATAATAACTATATGTATAGGAATAAAAAGATAAGTAACAAAAAAAAAAAACACAATTAACAATTGTATCAGTAAAATTGTAGAAGAAGCCTCATAATAAAAAAAAAAAAAAAAAAAACTATACAAAATCTAAAAATGTACTAATAACTAAGTACTTTTTTAATGTACTCCTAAGGTTTCAAACAGGAGGATTTAAGTGACTTTAAGAAGGAGTTAAACTCAGCTGTGATTAAAGACATGCGTTCCAACAAAGACAGCATCTCTCAGGCCGTCCTGGCTGTAGACGTCTGCCACAAAGAGAGTAAGTATCTTGTGTGTAGCTAATTGTCTTATTGGGCCCTGTGGCTGAATGGTTGTTACTTGTGTGACGTGCTAAATAATTTGGGAAATCACTGTGATTCCTTCTTTCTGCTATGTTCTGTTAAGGTCTTTGGCGGTTAATGTTTTTCAAGTATATATTGAATGTATGGAGCAGAACAAGTGTGGGTCAGAGACAAGACCATGACAGATATCACAAATAGTTCTAGATAAGTGCAGTAGCCTTAATGCTATGCCAGACTGTTGTTGTAACTTTGCTTCTGGCCACCACCAGAGAGGGCACTTTGGTAACCGGCAGAGCTCTGACCTAAATTTCTTCATAGCCTAGGTCTGAGCTAAGCAATTTAGTGGCCCTTTAAATACAATGGTCAATGGAATTTCTTGGCAAGAGATGGAAAAGAGCTCTGTGGAAGGACCATTTTTCCATGTGGTGTAACATGTTTTGCACTAGACCAGAAAAATATAATTCTGACTACTGTTGTTCGATGTCATTTATTTACATGCCTTAGACATAAAATAGTTCTGTATCCCCTTGACTGTGTTGCTTAAGCAGAGATACTTATACATGAGCTGCCTCAGTGTACAGGGCTACATTTCAAAAATGCGCTATGTGTAGGGAATACACAGAGACTGTTAAATGCTTAAGTGTAATTATAAGGGGTTAATAAGTGCAGTAAAAAGTGCAATTTGTATATCCAGCCAGTAACATTGTATTATCACAGATATGTACGGATACCATGGGAAAAAGATAATACCATTTATGAAGATTACCATGGCTCTTCCACGTTTAATCGCGCCTGCAAAGCGTCTCCTGGAACAAGGCTTGCGGTTCGGAAGGCACCCCACACATTGCTACCAAGCCTATGAGGCAAACATTGATTTTGAAATCAGGTATTCTCACCAGTGTGTATGGCACCATTACAGGCAATATGTTTTATACTTGCATCATTCTGCTGAGGGGTAGAGAGAAATAGTAGCAGGGCTTCCTCTGCTGAATTGTTACCTTTTTGTTCTGCCAGCCAGGTGTGAACTTTGAAGTCTGATGTCTTGTATATTCCTATTCTGCCCTGACTTTTTTCATTACTCAAGTGAATGGGTCGTGAGCAATGTATTGCTTGTCCCACCCTTGAAAGTTGCTCCCAATGGAATTCCTTGTAGGCATGGAGGCACAAGTGTACTGCCAAAAAGAGACCCCTGCAGTCCTTACTGTAGCTCCCAGTAGGTAATAGAATAGCACTCAATAGTAAGAAATCCAAGTCCGGCTTGGGACTCCTCCAGTTACATGGGAGTAGGAGAAACAATAGGTTAGCTGAAAGCAGTTCTAATGTGTAGCGCTGGCTGAAAGCTCAGACTCAGGCACAATGCACTGAGATGGCGCCTACACACCAATCTTACAGCTAAAAAAATAAATTTGTTGGTTCAAGAGTAACGTTTTAAATGGGGAATTATTTGCTATATAAACAGTGTCATTTAGAAATAAAAAGTAATCCATAAAAACCATGACATAATCCCTTTAATCATTTAACCACTGATTTGCCTCTCTTGCTGCCCATTGCCATAAACAGAAAGTAGCCTGGCCACATGGAACATTACAAATTATTATTGTGTATGTTTGTTTTTTTTTTTCAATTAGAATATTTAATAGTATTTAATGACATCTGTCACAGGTTTATGGTGGACAATGATATTGTTGGGTGTAATTGGATCGAACTCCCTGCAGGCAAATACCGTTTGCGTAAAGAATCACAAGATGAAGGGCCTTCTAAAGAAAATCCTAGCAAGGTAAGGGGAAAGAACTAATCCTTGAAGGGGTTTTTCACCTTTGTGTTAACTTTCCGTATGATGTAGAAAATAATATTCAAAGACCATTTGCAACTGGTCTTTATTTTGAATTATTTCACTTTCTGTTCAGCAACTCTCTAGTTGGGAATTTCAGCAGTTATCTGGTTGCTAGGGTTCAAATTACCTTCACAACCAGGGAGAGGACCTAGAAAAATAAGTAATAAAAAGTAATAGTAACTCACAGAGCAATCGTTTTTTGGCTGCCCCAATTTAAAAGTTGGAAAGAGTTGGAAGAAGGCAAATAATTCAAAAACTATATAAAAAAAAAATAATAATGAAGACCAATTAAAAAGTTGCTTATTGGCCATTCTATAACATACTAAAAGTTGTTATAGGTGAACCACCCCTTTAAAGTGGAGGCATATTGCCCTGTTCCACATGAGTGCAATGGATAGGACTAGTGCTGAACATACTTTTTACCTGTTTTAATCCTGACAAATCTATGGTTTTTGTTCTTTCTTAAAGAGAGAAAGTGAAGGTACTCTATATTTGGTCCTTGAGAGGTAGATAACCAGTATACAAATTGCTCCCTTTTGTCGTTTATTTGTTAGCATCTAACTAGCTAGTTAATTATCTACCTCTCAAGGACCAAACATGGTGATTGTTTTGTTATTAAAGCAATAGGCTAACTCTATTCATTGAATTAATGTTGAACAATTGGGTATACTGCCCCTTTAAAGGAACAGTAACACCAAAAAATGAAAATGTATAAAAGTAATTACAATATAATGTACTGCTGCCCTGCATTGCTACAACTGGTGTGTTTGCCTCAGAAAGACTACTATAGTTTATATAAGTAAGCTGCTGTGTAGCCCTGGGGGCAGCCATTCAAAGGAGAAAAGGCACAGGTTACTTAGCAGATAACAGATAAATCCCCATTATATGGGGCTTATCTACTAGTTATCTGCTATGTAACCTGTGCCTTTTTTCCAGCTTGAATGGCTGCCCCCATGGCTACACAGCAGCTTATTTATATAGAAGCTTTTCTGAAGCAAAAACACCATTTTTTTGCAGAGCAACAGCACATTATATTTTAATTACTTTAAAACACTTTAATTTTTTGATGTTACTGTTCCTTTAATAGGCTGTAGAATCAGTAGGCAGGTTTTGTAATGTCTGTGTGGCTGTGCTGCAGGTGTCCCTGGCTCAGATAGAGGTGGACATCAGCTGGGCTGATCTGATCAGTCATCCTGCAGAAGGGGATTGGCAGAAAATCGCTCCTCTACGAGTTCTAAGCTTTGATATTGAATGCGCCGGCAGGAAAGGTAATGTGCTGTTTATTTTTTCTCTGTTACCTTGCTTTGACTCTTCTTGGGTGTAGTTGTTGTCTTAGTGGGACACGGAACATGGGGTTAAGCTCCATCCTCCAGGAGGCAGGACACTTGAATAACAAATTAAGGGATGTGTCCACTCCGGGTTAATCCCTACACTGTACCAATCTAATCAGTTTTTCAATCTTCAAAACCCTGTGGTTAAAGGACAGCAGATCTTAGTTCAAAAAGAAGTCACTGACGTCACTTCCCTTCAAAGGCAGTTGGCTATTTGGAGAAGAACTGGAAAAGATAATTTCCCAGAAGGGATTCCACCAGTGACTCCTATTGTTGCCGCCGGTGGAAAGCCATTTTTGAGTGGTTAAGTCACCCATGATAGCAGAGATCTGTCGTGGGCGACTCAAACGCTCTGTGGGTTCTTGCACTTAGGGTAAAGACACACGGAACTACTAGTAGCAGCTACTTGTCAAGGCTACAAAAATAGACAATGCTGATCATTTACTGATAACTGTCTCTATGTGTGTTTTAGCAGAGGCAATTCTCAGTAATGTCTAAGGCAGAATATTTTCTGGTGTTTAGTAGCTGTGGCAATTAGTTGCTACTAAGTATCTCTGTGTGTCTTCACACTTCGGCAAACTGTGGGTAATCTAGTTTGGGGTAATTAGTACTTAAGGGTAAGGACCCACGGAGCGGTTCAGTTGCCCATGATAGATCTCTGTGATGCAACGGGTTTCCACAGGTGACTCCTAGTGGAAAGCCATTTCAGAGCCGTTAGTCGCCAACGATAGCGAGATCTATTGTGGGCGACTGAACTGCTCTGTAGGTCCTTACCCTTAAAGATATTTGTTTTTTTTCTTTTAAATATAGACTATAGACATTCTATATAGACCATAGAATATTGTGTGAATTGCCTTCATACATTTTTATTTTAATAGGAAAAAAATGAACCCTTTTAAAAGTAGGGGTATCCGCCCTTTCATGTTTATTGAATACACAACTTTTTCCAGGTGTTTTCCCTGAGCCTGACAAGGATCCGGTGATCCAGATTGCTAATATGGTGCTGCGCCAAGGAGAAAAGGATGCCTTCATTCGCAATGTCTTCACGCTGGGCACTTGCTCAAGCATTGTGGGTTCCCAGGTGCTCTGCTTTGATCGGGAAGATGCACTTCTCAAGGTAAAACTGCCGCTGCTACAACTGGAGTCCTGCTAGTAGCACAATCCGTGCAAATAACTCCACCTTTCCACATTATATTTTTAAAGTTTACCCTGAATTTGTCAAACAGCTTTCAACTCATTTATCAAATTCAAGTCTTTCCATAAAGTTTTAGAATGTTAGAGACAGATCTATTCTAAGCCAATTTTTGCCATGCAGCAGAGAAGATTAGTGCGGAATGCATAAAGAACTGAGCACAAACAATATTTTATGCTTCAGTGTTAATCTGAGATGCTGTGGATACAGTTCCATTGGATAAAAGGAGCTCATTTAACTCTCTCATTGCTGGATGTGAGCTCATATAAGCACGACGCAAGGCAAATGCATTCTAGATGCTTTATGTATAAACCCTAATAATCTTGCTTTATTTTAACCCTACTCTCCTGTTTTCTGATGTGCTTGCACCCAGATCCACCGTGTCGGCCCGAATTCAGGCACACAGAGCAGATTCTAGAACAAAAACAAATGTATGCACACACCAACCTAACCTGTAGTATATCCACAGGTAACTCTCACCTCTTAGGGAGAAGACACACAGAGCTACTAGTAGCAGCTACTTGTCACGTTTACTAAATGCCAGAAAATCCCCTGCCATAGACAATACTGAGAATTGCCTCTGCTAAAACACACGTAGAGACAGTTATCAGTAAACGATCACCATTATAGCTGTGATAAGTAGGTGCTACTAATAGCTCTGTGTGTCTTCCCCCTTATTGTACCTGTTCACTTCCACCTGTTGCCAAATTCACTTCTTTTCCTGGAACTTTCCCTCTACTATACAACCCTACTTTCCACTTCTTATCTGCTTTTAGGTTATACAAATAAAATCAATACAAGCTCTCCAATCCTTGTTTACTTATCCCACTTATTCTCCAACTTCCCCATCTACCATATCATAAATAAATAACATATTACTCCTACACACACTTTTTTTTTTTTTATATATTCATGATCCTTGGAATCCTGTCAGGAAACCAACACTGGGCTTGTGTATGTGTGTTACTGCCTCTTACCATCTGTCTTCTTTATAAATAGCTTTGAACAGAAATGCATAAATCTGTGCTGAGATGTGAGATGCCAGCAGTAGCCACACCTGGCTTCAAAATGACTGTAATGTAAAGTTTGGGCTGGAGTTAGGATCTGTGATATAGTAGCAGGGCAAGTGTTCAATAGAAGTAATTTTGTTATAGCTCAGATAGAGGCCCCAGCCTTCGTTTATTACCCAGGCCCTACATTGCTGCCTGAAATAATGTGATGACTGGACCTAAGCGACTCCCAGTAAACTCCAGTGATAACCACAATCTGCCTCCAATTTGCCAGTAACTGTCCCATACATTTCCAGGGCAGGAAAGCTATGAGTCCCATTTTGTTTTGGAAGCTGCCATGGCTGTTCATATGCTGAATAATATGGCAACAATGAGGAAGAAAGGACCATGGCAGTTCTTGCTAGTGGTGTAAGGAACGTGGGAGTTCTTTTAAATGGCGGAAGGAATGTGGATGTGCCTGTTAGGGACAGAAGAAATGTGGCAGTGCCTGATAGTGGTGGAAATATGTTTCATCTAGATAGAGAGGGTAGGGCAGGCAGAGTATGACACACACACACAGGCAGGGTAGGGCAGGCAGAGTATGGCACACACAGGCAGCATAGGGCAGGAAGAGCATGGCACACACAGGCAGGGTAGGGCAAGCAGAGTATGGCACACACAGGTGGCATAGGGCAGGCAGAGTATTGCACACACACACAGGCAGCATAGGGCAGGCACAGTATGGCACACACAGGCAACATAGGGCAGGCAGTATAGCACACACAGGCAGCATAGGGCAGGCACAGTATGGCACACACAGGCAGTATAGGACAGGCAGGGTTGGGCAAGCAAAATATGGCACACACAGGCAGCATAGGGCAGGCAGCATGGCACACACAGGCAGCATAGGGCAGGCACAGTATGGCACACACAGGCAGCGTAGAGCAGGCACAGTATGGCACACAGGCAGCGTAGGGCAGGCACAGTATGACACACAGGCAGCATAGGGCAGGCGCAGTGTGGCACACACAGGCAGCATAGGGCAGGCAGAGTATGGCGCACCCAGGCAGGGTATAGCACACACAGGCAGTGCTTACTGGTGTAAACAGTACAGGGGCTTAAAATTGTGAGCAATGCAGGTGCTTAAATGTGTTGGCAATGCATGGTCTTACACATGTGAACAATGCAGGGTCTTACATGTCTGAATAATATAGGGGCTTACAGCTTGAATTGGAGGTGTAAATAATACAGGGGCTAGTTAATCTCAGTACTGGTACCATTTAAAGCTTACACAAAGGTAAGCAGTCACAGCAGCCAGAGAGGTGGGGGCCACACAAGGGGGAGCAGCGGCTGGATGCCAGTTGGACAGCACCAGTATAGTGCATCTGAACATTTTAGCTCAGCACTACTATCACTGAATAGTCCAATGGCACAAATAATGCTCCATACAACCACTGCACCCTCCCCCCCATATCACCAGCAGCAAGTGGTTTTCTCTTTTTATAACTATTATTTCTATTGATTGTTTTACCATGAATACAGTGGCATACAATATTAGATATTCCGTCAGTAGCAAAGCAAATATTTTCAATAAGCAAATGGTTTTCAGCCCAGAAAGTGCTAAGGGAAATCCACAGTTTGAGAACCTCTGGCATAAGGGGAGTATAAGGGCACAGATTTACTGTTACTTAATAATATATGGCAGTGTCTTCAGTTTCACTGTTACTTCAAAACTTGCTGGTCAGTGCATTCAAACTGCATAACAGTAATAATAATGGGCTGTCTTTCCTTTAGGCTTGGGCCGATTTTGTTCGCACTATCGACCCGGATATTATTACTGGATACAACATTCAGAACTTCGATATGCCGTACCTGATCAACAGGGCCCAGACTCTCAAGGTAACAAGCTCCTCTAACATTAAAAAAAACTAAACTGCTACCATGAAGCCAGACAAGAATGTAAATTGTTGGTGGGATGACATATGCGTTGCTTCGTTTTTCTGAAGTTGCCATAAGTTTTCTTGTGAGGCACTCTCGGGCGCTTTCGTAAAACCAAAGCGACGAATATGCCATCCCACCGGCGATTTACATTCTTGCCGGTGGGATGGCATTTCAGGGAGACTAGTCGGCCGTGGTTTCAAAGATTTATAACAGCCTCCCTTAGGGCTGTGGCAGACGGGAAGACTAGTTGCCCGCAACAAATCTCCCTTGTCTCTGACGACTAGTCTCCCCGAAATACCATCTCACCGGCGAGTATGTAAATTCGCCAGTGGAATGGCATACGAAATCGCAGCGCCATGTATACCATCCCACCGGCGATTTACATGCTCGCCGGTGGGATGGTATTTCAGGGAGACTAGTCGCCCGCGACAAGGGAGATTTGTCACGGCCGACTAGTCTCCCTGTCTGCCACAGCCCTTAGGGTGAAGACACACGGAGCTACTAGTAGCAGCTACTTGTCACAGCTACAAAAAAGACAATGCTGGTCATTTACTGATAATTGTCTCTACGTGTGTTTTAGCAGAGGCTTCTCAGTTTCTCAGTATTGTCTATGGCAGGGTATTATATGGCATTTTTTAGCCGCAACAAGTAGCCCTGTGTGTCATAGCCCTAAGGACGAAGACAGCTGGGGGGCAATTTGTTAGGGCTCTTATGCATCTAAAAATGCATGCTGAGTGCCTCAAATCACATATATATGTATTTAGGTGCACTTAAGGGTGCGTCAAATGTTCAAGAAAACGCCTGTGCATAGGAACAAATCCAAACAGCATCATGAAAACTGAGGCGCTATTTGGAAGTTCACTGTATGTCATACTATGTTACCTGTGCATACTGCACGTCATGTAAAGTGCACAAGTTCAAACCCTTAAAGGGGATCTCCGCTCAGTCTGTTAATGCATAATGAAAGAAAATCTTATTCTAGGCAACTTTCCAATATACGTTATTTGCATATTAATTAAAAGGTTTTGAAGTGATTTGTAAATGCAGTTGCAGTGGAAAGGAGTATCTGTTTGGCTGATTAGATTCTCTCCTCTGCTGATTTTGACTCTTGAAAGAATATGGCAGAGCCAACTGACCCGCAGGTTATCTTACTTCCACTGTTTAAAGAGACTGAACTGGAGAACAGAAAGGAATAAATGTATAAACAAATGCTGCTTTCAACTTTAATTCCATGTAGAAATTGTATATTTAATCAATCTATATTGGAAAGGTGCTTCAAATGGCATTTTCTTTCAGTATGCTGAAAACAGTGTCTGGGTGGACTTCCCCTTTAAAAGAAAAAAAAAAACACTTCTCTTTGCATTTGGCAAACTCTTAAATTAATCACTAACTTTGTACCCACAGGTTCCAGTTTAAATGTTAATAATGCAGATGCTTTCTTCTATAATATGATTAATATCCAGTTTAAAAGGGAAGTTCCACCAAAATCCATTATTAAATGCACATAAAGCAATTTCAGTTACTATATAATCTGTATTGTATTGTGTCTGCCTGGGTGCTGTCATGCACGGGCCATAGATATCCTGTAAATTATATCCTTGTAAACTGTGCTTGGTGATGTAATGTCTATCACTTTCTCTGTATTATAATAAGTATTGTACCCCCTCTTGTAAAATATGAGAATATTAGCACCAGCCCGGGGTAACTGCGAGGGAGCGATCCTCTTCCTTCTGTCTACGCGGCACTTGTACACGCACCATAGAGTGCAATGCGGAAGTTTAACAATAAAGTCGCCATTTTCACCCTACTGTGCAAGTGTCCGACCTGGCATTCTGAAGAATGAAGACAGAGCAAAGAGGATCACTCCCAGCTACCCTGGGATAGTGCAGTTTTATCCTAACAGGAGCACCAGCCCGGGCCAAGTGATTACAGTAGCTGGGGGTGCCTAACATTTTGCACCCCCACTGATTTTTACTTTTCTTTCTCCATTAAGCATCTTTTCATAATCCCCCAAAATTCTGTCTCCTAGCTATTGTCTCCTGAATTGATCAACACCCTTTAAAATTGAGTTTACCAAAACTAAACTGATCATCTAGCCACTCAAACCTGGCCCTAGTCCCCCTATACTTTTACTACTGGTGGCATAGTCCTTTTTATCCAGCACTCTTCCTGGGGGTAACATTTGGCTCCTCCCTTTCCTTCTTCCCAAGCCCTGTGAATGCCAGTATTTTATCCACTTATTTAAGGTGGCCATACACGGGCTGATTCTAGCTGCCAATATCGATCCCTTAGACCAACTCGGCAGCTTATTGGCCCGTGTATGAAATCTGCCGATTATTGATTGGGCAGGACCGCATTGCCTCGTTGATGCGGTTCTCGAACCGACAGCGCCTATACCCGTCGTTATAATTCGATTGTTTGCCCCAGGTCAAAATTAGCGTGAATTAGCTCGATATAGCCCACCCATAGGTGGGGATATCGGGAGAAGATCCGCTCGCTTGGCGTCCTCGCCAAGCGAGCAGGTCTAAGCGTGTATGGCCACCTTTAGATTGTGTGCTCTTCAGGCCAGTGACCTCCTTACCCAGTGTGCAAGTTCTCTAAGGGAAATTATTTTTTATGGGCAAATAATACAACAAGGTACCATATACAAACAACCAGGGTAGAGTAAATCAGCTCTATACAGTGTGGTTCCTGCTTGGTATCTGCCCCTCTTGGTTCCATATGTGTCTGATCATGGTTAGCCCTCTTCCTGGCATTAACAGCACTGCACTTAAGATGCCCTGGGCTTCTGTGGGTGAATATTGGGCATACTGTGCATAAGGTACATAAATTATAACATAATTATTTTAGGCTTTTAATTGCCTTTCCTGTATGAAGTATTGTATTGTTCCTTTTGGAAATCCTCTAACTTTGTTTCTCTTACAGGTCCCTAATTTCCCCTTTCTCGGTAGAATCCGATCTATGAAATCCGTTATCAGAGATTCTTCCTTCCAGTCGAAACAGATGGGCCGGCGGGAGAATAAAGTCATTAATACAGAGGGTCGGGTTCAGTTTGACTTGCTGCAGGTACCAGGCGTTTTGCTTTGTGTGCTTATACCATTACTCTTTATCTTCAGATGCTTATAGTCGCATTAGCTGGTGCCTATGGGGCACAGGGATGGGCAGCTGTTGGTGGTGCTGGAACTCTTGCACAGATTAGCTGGCAAGGGCATCAGATTTAATTGTGAAAATGAGTGTTACATAAAGTAGCTGTTGAACTGCATAACCCAATATCCCGACAGGCAAAAACACAGAGATAGAGAAAGCGCTTGGGATGATTTACAAAGCTGTGAGCTCATGTTAGTGTGCGTGCATTCCAGCCTCACAAGAACTGCCCATATCTACTCCTTTTCCATTCATTGATCTATGGAGAGCGATTATATACAGATACAGCGTCATTAGTTACTCACTTTATGACAGCAGTTAGTATAGTAATATTGGCTTTGGGCAAGCAGCTCCCATATATGAATTCACGAAACGAAAGAGGAAATCCTGGTTTTCAGTTCATTTCTCAAAGGCAATATTTTTTGCTCATAGGAGAGAAGGCAGCTTTTAGGCCAAAGGCAAAGCTGCCATGCTGCATTTTCAGTTCTTAGTGTGTTGGTCTGATTATTCAGCAATCCCCTGTGTTCAGGAGCCGTTGTCATTGGCATATTAATGGTACAGTTCAGTGTAGAAATGAAACTGGGTAAAACAAATAGTGCAAAATAAAAAATAGTTTTCAATATAGTTAGGCAAAAATTTAATCTATAAAGGCTGGAGTGGACAGGTGTCTTACATAATAGCCAGAACACTACTTCAACCTTTACAGCTCTCTAACCTCTTAGTCAGTGACTTTAGAAGGGGGGAGATGTGACATAACCCACACCTATGGGTGGGCGATATCGGGCTAATTTTGTCTTATGGCCCTGGGGCCAAACGATTGAATTAGAACGATGGGCATAGGCGCAGTTGGTTCAGGGACCGTATCAACGAGCCAATGCGGTCCTCGATCTGACTAAATTTTTAACCTGCCCGATCGACATCTGCCCGATTTCAGTACTAAAGGGCGCGTCCCGTGCTACTCATCACACACACACTGAGTTTAATGAGTTGCGGGCCTTTCTGGTGCCATAGTACAGGGATGCACCCCATTTGTCCTTTTGCACTTGTATCCGGACCAATAGAATCTTTTGACTGGATTTTATACGTTCTACCTTTTGCCCTTAAATGGAGCCGTGATAATGTAAAGAGGTTGCAGTGCTATCAGTCACAGGTACAGCACACTTGCTTTATGATAGCTGTTTGTATAGTAATGTTGTGTTTGGGAGTTATCAGGAAGGTCAGATAGGTATGTATTGACTAGAGAAAAGGGGAAATTCTTTATAACTGATTATTATTGTCTCATCTCTCAAAGAGATGACTATATCATTGAGCGGGCGGGTTTTGGCACTCTGTGACGTTTTCCTGGCACTCGTACCTGTTTAGCAAGAGGTAAACACTCCTATTACCTGTGGCTGTTGCCAGATGTACGTTTCCAGGGAATTATCGACTTTAAGAGATGCTATTGTCAGAATAAAAATATTTTTCAGTTTGGCTGAAATTAATACATAATATTGTGTATAGTTAGATATTGTTTGGGGAACAAACTTTTGCTTTACAGCAGGAAAACAGATTGTGCCTTTTTGTGTTTGCTTGGAGCGTGGGGGGGTCTAATTTCCCATATTCATTTAACTGTCTTCAGTCTCTTTCTGGTAAATAGCAGAGGCCATGCCTTGCTTTATGGCAGAGATTCTACTTATACCCTCAGGACCTGTGTCCCAAGGGAGAAAAACAGTTACTGTTTATCCAAAAGACTAACTGATATTAACTACACTTTTTTTTACCAGTGGACAAATAATCCACTATACCATATGCTTGGGAGCAGGAGTATAACACAATGCTGACGTCTGTGGAACCATTGGGCAAGCTGAGGCCCATACAGATTCTTTAAAAGCCACTGGTGTTAAATCCAGCAAGCTGCAATAAGGCATAGTGCTAGTGTCAGGGCAAGGGGGATATTTCAGTGTGCATGTCTGGAGGGAAAGGGGCTCAGCTGCTGGTTATCCACCCCCGCAGTCCGCTCTGGAGTGGCTCTTGGGAATTACTTATTCACTATTTGTCAAGGGCAAAGTGTTCTTTTATTACTAAATTTTGTCTAATTTTACTCTGCTCCTTCATTTCAGGTTCTGCTGCGAGATTATAAGCTCCGATCTTATACATTAAACGCTGTGAGTTTCCATTTCCTGCAAGAACAGAAGGAAGATGTGCAGCACTCCATTATTACTGACTTACAGGTACCCTAAGTCTGTGTAGGCTGGCATGATCTGGTTGGCACCGCTGTTAAAAGGAAATTATGCCCTATATAATATATATATATATATATATATATATATATAATATATAATTGGAAAGGATCAGGCACTCACGTCTCATTTAAGAAGCTCAGATGCCTGGGTGCAGAATGTCAAGGAAGAGATAGCGCAAAAAATATCCCGCACTCACAGGTCTTACAAAAAAATAAAGAATTTATTAGTCTGGTGTCTAACGTTTCGGCTGACACAGCAGCCTTTCTATATATATATATCTATCCCAATGGAACTAATTTCAGTAGATGTAAAAAATAACAATACCGTTGTTATTGTTATATTGGGCAATTTTGTTTATGTCAAAATAGAATTCCACTGTGATTGGCTGTTAGCCTAATGCTCAGGAAAGAATGTTATTGAAAGCGCTCATTACTAGGGTCCGTCAGATGACTAAAAAACATCAACTTCCATCATTCTTTGGCAGTTCTAGGTGGAGGGTCACAGGTTAGCCCAGTGGTGGCATGAAATATGATCTGCACCACTATTAGACTTTACAAAGGGCATTTGTGACAGCGGCGTAATAATGATGCATTGCACCCCCCAAGCAGAAAAAATCTTTAGTACCTACCTCTCCCTCACTCCTGTCCGCCCATGTCCCCCCACTCCCGCTGGGTAGGTAATAGAGCTCCTGGGAAGGGGGTACTTATTAGACCTGTAGTGGAAGCTGACCCTGCGGTCCGGATCCCCCATGTCCCCCCACTCCCGCTGGGTAGGTAATAGAGCTCCTGGGAAGGGGGGGTACTTATTAGATCTGTAGTGGAAGCAGATCCTGCGGTCCGGATCCCCCAGGTCCCCCTCACTCCCTTGCTTCCTGTTTAGTTACACAACTGATAGATGAAGCCATAGAGTTTGTCTCGTTAGAGCAGTGTCCTAAAAACACAGAAAACATTTGAAGGCAAATAGAAACCTCCATGTTATTCCATAGTAGAAATGTTATGGCTGCCAAATCACGTATAATAAACTTATAATATAATATCTTGATCCTATCTTGTTTTGTGCCAGAATGGCAACGAGCAGACCCGCAGGCGACTGGCAGTTTACTGCCTGAAGGATGCCTACTTGCCCCTTCGGCTCATGGAGAAACTTATGTGCGTCATCAACTACATGGAAATGGCGCGCGTGACTGGCGTTCCTCTCAGCTACCTGCTGTCTCGCGGCCAGCAGATTAAAGTGGTGTCTCAGCTTCTAAGACAGGTTCGAGCTTTTCATTACACTTTAAGAATCACCCTATGATTGTCTGTAGTTTTCAGTAATGGGTTTGGGGGCTATTAGAACATGTTAAAAATTATCAATTTGTTACAGCAGCATAACCCCCAAAATGAACAATTATCCTGTTATTGTGTCAGTTGCAGGGAGCTGGTTTATGCCACCATATATACATCATTTCTTTTGAAACTCATGTATGCACTTCTGATAATACTTTACTCTTATTAAATCCTGTAACTAGCTCCACCCCTGCTTTTACTAAAGAGGTCACCGGCCGAGCATAAATACGCCAGAGAAAACACACGCACATGATAAAAAGCAATTTACATGCAAAATGTAGCCGGACTGATCAACAATTCGCTACATAATTACGTCACCAGCATACAAGCCACAAATACTTATATGCGCAATACATCTTGCAAGAGTTGGACCGCCATATTGAAAATACGCTGTGTATTTCAGTGAAGTGTATTTCCAAACATGTTGATCCCATAGAGTTCAAGGGTATGGCATTTCCTCGACGTATAGGTGTTTCTGCCTATAGGCAAGCACTGCCGTTCTGTTGTAAATATCTGCTTGCAAAGGCCCTGTAGGAATTGCTATAGTGCATATAACATTATTCTCAACAGGGCTTTATTTTGTGCGCATTAACGTACAAATCCACATTTTTAAAAAACGTCCCATGTGACTTCGCCCTAAGTATACACTGGCTGCAGCTCCAGAAACTGTAAACTCATGTAACTTTGCCGAGCACACTTGCAGTTTACATTATTTTTTTTTGTTTTCTAGATATTGTGAGTTGTCGCCCTGCTACTTTATTGAATTTTAAGCAACAGTGCCACCTGCAGTTCATAACTGGCAAATTGTTGAGGGGATGTGGTAGACCTTGAAAAGGACAATGTGAAGTTTAATTTTTGTATTTTGTGTATTTAGAATGACTTTAGTGTTCCTGCCAATTATCAAACTCTTTTTATTTGCTGATTTTTTTTTCAATTTGATTTCATTTTGGGATACTTTAGGCCATGAAACAAGACCTGGTGATGCCCGTGGTCAAGTCAGAGGGAGGTGAAGATTACACTGGGGCTACAGTCATTGAACCCCTGAAAGGGTAAGAACGTTATACAATGTGTCACTTTCACCAGATGGGGGGGCACAGCCGTATGGATACTGAGTCACATTATATTGGCAGCTTCTTTATTAGCACTGCTTTATAGAGCTGCTTATCAGAGTACACACTGCAGAAATGCTGACATCAAAGAGATACTCCTTATTTAAAAAATTTTTATAACATACTGCATATATTTTTATATGCTGGATAGCTGCGGCTGGGAGACACTTTTTGAGTATTTTGAATTAAAGGGGAACTCCAGATACTGAACCAAAATTAGATAGCCCCACACAGCACACAAACCCCTAATATCCCTATCACTGTAATCTGTTCCTTCAAAAAGTAGGAATAAATACCATTTTTATATGCTGAAATCCAGCTGCAAAACAATTCTTCTCTTTCTGCATCATTTGAAACACTGGTGGAGGAGGGAAAAAAACACTGATGTTACAAATTGTAACAACTTCTCCACAGCTTGCACACAACATGCAGGAACTACATAACCCACAATGCATTGCACTGTGCTGTTCATTTCCTTATTGACATCAGGTGTGCAGGGAATTGTGGGATTTGGATTTTATTTGAGTTTGCCATAGGATCCACTAAATACATGCCTATGATTTAACTGCAGGTATTATGATGTGCCAATTGCCACTCTTGATTTCTCGTCTCTGTATCCATCTATTATGATGGCCCATAATCTCTGCTACACCACTCTGTTGCAGTCTGGATCCATAGATAAATACGGGTAAGTGTTCTGCTGTCCGTTCCACGTATCAGAGATTTAGTGCTTCACAGATACCTGATTGTACACAGCTTAATATAGATGGGCAATGTATATTCAGCATTGTATGCATATGACAATCTTGACTGCATCTGCAGCTTACTGGCCCATGTATGTGGCCACAACCATTTCCTTTTTGATCAATATCTGATTTGGGGTTTGGTCCGATGTTAGTTGGGAAGGCTGGGAAATCCCATGCGGTGACCCTCATGTCATTACTCTTTGCAGACAAGCAGTTGTTAGCTTGTACAGCCAGGATTGCCCAAACACCTTGTAATCTTGCTTAAAAGTTGTTCCTGGAACCCAAAGACTCCAATTTACAGAGTAATAATCCAGAGCTGTTCTTGTTGAATCTCTGCAACACCTCTGTTTTAACCCTTTGTGTCCTCTGTAACTATCCAGCCTCAGTCCTGAAGATTTTATCAAGACCCCAACTGGTGATTGTTTTGTTAAGGCGAGTATAAGGAAAGGACTGCTTCCTGAAATTCTGGAAAACTTGTTATGTGCCCGAAAACGGTGAGTAAATCAAGATTTATGGGTCTTTGGTAGTGAGGTCGATAATTTCCTGAACCTCCCCTTCTCAACTCAGGCCCAACCCAGCCAAAGGTGGTGAGGACACCTAATGTATCAAGCCCTCTTAACTATATGAAGACAATGGGCCTATTTGTCAGCTCATACTTGCCCAACCCACTTGTATCACTAGTATCACTGCACTCACAGCAACAGTGCTTCCTTTTGAGCACACTGCTACTGCCCCTTTAAACACAGTTATACCCCCATTGACATGTGCAGTATATAGGTTAAAGCTTTTCTATCTTGGTAAAAGATAAACTATAAGACATGGCCTTATGCTGATTTTTACTTGGCACTGGCGAGCTGCATCATTTGGATACTTGGATCTATTACCAGACACAGCAGCAAATACATCACTTAGTTTACGCTCATATACAGTGTTTGTCACACTCATTCAACATGCCCCATGCAGTCTGCAAAGGGCAAAGGCTGCATTCGCCCCTTTTTTTTGCACTTACAACTTTCAATACCAAAATTCCAAACTGAATCCTGGATGCAATTTGTGACTGATGTATGTATATGTGTGTGTGTATCTATATAATATACACACATACAGTAGGCATGAATTGCATCCAGGTTTCACTTTGGAATTTGGTATTGAAAGTTGTTCTGACTCATATAGTGAGACACACTATATTATATTGCCTATTTCTTCAGTAACTATCCTGTACATTGGAATTTAGAGATTGCTGGGAGTTGTATCTCAGAACTAGATGGAGACCATTGCTGAATTCACATCTTTATGTTTTAGGGCAAAGGCAGAACTGAAGAAAGAGACTGACCCTTTTAAGCAAAAGGTGTTGGATGGGCGTCAGCTGGCACTGAAAGTCAGCGCTAACTCTGTGTATGGTTTTACAGGAGCACAGGTTGGCAAACTGCCCTGCTTGGAGATATCGCAGGTAAGGCTAAAACATGCCAAGACCTGGTCTTTAACAGTAGATTCTTTATTAGATGGAAAATACGTTAGATTTCTAAGCAATGGTTAACTTGCACTGAGATTCTAGGTAGATATTGCACAGACTTAGCAAGCAGTATGAACAATTTCGGGCCAAACCTGCAATGCAGTGGGATTTGGGATGACATTTCTGTCTGGAGACCAAATTGCCTTCAAATTACCCCATTTTCTGCTTAAAGTGCTTGTCAGGCAGTTGTCACTTGAAAATGTTACAAAATGGTGGCACAAGGCACAAAGAGATTTCTCTGTAGCAGATAAAGTGTTGATTTGCTTTCGTTTTATTTTCTGCAGAACTTGAGCAATACTTAGGCTGAGCCCAAGTTCTAGGAATGCTTCAGCTCTTCAGAGAATTTGGGGAACTCTATAATAAAGTTACAACATGTACATGTGCATACAATAATGTGGATATAAAGGGGGGCAAAGTCAGAATAAACCCAGTGGGAGAGCAAAAGAGAGGCAGGCACCATAACAGAATGGGGACAAGTACAGCAAAACTGGGGAAGGGGGGTGGGGTGGGAGAAAAGATTGGGAAAGGGACAATAAGAAATATGAGGAGAGGCGGCTAAAGTCCGGTAATATGGAGAGAATATGGAGTACATGGGTAATATGGAGTGAATATGGTATATATTGTTAATATGGAGATAATATCACAGAAGACACGAGGGGCAGAGACAAAGAGAACATGGAATTAAATGATTGGTATAGGGGAAGGTGACAAAAAGAGGGAAAATACAGTCAGAAAGTCAGTCGAGTTGGTGCATCGTTCTAAAGGAAGACCTGAGAGTAACCCCATCAAGGCAGGTGTTATTCACTCCAATCCGTACACCCTGTAATTTGCACTTGATGTAATAAGGCAGACACAGCACCCATTTATAGTGCAAGGCAGGTCTGGGCTGAGATTCAAATTAGTCCCTGGCATTTCAAGTACACAGAGGCCCAATTAATAGTGACTGCCTATGGCATCTTACAGCAAACCCCCTCTTACCCGCAGATTGCCTGATGCAAGGCACAATTATGGGGAGGTGTGTTTGGATGCCAGTGAATGGGTTTCAATGGATGCCGTGCCCAACTTGCACAGTCTTGCAACATGTCTTATTGACATGCCCAGTCTTGGCCTGCTCCTCTGGAGATGGCTGGCAGTTAAACAATGCAGCTGTCACTTTCTGAACCCCAGAGATGGTTAAAGGGCCCCACAATGTTGCTTTTGCAGTAAATGTAATATGGAGACTGAGGGAGCTCTTATCCTTTGCGTTTGACATGAATATATACAGTGTGTCAGTATTGCCCCCTAGCTGAGCAGAGCTGTGCCACTGGCAGGAAGTCTCTCTGCAAAGCAATCAGAGAAGCATCAGCCTGTGGCAGTGTGGCATCCCCCAGATATGCAAGTGCTCAAGCTGCAAACCTTCATTTCAAAATACAGAGAGGAAAACCAGGCGCTGAGCACATATCCTCCCAAGGTGTTTCAAAAGAGGGGAGAGAGCATCTGCAGGGGGTTGTGCTCCGCTGCCTTATCTTCTCCTCACACATGGTTATAGTGTGTGCCAACAGCACAATGACTGGCCTGCTGTGCTGTGTATGAACACTAAGGGCGCACTGCCACAGGGCAAAGCCACACATAGATTTATTGCAATAAAAAGTATTGTGCTCACATAAGTAGAAAATGTAGGCACCCCATCAGGTAATAAATCCGAGCCCTCAGATCACTATGAGAATTCCGTGCTATTCACTTTGCTCCAAGTGCCTGACTTCAGACATAGTTGCAGGCTGCAGCAGAACAGCACCGTCCTGATGGTTTCGCTCCCTATAATACCCTCTCTTTGACACAATTAATGCTGTAGCCCCACACTGGCAGGGATTTTCAGCTTTTTTTTTAGAGAAACGATGCTTCATAAGGGAATTATCACCGCTGTGTTTCTGTCTAACCTTCACTTCCTCACCGTCGGTTGAAAGAACTTCTGGCAGCACAAACTTGGAACCGATCTTATGTTTTATGGGCTCACCGTGGGCAGAGAATTGGGGAAACTACAAGAAATTTTTCTTTATGTCCCAGACATTACTATTCTGGTTTAGGGAACCCCCATCCATTCAGGAGACCGACACTGATACTATTACTAAGGAATCCGTATCGCCAAAAAGGACTGGTAGTATATTTATTTCCACGTGCAGAAACCTACAGATGCAGTTTGATTGTGAGCAACCAATCAGCTTTAACACTTTAATCAATCATTTTGTCCATCCAAGCATTAGTCCTGCATCAGTCCTATAATCCTATACCTCAAGTTTTCTTCAGTTCGGTTATTAATAACCATTTTTATCTTAATTTTGCTTGGACATCCTATTCGTCCTGTTTTGTTCCTATATACTTTATATTCTGCAGCCCTCTAGTTTGGAATTCCAGCAGCTGTCTAGTTGCTAGGGTCCAAATTACCTTAGCAACCAGACACTGATTAAAATGAGAGGCTGGAATATGCATAGGAGAGAGCCTTAATATAAAGATGAGTGCAATAACAATAAAATTGTAGCCTTCTATTTGTTTTTTGGATGTTGGGGTCAGTGACCTTCATCTGAAAACTGGATAGAGTGAGAAGAAGAAAGCAATTGATTTAAAAACTATAAGAAAGAAAAGTTAACTTAAAGATGAGCATCCCCTTTAAATAAGTGCATTGTGGGAAAAACATGCATTGTGGATGGAAACATGGGAGATTTGTGCTCTGCTTGTTAATGAGCCCCGTGGTCTCTAAATCCTGCAGTGGTGTAAACCATTCTAGAGAGTATCTCTGACCAGTGTGCCCTGGGGATATGTGTGATCATTGCCGTAAAGCATGATAATACTGCTGCTTCGTGACAGAAAGAAAGCAGTCCCTATATTAGTATGTTTTATCCCTTCCCTGTCTGTAGGAATGTGAATGTTATGAGAAGCCCTGTGGGAAACATTAACTCTCTGCTGTTTTATAGAGTGTCACCGGGTTTGGCAGACAGATGATCGAGAAAACCAAGCAACTGGTTGAGTCCAAATATACTCTGGACAATGGATATAAGGCTGACGCCAAGGTAAATGTCTCCTTTACTGCTCTTTGATTTGGAATGAAGTTGGCCAAACCTAGGCCAATAAAAAGCTGCCAACTCAGTCCACCCTGCCACCGACGGTCCTGCCTAATACCCAGCTGAAACCTGGGCAGATAATAGTCTGCTATGTATGAAACTCCTGTCTGCAGAGGATCGTGTCAGCACGTTGATGCGGTCCCCATCAGACGATTGGATCGGCTCAATTTGGCCCAGCAAGTGGGTGGCAATTCAGGCCCAAACCAGCAGGTTTTGGTTGTATATGGCCAACTCATCATTCTCTCAACAAATCCTTATAGCGTTAATCTTTAATGTATGTCAGCTATCACATGACTGTTCAGAATTCTAAGGCAACATACATTTTCATTTATGGTCAGATATCTGTATTCCTGTGCAAAAGGCCTAGGTCTGACACTGGTCTCCTCTGCTGAACTTTAGCACTGTTTATCAGAATGCCAATACTCCAGAGGCTATGTTTTGCTTACAGGTGATCTATGGCGACACGGATTCTGTCATGTGCAAACTTGGGGTGCAGACCGTGGTGGAGGCCATGGAGATAGGAAGAGAGGCAGCAGAATGGGTGTCCAGTCATTTTACTCCTCCAATAAAACTGGAATTTGAAAAGGTAAGGCTTTAACATTGTGGCCTATGGCAGGTAGGGGATTAGGCCTGGGTCCGTGGAGGCCATAGGGCCCACCAGGTTTTTTCCCGGTGTCCCAATGGCCCATTCCAAACCTCCTCATACAGCAGCCAACTATGGTGTGGACTCCCACCTTTATATAGGAGCAAGAAAATGTGCAGCCTGACTCACCTACCAAATTCTCAGTGTCCAGAATCAGTGCTGCATACCCTTAAACCCAGCATGGTGCTCAGCATGTGCAGATCTGGACTGTGAGCCGAAATAAGCCTTTACAAATACACAGAGCCCCAAACAGCCCCCCCCAGCAGCCCAATAAATAGTGACTGTCTATGGCATCTTAAAGCAGCCCCTCTGGCATTTGCCAGAACCCACAGATTTCCAGCCTGGGCCTGAGAATTTGTGGTGTTTTGTGCTGTAAACCTAGGAATTTAGGGGCTTGTTTAGGGCCTGACTTGTTTGGTACAATATAATGCACTCTAGGGTTTATCCATACATATACGTACATATTTTTCTGATTCCCAGGTTTATTTTCCCTACCTGTTGATCAACAAGAAGCGATACGCCGGGCTGTACTTCTCATCCAGCGCCAATACTCATGATAAGATGGACTGCAAAGGAATAGAGACTGTGCGAAGAGACAACTGCCCACTTGTGGCCAATTTGATAAATACTTGTCTGCAGAAAATTCTGATTGACCGGTATGGAGCCCAGCATTGTAGCTCTCACTGCTGTAACCAGGGCTGAAAGAAGCAGTTAGTTGTATCTGTGTGTGTTAGAGTGTGTGTGTTAGAGCATGTATGGGGGGCTCTGCTCACTCACCGCAAAGAATATTTTTAAATATCTAGTTCATAAATAATAAGGGCCACCAGGGGCAATTTTAGCCATTTGGAAGTTGGGAAAAACAGGGCAGGCAAAACTCCCGAAAACCACCTTTGTTCATTGTTTTAACTTTACTTTATATTTGAGGGATCCTATGGGAGCCGTGGAGCATGCTAAAGACGTGATCTCTGATTTGCTGTGCAATCGGATAGATATCTCGCAGCTTGTGATTACAAAGGAGTTGACGCGGACGGCTGATGAGTACGCAGGGAAACAGGCCCACGTGGAGCTTGCAGAGAGGTAGGGGTGGTACAGTCGACTGCTTACTGTTTAGCTTGTCCTTTATTCTTGTGATGTGCCCTTGGCCTTACTATCTCGGTCTGAGTTAAGTAGTGCAGTACAGGGACAGCATAAGACCTACTGTGCTAAGTATGAGGATCTAGCTTCTTCTTCCTTTGCATATCCAATTCTAAAGGTGTGAGCTGCCATATCCTTTTCTACTGTTACTAGAGTGCAACAGAATAGCCCAATCAATGTAAAGCTGGGCATACACAAGCAGATCTTTGCCTGATTTGGCCACCCATGGGCAGTTATAGAGGAAGCAGGTCCCCACTGTCCCCCAGGCCCCTGTGGGTCAGCTTACTCTGTAGTCATTGCAATCTGTGTTGATGCATGGCAGTTTTTAGGCTAGATATCTACTGGGCAGGCCATTGGAAGGGGCCCATAATGGGCCAATAACCTGGCGACTTGAGTCTGAAGTGGAGGAGCTGGCAGGTTTTAGCAACCTACGCATGGCCAGACATCTAATCAGGGCCAGATTTAATTTTTGGGTGCCCAGAGGCCAAGTCCATTCTCTGCCGCCCTCAGGATCAAGCGCATGCACATCCTTGCAGGTTGCCTATAGAGCACTGGGGACAGGATGCGCTTAAGTTTTTTGTGTCCCCTGTCCCAAGTGTTCCGTACGTGAGCACATTTTACACGTGGCAGGCCGGCATGCCACCCCAAAATGTATGCCACCCTAGGCCTGTGCCTTTGTGGCCTTGCCACAAATCTGAGTCTGGGGCTAATGGGCATGTTAAGTCATCTAGATAGGGCTGCTTATTCTGTGACAGAAATATCTACCATGGAAAGAGCATGGCTGCTCCCAGCGTTATTGCCACTGTGCATATAAAGAGATGATGGATATCTAATAGTGGCCCAAAACTGAACCTGAAACATAAATATAGTACATCTTTTCCTTTACAAAACATACAGCGTATTATTCCGAAATCTTTTACTCCACTGTGAAACAAGGCTTCAAGCAACCCGGTGAAGCCTGCACGCACTGATCTGTGACCGAAGGGAAACGCCGAAATAGCACGTCCCACCCAGGGCAACAGCTGTGTCTGTAACTGTCTGTTGTTGTGGAAGGAGGAGGTGGGGGGAGGACTGTGTGGAAAGTAATATATTGCATTGCCTGAGATAAAAATTGCATGGACTTCCTGTAACACTCAAGCCGCTTCTGGTCATTGCTCAACCCTAAGCCTCTCTTGCTTTCTGCACTTGTTGCTTTTATAATGGGTATTCACCAAAATGCTCCCCCATCGGGGGCTTGATAAGGAAAATGGCAGCTACAGTGTCGGCCAGATTATATGGGGATCACAAATTTCTCATTCTCAAACATCCCATACATGTAGCCGGCTATTGTACATACAGCTATACCCAAAGCTGTAGCCAGCCAAGCACTATTTGCTTTACATAATGAAAGTACTTTCCAATATTAATTAATATTCAATGTTTTAACTTGCAACTCAAAGCCGTATTTGTCCCTTTCTGCTCTGCTGGTTCTGACTCTTGAAAAGTTGTAAATACAGCCAGCTCTTCTCCAGCTAACGCTCCAATTCCTGTAGTGTTTCCTCACAGGTCTGTTGATGAGCATCTGCTACATTGTTTCAAGAGTCAGAACCTGTAGTGAACAGACAATTGCTTCTTTCAGTAGTAGTTTTAAGTACAGATAACTATGTACAAATAATGTGTATTGAATAATTACTTCAAATGATATTCATAATGCAGAAGAAAAATCGGGGCTGGAATTACTCTTTAAAATAAGAAATGGCTTTAGGGAGAACTGTAGGGAAGAAGTAGGCTAGAAATGCAACACTTTAGGTTTTGGGCTTCTATACCAGCCCAGGGCCACTACATGCCTTTAAGCTCACCGTACATTTACTAATACTACTGTACAAAACAGAGTTTTACTATTATTAGTGCAACAATGGTACCCTGCTGAGCCTGGGTGTTATGCATATACCGCTAAGGCAGCAGTAACCCCCCCCCCCTCTTGTTCAACATGAGTTAAATGTTACAACATATTTTTGCCATTGGTTTTAAGAGAAATCAAAATTTGCCCTGTTTAGCTCAAGAAATACCAAACAGGGATATTGAAGCTGCAACATGTCTGGTCGTTGTGAGGTAGACAATTGGATATCCAGTATACTAACCCCCATTTACCCTTTGTTGCGACCACTGGGAATTTAACTGCCTTGCAAGGACCAAACATGGAGTCACTTCGGTCTCCCTGTTTAGCTCAAGCCATAGATTCTTTTTATAATTTAAATGACAGACAGACAGACTGTTCAGTGCAAGCCATATTCATTCATCCTGCTGCTCATCCAACTCTATACCCGTTAGACAGAATGATGTTCCATGTGGTACTTATGACTTGGCGCAGCAGTAGTGCCAGTACTTTCCTTTGCCCGCTATGGTTTGTTGCTCTGCCGATCGCCGATACAGACATGTTCTTTTTTCCGCTCATTGCTCCTACTGTTGAGCAGGGCCTCGCCCCCATGATCTTCAGGGAGCCACATGTCCTTCCTGTGCACACTTGCCGCATTGCCAGGCCCCAGCACTTGTCGGCCAGGTGTCTCTCCCCCTCCTTTCTGCGGTATGGCAAGTACCTTAAGCACCTTTCCTCCCCCACCCACCTCTGCTGCTTGTGTGGGTGCGGGCCCTTTTGCCCTGGTATTTTGCGCTCTGTTGGCTTTGTGTATAGGAGAGATGGGATTCCCTTGGGTATATGTGAGTAGGTCTAAACCATTGTGCACTGCAGGGGAAGTCAGGGACATGGAGCTCACTCTGAGTCACACTCCCAGACTCTCATAGGCGCCCCCAGTTCACAAGTAGATTTAAATGATCTGTGACTCGCACCAAGTTCGCTCACATGCTGTCTGCGCAAAAGGTCACCAGTAAATACATCACCATGACTGATTGGTTCAGTTAAAGGGGTGGTTCACCTTTCAGTTAACTTTCACTATGCTGCTTATTCCTAGCAACCCTAAAGCCAAAACACTTCTGCTCTGGAAAGCTGAATTTTTATTGTTATTGTTACTTCTGAATTATCTTTCTATTCAAATACAAGTCTTCTACTCAAACCACTGCCTGGTTGCTAGGGCAAATAAGACCCTGGCAGCCATGTAGCTGCTGAAATACCAAACTGGAGAGCTGATAAACAAAAAGATAAATAGCTGAAAAAAATAATAAATGAAGACTAGAAATTGTTCCATAATATACGTAATAAAAGTTTAAATATGAAATACCCCTTTAACATCTCATTTTAGTGCCCACAAATTCTATAGAATATTTTTACAAAAGTGATGAAAATGGCTAATTTATTTTTTCCAAATCCTTTGTTCTTTTTTCACTGCTGAGCTTCTTGTCTACTTTCATATAGGATGAGAAAGCGTGACCCTGGCAGCGCCCCTAATCTGGGAGACCGAGTTCCGTATGTGATCATAGGAGCTGCAAAAGGAGTGGCCGCTTATATGAAGTCTGAGGTGAGCACTCAAGCCCCTCCTCCCCCAAAGCCAGGACTTCCATGGAACCCATGGTCTATAGCTTAAACACCAAAAATCTGAAAATATATATTGTTGCCCTTACAGTAACTCTCAGGGTGGTAGTTGCTTAGCTAGTACATGTATGGGACCTGTCATCCAGAATGCTTAGTACCTAGGGTTTTCCAGACAAGGGGTCTTTCCGCAATTTAGATTTCTATACTTAAACATTAAATAAACCCAATAGGATCGTTTTGCCCCCAATTTGTATCTTAGTTGGGATCAAGTACAGGTACTGTTTTATTATTACAGAAAAAAGGGAATCATTTAACCATTAAATAAACCCAATAGGGCTGTTCTGCCCCAATAAGGGGTAATTATATCTTAGTTGGGATCAAGTACAGGTACTGTTTTATTATTACAGAGAAAAGGGAATCATTTAACCATTAAATAAACCCAATAGGGCTGCTCTGCCCCCAATAAGGGGTAATTATATCTTAGTTGGGATCAACTACAGGTACTGTTTTATTATTACAGAGAAAAAGGTAATCATTTTTAAAAATATAAAATATTTGATGGAGCCTATGGGAGATGGCCTACCCATAATTCATAGCATGCTGGATTACAGGTTTCCAGATAACAGATGCTTTCCCTGTATAACAAGTTTTCAGCTGCAATAAGGGGCACCATTAGGGGCTTTTTATTGTCACCTTGATCGCCTTCCCATGCATGCCCAAGTCACACCTTCCTGTGGCCCACAGCACCCTGCACTTTCCTAAATGGCTTAATGGAGCACTATCTGGTCTTTTGGTGTCAATGAGTCCTAGTAACTTGGGGGCCATAACACCCCAAATTATCATCATTTTCCCCTCTATGGCCATTGGCTGAAAGTACTTGTGTTTGTGCTCGTTGGACTATTGTTGCTTGGAAATAGGACAGGCTGTGTTTCCAACCTTAGGTCCCACCTCCTAAGCTTCTTGGCAAGAGGGGCTGTTCTATGCTGCCCTCAGTGATCATGGCGTGTATCAGCGCTGGAGATTCCTTTCCTAGAACTGCAGTTATGGGGCTTTATGCAAAACCTTTTGATGACTTTAGTCTGTGCTCTGGGAGCCTAATAAGTGTCTGAAGAGACCAGGGGCATTCTCTGCAGGACTAGTGTAGTTGTTGCGGAGTAGTAGTCACTAATCATGAGACTAAGCAGTTTTTTTTCCCCCTGTCACCACCACATCATCTGCCTCCCTCCAGATGCTCTCACTTTATTTGCATGTGGTCGGCACAGAATCGAGGTTTTAATTGCAATATTAATAATAGCACGGTGTTAACTCTTTGTTTGCTGTATGACTGGGCCAAAGAGATGAAATGGGAAGGCTGCATTGGCCTTTTGGGCACAGAGTGTTAATGGGCCTCCATTAAGATGAGCCTAGCCATGGGGCACAATTAAAAGGGAAAGGCTTAGAAGCCCCAGCAGGTTTCCATAGAGAGCAGCGGCCCAGGTGCACCTTGGGAGAGAGTGAGCTTAAACACAGGTTGCACTTCTGCTTTTTCATTTTTCAGAGGCCGGTGTAGCAGGGAAAGTGGTTCCCTATCAGCGGAGACAGGCGCTTGCTTTCTTCTCTACAACTTCTGCAATCTACCTATTCATTGAGCTGAGTCAATATCTCACACAGACCCTTTTGTCTTCATGGTTCCCCCTGTAGCTTTGCGCTAGAGGAACTACACAAAGTGATGAAATGCAATAAAGAATGAAGTCCATGTAGCAGTCGTGTCCTCCAATGCACAATGGCATTAGCTTAGAACAAAAACACATTTTCACAGTGTCCGATGTTCAGCATCAGCCAGAAAGTTCTGAAAATCCCAGAAAGTCTGACTTTATGAATGCAAAGTCTGTGTTGCCTTTATATTTATAGGTCTTTTTCTTGGTTCTATTTAGGACCCCATTTACGTGCTTGAGAATAACATCCCTATCGACACCCAATATTATCTGGAACAGCAACTTGCAAAACCTCTTCTTAGGATTTTTGAACCCATTCTGGGTGAATCCAAGGCCGAAAGTATTCTTCTGAGTGAGTACCACTATTGGACTGGCAGCCAGAGGCTTATCCTTATTGGCTGGGTAGTGTTGGTCACTCCTCCTGGTCACTGCACAGCCAGGACAGTGGCTACTTCCCTTCTACTGTGGGCCAGTTTCATTTAAATTGCACTGAGCACTGTCGGAACATCAGTTTCTTTGGCCAGTGACTACGTAGACCAGTAAGGAGATCATTGGCCAAGTAGTTATTGTCCCCCCTGTCCCACAATCTCAAATACTGGGCTGGTTTCAATAAGAGAACACTATCATCCTGTGTATGGTCAGCATAAAGGGGCAGTTCACGTTTAAGTTAACTTTTAGTATGTTATAGAATGGCCAATTCAAAGCAACTTTTCACTTGGCCTTCATTATTTTTTATAGTTTATGAATTATTTGCCTCCTCCTTCTGACTCTCTTCAGCTTTCAAATGGGGGTCACTGTCCCAAGCAGCCAAAAAAAACTATTGCTCTGCAAGGCTACAATTTATTGTTACTGTTCCTTTTTATAACTTATGTTTCTATTCAGGACCTCTCCTATTTATATATCAGTCTCTCATTCAAACCACTCTCTGGTTGCTAATGTAATTTGCAACCGCGAAACCAGATAGCTACTGAAAATCCAAACTGGAGAGGTAATGAACAAAAAAAAAACTACAAATAATAAAAAATGAAGACCAATTGCAAATTGACTCAGAATATTAGTCTCTACATCATACTAAAATGAACTCAAAGGTAACAAACTCTGTAAGGGTACTAATTAATAGAACAGCTAAGTGATGGTTATAGGGTAATAAGCATCTCTGTGATTTGTGCTATTTCTACATACAATAATACCTGTGATATTGGCTGCCATTATGACTTGGTTGGCATCCCATCAGTATTTACGAAAGATCAAAACTGCCCCTTTGCCAATAGATATTCTATTGTGGTCATCCTATAGCGATATGCCTTGTATGCTACCTGCAGCCGTCCATACTACAAAGGCTCCACATGGCATCTGATCATTAGCCCAAGGATCCAATTATCCATCTATTAAGTGACTTAGAGAACAAGTTTTAAGTCTGGGGTACCCAACTTGCAGCCTGCCATCTTGTGAACAACTCTTGGCATCCCTCCATTTTGAAAGCTTTTTAACGAGTGTTGGGGGCAGGGTTGTGCATACTGTAATGCAATGCAACTGTACTGAATATGATGCTCTACCAAAGTGCTAATGAACCTTCATCTGCCTTCCAGAGGGGGAGCACACACGCTGCAAGACCGTGCTGACCGCCAAGGTTGGGGGCCTCATGGCGTTTGCTAAGAAACGCAGCACGTGCATTGGCTGCAAAGCAACACTAAATCATGATGGTAAGTGACTGGGAAAGGTCAGAAGTGAAGGGAGAACGTGGCTTCGTGGACCATTAAATAATAGGGCGACATATCGCTCATAGAAACAATGATATCTTTAAGGTTATAATGGAATGTGGACTCCATAAATGATTAAATAGTCTTTCTATCAGCCCATACATGAATAACTCTAGGAATGCCTTTTTTGCGGAAGTTTGGAGATGTACCGAGCGCTTCTGGTTACAAAGAGTACCTGCCCAGATGACCTTCACAGCCCGCTTGGCCCCAGAACATGGCAGGGACTTTTTTTGACCTGATGCTGGTTTACTGGGGTGCAATGAGGCACGCAAGCTGTATCTAACTCGCGTGCCAGCTATCTGATAAGTACTCCTGACCTGCTCTTGGGAAGCGTAGACAGCACCTTACAGTAAAGAATAAATGAGGCATGCAAATTAATTAGTGGGGATAAAAGGCCACAGCAGCTTTATTAATTTTAATGTATAACAATAATGGAAATAACTGGTTAATTGTTACTGTATCAAACAAACCCATTGTACCAGCCCCTGATAACCACATCCACAGCAGGCCGTCGTGTCACCATGTAACAATTACCCTCCAAGCACAAATTCCAGTTACCATAAACGTATTGCTGCGACAACACCCATTTTTTTAAAAAAATGTATTTAATAAACATTTCACACCAAAACTTAACAATAAAATTGGGTGGGCGGGTCAGACTCCTCTATGGCTCTTCATGAAGCTGTCCCACACCAAATGCAAGTATCCCACAAGAATTCCAGCTTTTATACATGTAGTTTTCCCAGGCTTAGGCTGTTACTACCAGCTGACCCCCTTAACGACCAATCAGTATACTGGAAATAGCGTGCCCCTGTGACTGTACTTAACCTATCACTGAACTGTACTGTACTTACACTAATTTTAACCTCTTATTGGCTGTCACTTTCCCATGACCCTTCAGGCTCATAGCCTACAGGTTCCATTCTGTGTAGATATGCCCAACCCTGGCCCTTCAGTCATCCTCTGCTGGGGGGATCTACAGTTCAGCAGCAGGACCAGTATATTGTTTAGGTGACCTGTCCACTTCATTCTTCTGTCTAAAGCAGGAGAACATCTAAACATCCTATACAATTATATATGGCTCTGTGGAATTCTTTTCCGGTTATCTCTCCTCTTCATTTCGATAAATACAGCCCAAGATGGTTGCTTTTATCTGCTGAATTCAGGGAATTTCTCATTCTGCATCGCTGTTGTTGGTCCAAAAATGGAATATCAGTGTGGGTGTTTGTTTACCCGGAATCCTGAGCTAATTCTTGTCAGAGCTGCTAGAGAGTTCCTCCTTTCTCAGCCTCCCTTGTATTTATATATATATTCCCCTCCTGCTTTTACTCAATATTCTGCTGACCGAAGGAAAGAAATGTGAAATATCAGTGATGTAAATGTAGAAAATCCGCTCACGTGGGCTGATATACAGCTAAATGCAAAAGTTGGGGCACCCCTGTGCAAATTATATGTTTAGTTAATTATACAAGGGGAAAGTAGTGTGCAGCTACTGTGGCAATCATTGGGTTAAAAAAAAAGAATTTGCATATATTAATGTACAGTTCCATATTTTTCTCACCAACATAAGAACAAAGAAAATAGGAAATGCGGCATGTATAAAGGTTTGGGAACCTGTCCAGCAGCGATCCCTAGTTATCCCATTAGGAGGTGTCACCTGTTGAGATCTTAAAGGGGAACTATCACAAAAATGAAAATTTTAATACAAGCTTCATCATACTGAAAATTTAGACAGGTAGATCTAATGTATCTCTTTGGGGGATTCCCTTTCCTAGCAGGTGTATTAGAGCTGACTTAGATAACTGATTAACAAAATAACTGACTGGCACTAATCCTGCATGTAGAGAGACAGGATTTCCAGTGAGTGAGCTCCAGTATATCTTCTAGGCAAAAGGAGCCTCCCCTGTCAAAATCTGACAGATGCTGAGAAGGGGGAGAGTGGAGAGATACTTGATTTTAGAAATGGTACGGAATTTTTAATTGATTATATTTAGAAAGTTTCATTCAGATGAAGCTTATATTAAATATTAATTCTTGTGATAGTTGCCCTTTAATAAAATCCCTGGCACCCCATACTTTAGGAAGTCATGCAACAACCACGGGCTCCTCTAAGTGAGAATCAGAAATTGAGGCTAATTAATGAGGGGAAGGCTATAAAAAAAGATTGCAAAATGCTTCCAGCTTGCAGTTTCCACTGGCTGTCATGTCATCAAGAAATGGCAGTTAGGGGAACCATTAGAGTCAAGGCAAGACCTGATTGAGCAAGGAAACTTGAGCGCAGATTTTATCATTATCCCATCAAAATTTTCCAACCTGTCTGATCAACTAAACAACCGATCGGCATGGTACGAAAATTATTGGGACGATAACACACAGTCTGAAAGTCTTCTGAAACTAAATTTTGTATGATTTAATTTTGAAATTTCACATGGGGCTAGCCATATACATATTCTTCATTTCCCAGAGTGCCACAGCCATGTGACCTGTGCTCTGATAAACTTCAGTCACACTTTACTGCTGCGCTGCAAGTTGGAGTTATATCCCCCCCCCCCCAGCAACCAATCAGCAGAACAATGGGAAGGGAGCAAGATAGCAGCTCCCAGTAGGTATCAGAATAGCACTCAATAGTAAGAAATCCAAGTCCGGCTTGGGACTCCTCAAGTTACATGGGAGTAGGAGAAACAATAGGTTAGCTGAAAGCAGTTCTAATGTGTAGCGCTGGCTCCTTCTGGAAGCTCAGACTCAGGCACACTTTACTGCTGCGCTGCAAGTTGGAGTGATATCCTACCCCCCCGCCCCCCCCAGCTGCCAATCAGCAGAACAATGGGAAGGGAGCAAGATAGCAGCTCCCAGTAGGTATCAGAATAGCACTCAATAGTAAGAAATCCAAGTCCGGCTTGGGACTCCTCCAGTTACATGGGAGTAGGAGAAACAATAGATTAGCTGAAAGCAGTTCTAATGTGTAGCGCTGGCTGAAAGCTCAGACTCAGGCACAATGCACTGAGATGGCGCCTACACACCAATATTACAGCTAAAAATACATTCATTGGTTCAAGAATAAAAGTTTAAATGGCAGAGGGAATTTTTTGCCATGTAAACAGTGTCATTTAGAAATAAAATATACTCCATACAAATCATGACCGTTTCCATTTAAATATGTTATTTCTCTCAGTTTACTGTATAATTCGGTGGTGGTAGTTCCATTTTCATTTTTAACTTTCACATCTAAGTAGTGAATGCTTTTCTGACTGTATTCTGCAGTATATTTAACAGTGGTATATTGTATGTAAAGAGAAGCATTCAAATCTTCCTCATCTGACTTCCAGATAAGAAAGATATCATCAACACAGCGTAAGTAACAGACAATTTTTTTATTGAATAGAGCATTTTCTAAGATGAACCATTTTCCTCCATGTACATAAATATATAGCTAGGAGTGAGATTGCTTCCTATAGCGCTCCCTTGGAGCTGTAGCTACCTGTAAGAAAATCTTAAACCATGCACGGCACTGGCCCAAGGAGAAGAGTGAGCAGAAATCTCTATGAGAAGAAATAAAAGGCCAATATATCTTAGTAGGGGCCCATCTTGCAGTGCAAGCACCTATGGGAATAGTAGCTATGCTATGCTCTTGCTTCTCCTTACATTTATTATTTCATTTATATGTATTTCACTTTATATTTGTGTGCCCTCGGTATAACCACCATGATTATGGAGAACTGAAACCCTTTCCAAGCTCAGTTACAATTTCTTTGTTCCTAAATTTTAAAGTAAATATGTAATTGGTCAAGGGGTGCCTAATCTTTTGCATTCAATATGTATGTACCAAATGGCTTTGCTGGAATTTACTGCAGAACAGTCTGCCAGTGTGAACTCTCATTAAAAGTATTTATGTGTTAATTGCAGTGATTCACAATATCCAGAACTTTTGGATTTGGTTTCTCTAAACCCTAATTTGGATATTAAAATCAGAATTTAATTGAAAACAATTAGTCTACCCAGCCAGAAACGAAGGGTTTATCCAAACCTTGCAAAAATGCTAGGATAGGGCCTAATCCAGGATTGGTGCATCTGTAGGTTAAGTTGTATTGGAGCCATTAATGATCCAGAACAGTTGGAATCAGAGGGGAACCCTAACAGCCTGGGGATTATGGCATAACTGGCCAAACATTTTTGATCATAGTCTCTTTGGAGACTTACAGATCTGCATAAGAATTTTATTGCAAGATATCTGTCTGTTTCTTTAAAATTTTATGTCAGTATTAGCAGGGCCATGTCTGTATATAGGTACCCAAGGGGGCCTGTGCCTAGGGCGGCAGCCTTAAACTGGTGGCCCTCTGGTACCTGTATAATCTTTATCATTGTTTTTTTTTTTTTAATATAAAAACCCTCCTCAGCCGCCACCAGATGTTTCCTGGCCAAATATGGCAGCAGAACTGGGGGGGGGGGGGGGGGGATGGGTGGTAAGGATTCCCACCATAATCGCTGCCATGTAGAGGAAGTGAAGTCACGTGCACCTATAAGCACGTTGTCGCTTCCGCAGCGTAATGGCGTCGTTAGTTCGGTGCCTAGGATGTCACTGGACCTAAATACATGGAATCCCATGGTGGTGGCTATGTAGAACAGATAGCTGTGGAATATGGCCTGATTTGACCCTTGCTGATAGGATTTTCTCCTGACCCAATCAACATCTGAACAAGCCCAAATCAGATTGGCATAAAAGAGGCAATATATCCACTGTTTTGTAGAGTTTAGTTCCTTTACAATAGAAAGGTTGCTAAGTCTGCGTCACTCAACCTTGGCATAAGCCCTGCCGCCAGGTCCATTTCTGATGCCTGCTGTTTTGTTTGCTATGGTTATTTGTTATTTATTGGTACCGGGGGTTGATTAGTCCACAATAACATGGCAGGGAATGTGATTTATTGAGAAAGATGTTGTTTGCTTAAATGTCAAGCGATTTGGTACTTGATATATCACCCTGTGTATAAAACTTACACCATGATATTTATTTTGATTCTGTGCAGGTAACAGGGTTATCGGTTGTATGAAACGACTGCTGCACTTGTTCTGATTTGTTTATGTTCTGAAACTCCTCTCACATCTGTTCCCACTGTGTCCAGTATAACAAAGCTCCTCTTTCCATTGCTCTAAAGATAAGCTGCGGCGGCCACTGTGGTATTGTCTGTGTCTGCAGAATGGCAGGAAACCGGGGGGTCCGGTACAGCCGCAAAATTGCTGAGTTTCATCTTGGGAAATGTAACCCCTTGTTTTGCAATACACACAGCAAAGCAGAACTAAGCAGCCGCCTGGGAATTTGTGTAACAGTCTTCTAATGCACGGAATGGGCACATTTCCAGGAGCCACTTTATGGGCTTCAGGGCATTTTGCTTTAGAAATAGTCATCAGTGGGCTGCGTCCCCAATTGGAACAAACACATTCACGTTCTGGTTGGACATGGGCTACATTCAGGCTGATGGGCCGCAACACTGAAGAGGCCAGCTTGGTAGTCCGTTACCCAATGTATAGGATTTATTAAATAGACGAGCTGAATGAATAGGGCTTGTGCTTACATGCCTTTTGCCGCCTGTTTTAAATTAGGAAATATCTATGGTTCTGTTATTTCTGGCACATGAATCACTTTAGCACTTTCTGTCACTTCCTGATGCCAAAAAACTTCAAAGGAGCTGCTAAAACTAATTACCAGTCCACCAAGAAGCCCCTGATAATGAGCTGCTCAAAAGGCTGCTGAGAATGGAAGGGGTTGTTTTGAATTGCTCTGTTTATAAAGGAACAGGGGTATGGCCAGTGAAAACCGTTAAATTGGCAAAAATAATAGGAAAACATGATTTTTTTTTTTAATAATTGAAACCATAGGCAGATTGTAAGTTCAACACAAGTGGTGGTATTAGTATAGAGTACATAGTGCACTACTTTAAGGCTAGGGTCTATATGTAATATATGTTATATAATGAACGAATGGTTTATTTATGTGTAGAAAGCGCATGCACTGTAACGTTAATGGTTGCCAAAAGAGCCTTTATACACGTGCCCGCCTACCCATGGCGAGGTGCAGTCTGTACTCTGTGATTTGCCACTTTCATTGGCACAAGGAAGCTCTCTATATACCTGTATGTAACACTTGTCAGGAGCAGCCATTCAGTACAGAGCTGTGCAGGCAACTCCAACTTGTATGTATTAACTGATGTGCAGGTAGTTCCATCCCTTCACTCATCTTATTAAGCACATGTTCCATGTCAGCCACCATCAACCTTTTCTGATGTGCAAGTAAAGGGGATACATGTAATGGCATGGGGGCTGTATAGGCACAGTGTGGGCAACCCCGAACCCCTTGTTGCTTTGTAGGCCATGGTACCATGTGCTTCTATGCAGCCAGTGAATCATGCAGACAGGCAGCATCCAGTGATGTTGGTCCCTGCGCCAGGCATGTTTGGTACCCCCAGGTTATGTGAATTTAATGGCATTTATATCTTCCCACAGGTGCTGTGTGTAACTACTGCAAGCAGCGCGAGTCTGAACTTATCCAGAAAGAGGTAGGTTGTGCGCCCAGGCTGGAACAGTCATATACATCTAGAAATATGGGGGCAGTCTCAGTAATTATTCCCTCCAATCCAGGGTCGGACTGGGCCAGTAGGGCACCGGGAAAAAGCCCGGCAGGCCCCCCTCTGGTGCTCCTTCAGGCCGCCTGTCTCCTTCCCCCGACATGCTGAAGTAGGTTTAACTTACGCACACTCGGGGAGGGATTCGGGCAGGTGGCGGGGGGCCCCTGGGACGGCAGCACTGGTGGGCTCTGCACCTCCCAGTCTGACCCTGCTCCATCTGCCAACTGATCTGATGTTTAATAAGGATATAATAAGTCACTAGGGAATTCCATTACCACATAAAGGCACAAGGCTGAGGCAGGTCATGGAACTCCAAGGTGACTTCTAATATGCTTATTTTACACTAGGGGGTACATTTTTTTTTTTATTATACACAAGTTCAAGTGAGTCATGTGACAGAAATGACATCACAACACCCATTCTAACTGATGACATCACTGTTTAGAAGGATATAATTTACCGGATATTCAGGATATTATATATTTATAAACAAGATGAGCCCAGTGTATTCACTTAGATCCACAGTCAGGGAAACCTATTTTCAATTCCCATTCTGTCTGGTCTGGATAGAACCAACATTTCTGTTGGCCGCAGGCAGCCAAGCCTAGGTTCTAACGTCTGTAGGGAATCACCAAATGTATTATTTGTTGGATTCAGCCAAATGCCATGAGCAAATATTGATTGCCATTGTTTGCCCAGGACTTTAAAGTGTTCAGGTTGTGCTTGGCTGAACACGAAGGCTAACGGCCTTTGTTCCTAAAGGTGGCCATACACGCACCGATATTATCGTACGAAACCTCGTTTCGTACGATAATCGGTGCGTGTATGGCATGTCAGCGAGCCGACCGATATCGCAGGAAGCTGCTGATATCGGTCGACTCGCCGATCGGCCAGGTTAGAAAATTTTGATCGGGCGCCATAGAAGGCGCCTGACCAAAATTCTCCCTTCAGAGCTGAATCGGCAGAAGGAGGTAGAAATCCTATTGTTTCTACCTCCTTACCTGCCGATTCAGCCCTGAATGGTGTGTGGCGGATCTGACGATGTTTCGTGCGACCGACGGTCGTACGAAACATCGTGAGATCGCCACGTGTATGGCCAGCTTAAAACTACAGATTTTGGCATGAATATGGCAGTATGGCAACAAGCAGATTATTGCTTTCCTCAGCCAGGCATATTTCTCTATACCCAGCATGCACTGTTCCTGTTGCTTGCAAATCCATGCTTTCACACTCCTGCTATATACAGCAGGGCCGCAGGTGATACAGCTTGAAGCATCTTGCATAGTTCAGCAGCATCTGGAGCGGCCACAGATTAGACACAGTCACATTAGATTGATGGCAAAAGGATGTCCCATTCATATGTTTCTATTCCACACCAATAATGTAATTTTAAATCCCTGGCAGGAAGCAGTATATCTTCTCACTTCCTGTCTGGATTTATTTCTCCCTGCAGATCTCTCAACTTTCGGGCCTAGAAGAGAAATTTTCTCGTCTTTGGACCCAGTGCCAGCGGTGCCAGGGCAGCTTACACGAGGATGTTCTATGCACAAGGTAGGGCCATGGCGTTTGGGCCAGGGCTACCGATACTGTATATGAAGGGGGTTATATCCATGGGTGCCAGCCTTAGTGCTGCCATATAAAGTCAGCCATTCCGCTGCTGCACCATGAGACTGATTTATGATGCAGCAGCCATGTGACCTTGCGTGTTGCTAATAACAAGTGTGTCTCTCATCTGCTGATAACAGAATTGGGAGGAAATCAGTGCATCGTCTGATATTGTCTCCAAGTGTGAATATTTACCAGCTCTCACTGCCAGATCTGATTGACACACTTTATAAGACTTCCCCCCCATTATTATCTGTAGCTCCCCCTGAGGGATTCTTTTCCTTATTCCCAAGGGAAAAACAAACTGCTTCTTATCCGACTCCAAATCCATCCTGCGCTCACCAGCTGCCGGGGGTGTGACTAAAGCAGCACTCTGCATCTCCCTACCTGGGATATGGCACCCATAGATCTCTTATCAACCAGCCTGATAGCACCCAGCCTATCGTATAGTAAGGGGAGAGACGGCCACAAGCTTCCCATGGAGCAGGTGCTACTTGCAGACAGCTGTTATAAGATGGGCAGCTCAGGTGCAAAGGTCCATGGGAAAAGTACAGAGACCATGACAGGCCGAATGCTTTATGGCTGCCTTGTTTTCTCTTTCGTGGCTTGAAATTTACAGCCTCCATAAATGTTTCCTTGAAGCCAACATAGATTATTACTGTACTTAATATTTGTTTGCTATGGATTCATCCACCGGTATTTCAGTTACTGGTTATAGTATGGGTGGGTCGTATTTGCCCTCAGTTCTAACTGCTCTGGGGATGTTGCCCCCCTCAGTTCTAACTGCTCTGGGGATGTTGCCCCCCTCAGTTCTAACTGCTCTGGGGATGTTGCCCCCCTCAGTTCTAACTGCTCTGGGGATGTAGCCCCCCTCAGTTCTAACTGCCCTGGGGATGTATCCCCCCTCAGTTCTAATGGCCCTGGGGATGTAGCCCCTCTCAGTTCTAATGGCCCTGGGGATGAAGCCCCCCTCAGTTCTAATGGCCCTGGGGATGTAGCCCCCCTCAGTTCTAATGGCCCTGGGGATGTAGCCCCCCTCAGTTCTAACAGCCCTGGGGATGAAGCCCCCCTCAGTATTAACGGCCCTGGGGATGAAGCCCCCCTCAGTATTAACGGCCCTGGGGATGTAGCCCCCCTCAGTATTAACAGCCCTGGGGATGTAGCCCCCCTCAGTATTAACGGCCCTGGGGATGTAGCCCCCCTCAGTTCTAACAGCCCTGGGGATGTAGCCCCCCTCAGTTCTAACAGCCCTGGGGATGTAGCCCCCCCCCCTTTCCCCCCCAGTCCTAAGTGCCCTGGGCATGTAGGGTATATAAATCAAATTACAGATTGCATACAAACAGGTAGTAAAGCTGGTCATACCAATTGAAGTCAGTAGCCCCTAAATGTAAACTTCCTTGGGAAAAAAGGCCCCTTGTATCAAATCAGGAAGTGGGAAATTTGCAGCAGAAATGAATGTATAGTGGTTCATTACACTCACTGGTACAAGGAGTCCATTTTTATGAAGTGTAGCCTTTGACCTCAGGGAAGCCTGTTCCATGCAAGGGGTTAAACCTTTATTTTAGCTATGAAGTCACATATTCTTTCATATAATGGATATCTTTATGTCTCTCTATTTCTCACCTAACGTCTCAAACACTTTGTATGCCACAGCCGTGACTGCCCAATCTTTTACATGAGAAAGAAGGTGCAGAAAGACCTGGATGACCAGGAGAAGCTGATCCTTCGCTTTGGACCCCCAGCTTGGTAGGACCCTGTCCCTTCAGGACAAAGTGGACAGACTGAGATAAGATCTTCTCTCCTGTAGGTTCCTGATTGGGTTTGGGAAAGGAGTCAGGAGTTGGGCCTGCGATTTCCCAGATGTGTTTGCCAAACACAGATACGGATAGCGGCCATCATGCTTTCTGCATAACTACTGGACATTGCCCTCAGCTGCCACTGATCTGGGAGCATATAATGGACTGGCGATTGGGGTTTCTTTTTGGCACACCTTATTACCTTTTATATTCCCATTACAGATAAAAAAAGCTTTAAGGCACTTAAAGACCATAAGTTGCTATACCCTGTCATGGTGCCAGGCAAAGAGCTGCGCTCGGGCTGTATCGCCATGTTGGGGTTGGCAGGGGCACCATTCCCATTTGTTCCATTTGTACTTAGAATACAAACTGAGGGCTGCTCCTCTGCTTCTTTTCTGGGAAGACTTCAGGTTTGTTACACATTCTGTTTCATCCACTTGATGGATTCTCAGGTTTTTGTACCGACAACAAATATCTAAGGAATAAAATATTTTGCAGTAACTTATATTTCCCCTCTGGTCATTGCTGAGGAAGGAGGAATCCTTCCCTTAAGGCTGTGCTTTTACCTTTATGAGCAGGAAGTACACACTACAGTGGGTGCCGTACAGCACCGTATGTGCACCAATTGCATACATACGGTGGAGGCGGGACTTAGGCAAGCACGGGGGAGTGTCCGTGTCAGTAATGGTGCTGCATGGAAACAACATACACTGCAGTGTTTAAGGGGAAGTTTTGTCCGATAAAAGATATATCTATACTAAGCAACTTTGCTCTTCATTGCTCTCTGCGTATGCTTTTGATTTATTAGCTTTACTATTCTAGGCCACCGGTCAATACAGAGTCAATGTGCAACTTTAATTTTATTGTTCTTCTTTTTTTTATTTTCAGGCCATCAACTATTTCTTTAACGTGCATTTAAACTTGAAACCTGTTTCCTGGATAATTAACCCCTTTTCCATCAGATAACTATTTAACTATGGACAACAACAAAAAAAAATGAACATGTTCAAAAATAGAGGCAGATACTTGACTGTGGGCAACAGGGATAACAGCTAATGCTCCATATACTTAAATGGCAAGTAACTGAAAGGTGAAATTAACTTGCTAAGACCTGGCCATTCTGTAATATGCTACATGTTAACTTAAAGGTGATCTTTACAGCAAGGGTAGGCTCTGCTGAAACTGGCAGAAGTTGGGTAGGGCTATTTGAAAGAGCCAAATTGGCACCTGTTATAAAGGACCAACTAACTGAAAGAGCAAAACTTGGCACAAGTTAGATAGCATCAACTATTAAAGGGGAACTCCACTCAAACACACTTGAGCTGTTTGAAACGTAAACATTAATTTCAAACAACTTTGCAATAGTTAAATGATTTTAATGTTATAATAAGGGTTGGAACAGTTCCCTTTGTGACAATTGATTTAAAATAATTGATTTCAAATAAAATGTAACAGTAGTCACCTGTCCTCAGTCTGCATCTTCCCAATCCCCTGCACACATGATGTCAATAAGGAAAGGAACATCACAGTGCAATGCATTGTGGGTTATGTAGTTCCTGCATACTGTCTGTAAGCTGCGGGGAAGTTGTCACAGTTTATAACATCGGTGTTTTAGTCCCTCCTCCCCTGCCAGGATTTCAAATGATACAGAAAGAGAAGAACTGTTTTGCAGCTGGATTTCAGCATATACAAATGGTATTTATTCCTACTGTTTGATGGAACAGATTACAGTGATAGGTATATTAGGGGTTTCTGTGTTGTTTGGGGCTCTTTAACAAATTTTGGTTCAGAAGCCGGAGTTCCTCTTTCAAAAAAAACACATTGCTTAATCCAAGTTAAGTAGGACCAACTATTTGTCAAGGCATAACTTGCTGCAAGTTTGGTAGGACTAACTATTTGAAATATTAGTGCTTGTATAGGGCCAACTATTTGATGGAGCAGAACTTGGTGCATGTTAGGGAGGACCAACTCTGTTTGAAAAAGCAGTGCATGGATCAAGTTAGATCCAAATATGTGATGAACTTTGACACAAGTTAAAACAAGTTAGATTGGACCAACTATGTTAAAGGTGTGGGGTTTTGTTGGGCCAAACTAAATGGCAGCTGGAAGCTGCTTGTAGTTAAAATGAACAGGAAATAATACAGGCTGTTTGGGTGAGGTCTGCATTAATGAGCTGGCGTAATCCTCGCCCCTACGGGATTTTTAAACCTGATTTTCGGCCAGGTGTCTGTTGGGTAGACCTGTCAGCGTGCCCCATACAGAGGCAGATAAGATGCTAACTCAGATTAAAGGGGTCGAATCGGCACCTAAAATCCACCCATGAATGGTACCGATATTTTGGTTATAATTTGTGGTGTACTTTTTGAAGATGATACTGTCTTTTAGATCCAACTGCTGAAACGATTTAGCAGAAGTCTGCTTTCTGCCAGGTAAGACATCTTCCCATAATGCTTTTCATAGGTCTCTGACAGAATATGCCTTCAATGGTTGGCTGGCCAATCAAATCTAAATTTCCCACCCATGTGTGGGGTAAAACATGCTCTTCCAGGCTAGTGAGCTAGTTGACTGACTTATTGGACTTGATATACTTAGATCAAGCTCAGTGTGGGAACTTCTCACTGGGGAACTTCTTAACCATAAGGGTGAAGATACACGGAACTACTAGTAGCAGCTACTTGTCACGGCTACTAAAACAGACAATGCTGATCATTTACTGATAACTGTCTCTATGTGTGTTTTAGCGGAGGCAATTCTCAGTATTGTCTATGGCAGGGGATTTTCTGGCGTTTAGTTGCCGTGACAAGTAGCTCTGTTTGTCTTCACAGTTAAGGGCTGTGGCAGACAGGGAGACTAGTTGCCCGCGACAAGGGAGATTTTCCTCTCAAGGCAATTTCAGCGGCGCGTATGCCATCCCACCGGCGATTTACATACTCGCCGGTGGGATGGTATTTCGGGGAGATTAGTCACCCGCGACAAGGGAGATGAATCGCGGGCGACTAGTCTCCCCATCTGCCAAAGCCCAAATACTTTATGGGAGGGAGATAAGATACTAAGGGAAATGGCATTTTCTCTGCCTATGTATAAGCACAGGCCAAGAAACTGCTCCTGCATTATGGTGTGTCTGCACCCAGAGAGCCTGGGCACAGACTAGGGCTGTCAACTGGCCAGTAAAATACGAGCCAAGGCAAGGACTGCTATTGCAAAATTACGGACAGTGTAGGTGCCAGTAATTTTTTAATCCCCTTGCTTCCCTCCCCCCGGCCTACTCACAGAATTTGGACTGGTTCTGTCCAGTCTTGCCCTCATGATATCACTACTCTGCCCCATTTTGGACCTGCCCCTTACCTCAAGGCCGGCAAAGGCCTGAAGAAAAGGTGGTAACCCTAGTGCAGACACACAGAGTGGATCTTGGTACGAACATTTCAATGCTGAAATGGGCTCCATCGAGCAGCCAGGCGGTTTCTCAGCCTACGTGGAAGCACAGACCGAGGGAGCACCCCATGTGGCAGCAGCCTTATAGCAAACGCCCACAGCTTCTTACCTGAAATGATTACTGCAAACATGAACGCAGCCGGTTACCGGTGCTAGAGCAGCATGGTGTCCTACGAAGGAGTGTGCACAGCCCCCTTACGGCTCCTGATAGCATCTGTAAGGAAACAGATTAGGTTTATCTGATGCTTCATATGGCAGGGTATTGCCCTCCCCCCTCTCCCAAGCTCAGAGGCAAATACTGACAGGGATAACAGGGACTTTCACCATCAAACTACACAGTAACTAAAAGGTCCTCATTTTTATGGGGGTCACTGACCCCAGCAGCCAAAAAGCTATTCTGTCAGGCAACCATTTTATTGTTGTTACTTTTTATCACTTGTCTCCTATTCATAATCCAGTCTCTCATTCAAACTACTACATGGTTGCTGTGGTAATTTGGACCCTAGAAACCATATACAGTAGCTGCTAAAATTCCAAACTGGAGAACTGCTGAATAAAAAGCAAAATTTTTCAAAAACCACCAATAATAAAATCACCAATTATATATTGTTTTATAATAGCACTCTTTACGACATACTTTCATTCAAAGTTCATTCAACCCCTTTAGTAATGGCTAATAATAATGCAACTTGCAGCAGTATGTTTTGTGACAGGAGTAAAGGTTCTGGCAATGCGGTGACATCCTGTGACTATCCTGTACCTTAAAGGGCACCTCTTACCCTAAAATGGTATCCAGGGGTGCCAGGCTAATAGGGCCCGCACTCTGGTTGGGGGGAAACAATAGTATCCTACTGTGTTAGGTTGCCTGCAGCTCTCGTCTTGGGCAGCCATGTTGGGCGTACGCATAACGTGCCACTACTTGCTCATTATCCCCATTAGTGTGATGTAGGAGGGCAAGTCGCATCCACCGCTCTATGCACACGCATGCGCAAAATGAACTAGTGGGTGGAGTTCCCTTTGAATAGATGTTGTTGCAATATAATATACCTATTTTTATAACTATTTCAATTTTTTAAATATTTTGGTCCAAATAAGTGCGGGGTTATTGCAAGATTTTCTGGGCACCACAGTTTGTAGTCTGCAAATGTACAGATGGGGCCCTTTTAATAAATGGGCAAAAGGGGCATTTGGCCAGGGCCCAACATGATAAGGGGCCCACTAGCATACTTCCATAAGGGATAACTTTTGGCCGAAGCATCCTGCATAAATGACAAACCCCTCATTATAGTTATTTTAATTACTTTGCCTTTTTTTTTTTCTTATGGCATCGCCATTTAATCATTTTTCTGCTCTCAGGGCTGTTGGGCCAGGGGGGCGCACCTAGTCTTACTTCAGTAAGCGCAGACCATTTCTTCCCTGCTGCCTTACTGTATTGAACTTTATCTGATAGAGGGTTATTCTATCACAAATTTCTTGGGGCAGTGGGGGCCACCAATGAAATATTGCCCAGGGCCTGCTGGTACCGATAGAATGATACAACTCATAGGGCCGAGAGGCTTCTCTATAATACTGACAATATATGTATCTAAAGAAATAAAGGTGAGAGGCTTCCTCAAATCTCAGTTCCTTTAAATAGAAAGTGGAACTGATTTAGTAGTGGGGAAAAAACACCATAACATGCAGGAAACTAAACTATACCACTTAGTTCAGATAAGGGCACCAAAATATGAGAGCGGACTCCTGAAGCCTGTGGCTGAGAGGTGAGTAGTTATTTGGGCAAGTGATATTGTCCTCCCTAATAGACTATCCTCACACAATTTCCACACTGACTGTCTCTCTGTAATCCTCCTTATTAGCATTGCAGCTGCTTACAATAGGGTATCGGTTGCATGGGCGTCCGCAGAAAATTTTCCAAGGGGGGGCAAGTAAGCTAGTATCATCCTGCAACAGACAAAAAAAAAAAAAAAAAAAAAAAATATATATATATATATATATATATATATATATATATATAAATATATATTTTTTTTTTTGCAGGATGATACTAGGGGAGGCTAAAGATGGCCCATACACAGACTGACCTACAGCTAATGTGACACTTAGTGGATTCGCTGCTGGCGTAAAAAGTTAACCTCCCAACTACCTCTTGCCGTTCCCACTGACTCCCAGGGATACTGTACAAAAGTGCGGGGGGTGCTTTTTTTTTTTACCCTAAAATGTTTAGGATGTAAAAGTATTCATACGCGCACTTCTGTTAGGGGATCTGCAAACATTTGTGTTTGTGATCAGTTAGCTTAAAGGGGTAGTTCGCATTCGAATTCACTTTTATTTTTAATGGTTTTTCAGTTATTTAGCTTTTTGTTCAGCAGCTCTCCATTTGGTATTTCAGCAGCTATCTGGTTGCTAGGGTCTTATTTACCCTAGCAACCAGGTAGTGGTTTAAACAAGAGATGGGAATATGAATAGTTAAGGGGCCTACTTGGAAAAATAAGTAATACAAAATTATAATAATAATAAAATTGTAGCCTCACAGAGCAATATTTTTTGGCCCCCATTTGAAATCTGTATAGAGGCAGAAGAGAAAGGCAAATTATTCAAAAAAATTAATAAGAAAGACCAATTGCAAAGTTGCTAGGAATAGGCCATTTTATAACATACTAAAGGTTAACTTAAAAGTGAACCACCCCTTTAGATGTGTTTATGTTAGTTTTATAGCAAGAAAGGCAGTGGGTACTGACTCCCCATTATATACAGTGAGACGCAGTCCGTATTTACAAACCCAGCACATTATATACAGTGAGAGGCAGTGGGTACTGATGGCAGATATTCAGGCCCTGGCACTATAACACTGGCACTGATACACAACATTGGCCCCACTGTAACTTACTATAAATGAACAAAACAATGACAAAAAAAAAAAAAAAATAGTAAGTGCAAAAAACAACAACAAATATATAAACACACAATGATCTTTTTCAGAGGGAAAGAGTTAACTTACCCTCCATGTGTTAGGGTAGGGGATAGATTATAAATTATTATAGATGTCAGGTCAGGCAAAAAACAATTTAATGTCAGCTAGTGATTCTTTAGAACTGTATAGTACCTGCGTATAGTGCCTGCGTATAGTGCCTGCGTATAGTGCCTGCGTATAGTGCCTGCGTATAGTGCCTGGGTATAGTGCCTGGGTATAGTGCCTGCGTATAGTGCCTGCGTATAGTGCCTGCGTATAGTGCCTGCGTATAGTGCCTGCGTATAGTACCTGGGTATAGTGCCTGGGTATAGTGCCTGCGTATAGTGCCTGCGTATAGTGCCTGCGTATAGTGCCTGCGTATAGTGCCTGGGTATAGTGCCTGCGTATAGTGCCTGCGTATAGTGCCTGCGTATAGTGCCTGGGTATAGTGCCTGGGTATAGTGCCTGCGTATAGTGCCTGGGTATAGTGCCTGGGTATAGTGCCTGGGTATAGTGCCTGGGTATAGTACCTGTGGGATGAAATCTGCAGCAAAAGTTGAGAGTTGGTTCTCAGGTAAAGTTACAGCTGCAGATTCTACTTTTCAGTCTTCATTTCTGTTTCCAGTTTACAAAATCTCCCGATCCCTGTGTGCATCTGTGCTCTGATTGGTCAATTTTACTGTCTGTCAAGGAAGCTGTGCTCTGATTGGAGAATCCACAAGAAGAAAGATCCAATCGGAGCACAGCAAAACGGGCTTGAGGAGACAGTGCAGAAAGGAGTAAGGTTTGGTTTTTTTTGCTACTTTTCCAGGGGGGGGCAAGTGCCCCCTCTTGCCCCCTTCTGTGGACGCCCATGATCGGTTGGGCTGTACTGCCAAAAGGGAATCTGGGCAAATGCAGACATATTTGGGGTTTATAGTATGTAGTAGAACTAATTCTAAAGCAACTGGACTTTCTGAGTCTGTACTTTATATACTGTACCAGTAATGATCCAGGACTTAATTGTTGTACACAGGACATATTTTTTGGGTCAGTGACACTGCACATGCTCAGTGCACTCCGGCAGCTGGTGAGAAGCTATGTTTTAGGGTTGATGGAAATTAGGTTCTTATGTCATAGAATATGTTGCTGCATCACTGATTATTACATTTGGGTGCAAACTTCACTGGTTCCTGAGCTACAGGTACCACACAATGTGAATCTGAATCAATCACTATTTAGCCTTATATTGTGCCATTTATACTCTATATATACAGTATATTGTGCCATTTATATTCTATATATACAGTATAGTGTGCCATTTATATTCTATATATACAGTATAGTGTGCCATTTATACTCTATATATACAGTATAGTGTGCCATTTATACTCTATATATACAGTATAGTGTGCCATTTATATTCTATATATACAGTATATTGTGCAATTTATACTCTATATATACAGTATAGTGTGCCATTTATACTCTATATATACAGTATAGTGTGCCATTTATACTCTATATATACAGTATAGTGTGCCATTTATATTCTATATATACAGTATATTGTGCAATTTATACTCTATATATACAGTATAGTGTGCCATTTATACTCTATATATACAGTATAGTGTGCCATTTATACTCTATATATACAGTATATTGTGCCATTTATACTCTATATATACAGTATAGTGTGCCATTTATATTCTATATATACAGTATATTGTGCAATTTATACTCTATATATACAGTATAGTGTGCCATTTATATTCTATATATACAGTATAGTGTGCCATTTATACTCTATATATACAGTATAGTGTGCCATTTATACTCTATATATACAGTATAGTGTGCCATTTATATTCTATATATACAGTATATTGTGCAATTTATACTCTATATATACAGTATAGTGTGCCATTTATACTCTATATATACAGTATAGTGTGCCATTTATACTCTATATATACAGTATATTGTGCCATTTATACTCTATATATACAGTATAGTGTGCCATTTATACTCTATATATACAGTATAGTGTGCCATTTATACTCTATATATACAGTATAGTGTGCCATTTATACTCTATATATACAGTATATTGTGCCATTTATACTCTATATATACAGTATAGTGTGCCATTTATATTCTATATATACAGTATAGTGTGCCATTTATACTCTATATATACAGTATAGTGTGCCATTTATACTCTATATATACAGTATAGTGTGCCATTTATACTCTATATATACAGTATAGTGTGCCATTTATACTCTATATATACAGTATAGTGTGCCATTTATACTCTATATATACAGTATAGTGTGCCATTTATACTCTATATATACAGTATAGTGTGACATTTATACTCTATATATACAGTATAGTGTGCCATTTATACTCTATATATACAGATCTTCCCTGCTAAAGGGCTGTGGCCCTTCTGGGCTAGTAAAGAACCCCAAAGCATAATGTGTAGTGGTTTTAGCCTACTTTAACTTTTAGTTCTCCTTTAACTTTCTATATTTAAAACACAATAGATATAAAGCCATAAATTACTTGTAAGCTATATGTTATGAATCCTGCTTTGTGGCGTTGTTTGTGTCACACAACTCTGAATCCTGTATATTATGAGAAATATTACACCCCTGATGTCACCTTAAACTTCTATGACCCTTATAAAAAATGTAGTTTGTGGCCTTTTAATTGTGGCGGATTTCTAATATCTTTCTAATTTACGACCAAGGGGTGGAACATATTCCCTATATAAAGTAGGACTGTCCAACCTATAGTCTTACAAGTACAAATAAAATAAAAAAGTCAAGAAATATATAAAGGGGCGTATTTATTATGTTGTGTAAAACTAATTCGCCGAAAAAATGGAGTAAAAAGCTGTGTAAAATAAATCGAAAGGATCGCCATCTGAACGCCGGATATTACGCTGTTATTTTCCATACGTTCCGGTGGAAGAAAAAACGTGTAAAACAATTAGGCGATTTTAAGCCTGGAGATGTGTGGGGAATTTTCTCGCCGTTTTTTACACAGCATAATAAATATGCCCCAAAATGTGTCTTTACGTTGTCCTGCTGCCTCCTCCTTGCTTTGCCATGCTTGCTCTCCCCCACTTTTCTGCAGGCCAAACCATGTGCGGGTCTTAGGGCAGGTTACATTTTACTTTTTTTTTTAAACTCTTAAAGGAGTGGTTCATCATTAACTTTTAAAGTGCTATAGAATGACAAATCCTAAGCAACTTTTCAATTGGTCTTCATTTTTTTATCTTTTATAGTTTTTTTAATTTTTTGCCTTCTTCTGCCTCTTTCCAGCTTTCAAATGACCCCGGCAGCCAAAAGCTATTGCTCTGTGAGGCTACAGTTTTATTGTTATTGTTACTTTTTATCACTTATCTTTCTATTCAGACCCTCTCCTATTCATATATCAGTCACTCTCTCAAACCAGTCCCTGGTTACTAAGGTAAATTGTACCCTAGCAACCAGAAAACTGCTGAAACTCCAAACTGGAAAGCTGTGTAACTAAAAGTAAAATAATTAAAAAAAAAAAACCCACCAATAATAAAAAATGAAGACCAACTGCAAATTGTCTCAGAATCTCTACATCATACAAAAAGTTAACTTAAGGGTAAAAAACCCCTTTAAAAATGTTCAGGTTAGGTTATACCAGGCAAACCTCAGTGACGTCTGGAAGTCGTTGTTTTAATCGAATTCCGGAGGTTCTACAGTGAAGAAGGGAAGGAAATCAGATTAAAGTGTATTTTAACTGGCCTAATAAACTGACAATGATGTCTTTTGAATACAGATCAGTGTGTGCACCATACCAATATATGTAAAGATGTGTGTAAAACATCTGAATTACATTACATTAACATTTATTTATTTATAAAGTGCCAACATATTCCGCAGTGCTGTACAATAAGTGGGTTACATACATTGGACATACAGACAGTGTCGGACTGGGACCCCAGAGGCCCACCAGAAACCTCAAGACCATGGGCCCACTCTCCAACATATTTTTTCCTCCTTTCCTCACCCAACCTCTTTATTATCCTATTATTTTTATTTACATTCTAGCATCTATTCTATCTATTTCTCCTCTTTGTTCCCATTCAGAAGTAGGGAATGACCATGAAGTAGGCCAAATGGTCAGAAGCAGGAGGGCCCACTGACCCCTGGGCCCACCGGGAGTTTTCCTGGTATCCTGGTGGGCCAGTCTGACACTGCATACAGAGTAACATATAGCAATCAGTAACCGATACAAGAGGTGAAGAGAGCCCTGCCCAAAAGAGCTTACAATCTGAATATAATCAGAAAGAATGTGAAGGAAAGCTTTGGACCATACCATTGCAGATGTGAGGTGGGGACCAATAAAGGAACACAACGTGGGGGGGATTAGGGTACTGCAGGCAGAATTAGGCACCCGCTGAGGAGGGTGCTGGGAGTTGCCCAACCGCAACAGGCCATTGGTTGCAGATAAATGATCTGTATAAATCACAGGGACCCATAAAATCTATTTCTTTTTTTGTCTTGGATCCTGTCACAACTCAGCCCAGCTATCACGTTATGAGGGACTGTGGTAGCAGAAAATATTTCTATGTGTATTATTCAAGGGTAATTCTAATTTCAGTGTGACTTGCACAGTGTTGGATCAAGGAAACTGATGCCCTGCTGAGACTCAGGTGAATTCCCTCCTGGGCCTGAAACTGGCTTTATAACGCCAGGTGTCCAACGGCTTGAGCAAACATTGTTGAGAGGCCCAGATATGTGCTGCAGTAAATCTCACCATTTTTCAAGTGTGCCATAAAAATCACTGAATGCGGCTGCACTGGAGTGATTTCTGGCTTTGAAAAGCAAAGGGTGCCTTGACCCCTGTGTGAATAACTGCCACTTTATGTAAAGCTTCAGCACACCGACTGCATGAAACCTATGCCCTTGGCAAACATGGAGGGGTGAGCTTCTCTCACAGATTTACAGAGGGGTCCAGTCTGTGTCTCCGGATGATCTGTAATGTGTAGCTGGGTAGAAGAAAGCCAATGGCCCCAACATTATTATAAAGGCAGAGCCATGACAATGTGTCCCAGTATAATACATGTATGAGGGCAGCACCATGTTGGCAACAGGGCACCATTAAGGTACAATGGACCTGGGCAAAATTTAATTGGTGTCCCCCCAAGAAATTCATGACAGAATAACCCTCAAGCACATGAAGTTAAATAGAGTAAGGCAGGCAGTGGTCAGCGCTTACTGAAGTAGGCATGATCCCCAGGTGTACAGCCCTGGGAGCAGAAAAATTATAAAAAGTTGATGCGATAAAAAAAGGCAAAGGATTTAAAAGAATCATGCTCTAAGCCCCTTCCAGTTGATGAGGTGTCTGTCATCCCTGCAGGATGCTTTTCTTAAAAGTTATCTTATATGAAAGGTAGGCTAGTGGGCAACCTATCCTGGTGGGCCCTGGGCAAGTGCCCCTTTTGCCCATTTAGCGAAAACATTGGGGTACAATGCATTGGGGTCATTGGCACTATTCAGCCTTTGTAATGTGCTGGGGACCAGGGCCATTTTAATAAAGAATTGTGAACAAATCAGCACTTTCTTGACGTGAAAACAATTATATATTTATTATAACATGGTGAAATACAAAAATCCGAAGTTTTGGTCTCACCTGGAGAAAAGGCCCCCAGGTAGAATGGAAACGTCGGATTTTTGTATTTCACCATGTTATAATAAATATATAATTGTTTTCACCTCGAAAGAGTGCTGATCCATTCACAACTCTATATCTATCTATCTATATATATATATATATATATATATATATAGATATATTGGTCAAAAAGATCGATTAATTTATTTATTAATTTATATAAAATTACTGCCAAAATTGCTTCCAAAAACAGATAGGCAAGTTATTGCTCCTCAGACTCCCGTGACCCTTTCACTAAGGGTGAAGACACACAGAGCTACTAGTAGCAGCTACTTGCAATGACTACTAAAATAGACAATGCTGATCTTTTACTGATAACTGTCTCTATGTGTGTTTTAGCAGAGGCAATTCTCAGTATTGTCAATGGCAGGGGATTTTCTGGAGTTCAGAAGCCATGAAAAATTAGCTGCTACTAGTAGCTCCGTGTGTCTTCACCCTAAAGCTGAACATTAACTCTTATTGGGTTGATGTCTCACCCCTTGAAAAATGCCCATGCATGGATACTTAGAAAGCTGCATTGTCTGCAACAGGCATTTCTATTGTGCGATTTAGTCAATGGATTCCGTATGTGGCCAGCATTAAAACAACATGCTTTCATCATCCTCGGTTAGTAAAGGGCACAACTGTAACACAAGGGGTCTTTCACCAACCCTGGGCAAATTTGAAGTGATTCATTTGGTTGCCATGGGTAACTACAGAGGTGCACACATGCCCAGTATTTTATAAATAAATCCCATTGTGCCTCAGCTTTCATGCTGAGTATGTGGTACATGTACCTTCCCTTCCTTGCTGCAGCCCTGCCTGACTTCCAGCTGCTGAAGTGACTGTAGGTCACCTGACTGGCACCGTAGTTGCCTTAAAAATGGCAGTGCTGGTCACATGATCAACACAATTCAGACAGGAGCCTTATAGGGTGGAAAATCAAAATGGTAGCATTCTATCCACCACCCTCAAGTAAATGAGCATTGGTGTACCTTAAAATAATTAACCTTTATTCAAGTATTTATTTAGTGACACAGAAAGCCCCTGTATTTCTCTTTTGCTGGATTTTATACAACACTTTCTTTGTTTGATTCCTGACTTCTCCTTTAGCCAGTGAGTCCCAAGTCATTGTGGCACTCTGCTTTGGATTTTGCAAGAACACAAAGTTTTATTTATGAAGAGAAAATGGGGGTTCTGTAACTACAGGAAGGCTAGGGCCCCCCTCTGAGAGGAAAATTCCACAAATCAGGGATCTGTAAGGTGCAGCCCTCCATTTACTGTTAGGCTACAGCTCCCAGCACCCCCTCCAGCTCTGGAACTTGTATGAGCTGCCAGCTAGAAGAACAATGAACCGATCAAGTCACCATACTGTAAAATGGCTGGGTAGTTACTGGACTTTGCCCACTGTGGGATTTTATATTAGTTATAAATAACACAGTCGCTTTTTATCTTACACACATAATCGATTCCCTCCGGCTTGTGAGTGCCAACGGATGCTGTGCCCTGGGCTTGATGGGAAGAAATGGGTGATTATCACCACTTAGTTAAAAGGCCTGTTTCCTTTAATAAGAAGACTATTGGGGAAAAAAATGAACATTATCTAAACAAGTGCAAAAAATGTGGGGCTTATGGTTTACAGGTATGGGATACCTTATCTGGAAACCCAATATCCAGAAAGCTCAGAATTATGGAAAGCCTATCTCCCATAGACCCCATTTTAATCAAATGATTTAGATTTTTAAAACTGATTTCCTTTTTCTCTGTGAAAATAAAACAGTGCTTTGTATTTGATCCCAACTAAAATATAATTAATCCTTACTGGATGTAAAATAATCCTATTGGATTTAATTAATGTTTTATTGATTTATTAGTAGATTTAAGGTATGAAGATCCAAATTACGGAAAGACCCCTAATCCGGAATACCCTTGGTCCCAAGCATTCTGGATAGGAATGAAATTTTGCTGCAGTTCTTATCCCCTATAGCCAGGACTGACAATTTGTGAATTCTGGCAAATGCCAGAGGGGCTGCTGTAAGATGCCATAGACAGTCACTATTTATTGGGCCTGTGGGGGCTGTTTGGGCCTCTATGTACTTGAAAGCCTCTGGGTCTGTTTTGAGTCCCACTCAAGGCCTGTCTATAGCAATCAGCAGAAGCATTTCCACGTCCCCTGATCAAAACCACACATCTTATTGTGCTATGGGCTATTGCACCTGGGTACATGCTTTTATTACATATGGAGGTTTACCTTTATGCAAACGCCAGTGCTAGTTAAACATTGGTAAAAATGAAATTTTATAAAAGAAATATGGAAATGATGTTGTGGCCGAGTCCATTAAAGGAATACTGTCAGGGGAAAACACATTTTTTTCAAAACACATCAGTTAATAGAGCTTCTCCAGCAGAACTGTGCATTGAAATCCATTTTTTAAAGGCACAAATAGATTTTTTTAATTTTCAAATCCAAGTCCTGCTTGGGACTCCTCCAGTTACATGGTACAGGTATAGGACCACTTATCCAGAATGCTCAAGACCAAGGGTATTCCGGATAAGGGATCTTTCCGTAATTTGGATCTCCATACCTTAAGTCTACTAAAAAAAATCAATAAAACATTAATAAAACCCAATAATGATTAATTATATCTTAGTTGGGATCAAGTACAGGTACTGTTTTATTATTACAGAGAAAAGGGAATCATTTAACCATGAAATAAACCCAATAGGACTGTTCTGCCCCAATAAGGGGTAATTATATCTTAGGTGGGATCAAGTACAGGTACTGTTTTATTATTACAGGGAAAAGGGAATCATTTAACCATGAAATAAACCCAATAGGACTGTTCTGCCCCCAATAAGGGGTAATTATATCTTAGTTGGGATCAAGTACAGGTACTGTTTTATTATTACAGGGAAAAGGGAATCATTTAACCATGAAATAAACCCAATAGGGCTGTTCTGCCCCCAATAAAGGGTAATTATATCTTAGGTGGGATCAAGTACAGGTACTGTTTTATTATTACAGAGAAAAAGGAAATCATTTTTAAAAATTAGAATTATTTGCTTATAATGGAGTCTATAGGAGATGCCCTTTCCTAATTTGGAACTTTCTGGATAACAGGTTTTCGGATAAGGGATCCCATACCTGTAGTAGGAGAAACAATACGTTACCTGAAAGCAGTTCTAATGTGTAGCACTGGCTTCTTCTGAAAGCTCTGACTTACACCAATATTACAACGAAAAAAATATATTTGTTGGTTCAAGAATAAAATTTTAAATGGCAGAGTGAATTATTTGCTATGTAACAGTGTAATTTAAAAGTAAAAAGTATACCATACAAATCATGACAGAATCCCTTTAAGATTTCCCCACTGCTCCAAGTAAGAACAGGATGGAGGGAGGCTGCTTATCTCTGCTCATTAGTGTGGCTGCCATGACAGGAAATTACAATTTAGGGCCTTAGTTTAATCACCAGCACAAGCTTAAGCTCTTGTGTAACTTATCATGTAGGTGCATGTGGCATTTGTGGTTGTTATCAATGATGTGGGCCAGTAGGTGCCTCAGTGGCCATTAATTATCTTGCCAGCAATGGTTTCCTCTCCCCCTTTGATGAAGGGCTACTTTTTGGGATTTGGCTCTTGTTTCAGTTTATCATTCCCCTGCCATAGTGCAGAAAGCATTCCCCCTAAGGATCACTCTCACCCCATGCCCCCGTAACACTTCAGCTGGCCGGGAATATTGTGGGGTTTTTCTAGTCTTGTGCCCACCAGTTTGTGATTGTGCTATTTAGAGAGGATGAGGTGGCAATAGATATAATAGGGGCCACAGGAGGAAAGCTCATCTATCACTCAGCCTGACACAAAACATATAAATACATATAAGACTAAAACTTTAGTGGTTGCCATGGGGTACAGGGCTCCCTGGTCGATCTGGTCCTGTCTCTAAAGGCCCCCATTCAGTCCCTTAGACCAATTCAGCAGCTTATCAGCCCTTGTAGGGGCACCAACGATGGGTCTGCCCAACTGACATATGGCCTAAAATCGTCCAGATATCAATCGGGCAGGTTAAAAGATTTAGTCGGATCGGGAATTGCATCTGCTCGTTGATGCGGTCCCAGAACCGACTGCGCCCACTGCCGTCATTTTAATTCGATCCTTTGGTCCCAGGGCCAAACGTCCGAATTAGCCTTGGCGAGGTCACCAAGCGAGCGGCTCTTCTCCTGATATCCCCATCTACGGGTGGGCAATATCGGGAGAAGGTCTGCTTGCTTGGCAACCTCGCCAAGTGAGTGGATCTTAACGTGTATGGCCACCTTAATTGTATAACTTTGCCTTAGGAGGTGCAGTAGGGAAAGCAAGGTCCTTTCATCACTGAGACCATTAGGTCTCATCTCATTTATAAACACTGGGCAAATTTGCACCTGGGCAGTAACTCATAGCAACCAATCACTCCGTTTTTTTTCAGGTAGCTGCAAGTTGAACATTGAAAGGAATCATCTGATTGTTTACCATGAATAACTGCCCAAGTGCAAATTTGCCCAGTGTTTATAAATGAGAACCAAACCTTGGACATCACTTTACCAGGAGGAATAAAGTTTAACTTTAATAGACAAACTTCCATTTTTTATACCTACATTCAGCTTGTGAAACAATTGCACTCTCTGCCAGTGGCATAACTACCATATAGTAGATCCTATGGAAGTTTGTCTCTTAAAGTGGTAGGAAAGTGATGCCCGAGGCATAGTTCTCATTTATAAGCAATGGGCAAAAACAATCAGATGATTACTTTCAATGTTCAACTTGCAGCTACCTGAAAAAAAAAAACTAATGACGGATTGGTTGCTATGGGTTACTGCCCAGGTGCAAATTTGCCCAGTGTTTATAAGGTGTTATACTTTACCAGGAGGGTTAAAGTTTAACTTTACGAGACAACTTCCATTTTTATTCTTAAATTAAGCTTGTGAAGCAATTGCACTCTCTGCCAGTGACATAACTGCCATATGGCAGATCCTGCAGCCGCAGGGGAGCATGGGAAACAGGCAACCAGTTATAAGGTAGTCCCCGAGCTGGGCAGGACCAGGGGCTGCAAGGAGTGACATGCTGAGACCCCCAAACATTTCTTGCTGATGTTGCCCAGTGCCTTCCGGTTATGCCACTGCTCTCTGCTATAGTGACACAGCCCCCCTCTAAGCATGTTGGGGCGAGGGTGGCAGAATCAGGGCTGCTCCCTCAGGTAGTTCTGGCCCCAATAAACCCCTGGCCATTGTAGGGAGCATGGCTGCTGCGCTTAGGGAGGAGAAACTGCACAAGGGCTTTATTGCAATGGTTGTTTAGCTTTTTTAGTTCCACTTGAAGTTATAACTTTGATATGCCCCCCCAACCTCTTATCTCATAAAATGAATATAGAACCTCTCTGTGCATCAGTCATTCAGCCACGAATATGAAGGACAGAAAATACATATTTACTCCATATCTCACCCTAACTGACCCTCAGGATGGACATTCAGGGCAGTGACATTAGTCAACAAATCTCCCTTGTTGCGGGCGACTAATCTCCCCACAATGCCATCCCACCAGCTAGAATGTAAATCGCCGGTGGGATGGCATACGTTTTGCTGAGATGTCCCAAATTTTCCTCTCAAGACGACTTTGGGCAACTGTGGGACATCACAGCGACGCGTATGCCATCCCACCGGCGATTTACATTCTAGCCGGTGGGATACATTGCGGGGAGATTAGTCGCTTGCGATAACGAAGATTTGTTGTGGGGCAACTAATCTCCCCGCGATCCACTGCCCTCAGATATACAGTGGTGTGAAAAACTATTTGCTCCCTTCCTGATTTCTTATTCTTTTGCATGTTTGTCACACTTAAATGTTTCTGCTCATCAAAAACCGTTAACTATTAGTCAAAGATAACATAATTGAACACAAAATGCAGTTTTTAAATGAAGGTTTACGTTATTAAGGGAGAAAAAAAACTCCAAATCTACATGGCCCTGTGTGAAAAAGATTGTTAAAAAATAACTTAACTGTGGTTTATCACACCTGAGTTCAATTTCTGTAGTCACCCCCAGGCCTGATTACTGCCACACCTGTTTCAATCAAGAAATCACTTAAATAGGAGCTACCTGACACAGAGAAGTAGCCCAAAAGCACCTCAAAAGCTAGACATCATGCCAAGATCCAAAGAAATTCAGGAACAAATGAGAACAAAAGTAATTGAGATCTATCAGTCTGGTAAAGGTTATAAAGCCATTTCTAAAGCGTTGGGACTCCAGCGAACCACAGTGAGAGCCATTATCCACAAATGGCAAAAACATGGAACAGTGGTGAACCTTCCCAGGAGTGGCCGGCCGACCAAAATTACCCCAAGAGCGCAGAGACAACTCATCCGAGAGGCCACAAAAGACCCCAGGACAACATCTAAAGAACTGCAGGCCTCACTTGCCTCAATTAAGGTCAGTGTTCACGACTCCACCATAAGAAAGAGACTGGGCAAAAACGGCATGCATGGCAGATTTCCAAGGTGCAAACCACTTTTAAGCAAAAAGAACATTATGGCTCGTCTCAATTTTGCTAAAAAACATCTCAATGATTGCCAAGACTTTTGGGAAAATACCTTGTGGACCGACGAGACAAAAGTTGAACTTTTTGGAAGGTGCGTGTCCCGTTACATCTGGCGTAAAAGTAACACAGCATTTCAGAAAAAGAACATCATACCAACAGTAAAATATGGTGGTGGTAGTGTGATGGTCTGGGGTTGTTTTGCTGCTTCAGGACCTGGAAGGCTTGCTGTGATAGATGGAACCATGAATTCTACTGTCTACCAAAAAATCCTGAAGGAGAATGTCCGGCCATCTGTTCGTCAACTCAAGCTGAAGCGATCTTGGGTGCTGCAGCAGGACAATGACCCAAAACACACCAGCAAATCCACCTCTGAATGGCTGAAGAAAAACAAAATGAAGACTTTGGAGTGGCCTAGTCAAAGTCCTGACCTGAATCCTATTGAGATGTTGTGGCATGACCTTAAAAAGGCGGTTCATGCTAGAAAACCCTCAAATAAAGCTGAATTACAACAATTCTGCAAAGATGAGTGGGCCAAAATTCCTCCAGAGCGCTGTAAAAGACTCGTTGCAAGTTATCGCAAACGCTTGATTGCAGTTATTGCTGCTAAGGGTGGCCCAACCAGTTATTAGGTTCAGGGGGCAATTACTTTTTCACACAGGGCCATGTAGGTTTGGATTTTTTTTTCTCCCTAAACAATAAAAACCCTCATTTAAAAACTGCATTTTGTGTTTACTTGTGTTATCTTTGACTAATAGTTAAATGTGTTTGATGATCAGAAACATTTTGTGTGACAAACATGCAAAAGAATAAGAAATCAGGAAGGGGGCAAATAGTTTTTCACACCACTGTATATAGGATTGCAAATAGCTGTTCTTTCCAGTTTTCAGGTGTCCCCACCCCCAGGCTTGCCACATCTCCTACACCCCCAGTCTCACAACCACTAGCTCTCCTGTATATACATGCACCATAATCTAGATCTGCTTTTATATATTATGTGAATGTAAATATTGTCTCATTAATGGTGGTATTTAGTTACATTTATTTGTAATATTCTAAAATAATATTTCTTTTTATATATATATATATATATATGTACTGATAAATATTTATCATACATGGGTGCCTCTATGACAATTAGAGGTATCTAAGCAGATCTCGCCCCCTCTTTGGGCATAAAGCAGTTTAAACCCAATAGTTTGAAATTCAAAATTACAGTCACCAGGAGGTCAGCATTTTCTAGGACCAACCACAAAATACATACTGTGTTGCAAAATGCCCGGCTGCAGAGGTGTTAACCTGCTAAATGGACTTCCTCTGTTAATAAGTTATTACAGCTTAATGCAATAGACAGGAGGATGGCACGCATTGGAGCAACTGAAGAACTCTACTTAGAATAGACTTGAGCAACTTTCTAAGAACAGTCAGTTCAAATGCTAAAATGGTCCCACTAATCCTGCCCTGACCTGAAGATAGATGATAACATAACTAAGAATTGTCCAATCTGCAGCCGTCTGGCTGAACTTACAGAATCCTGCCCCATCAGCCTTTGGCCCTACCTGACCAAAATGATACACATGGGCCATGTATACATAAATACATTGAGTATAACTGAGAGATCCCTGTCTGACAGTATCAGCGGGGAAAGGGGGTTTTGACTATTGCAGATGTTCAATGGAGGCCCAAAGCGGTCAAAAGCCATGTGGGCTCAATGGTCAACATTCTTCTCTTTGCTGGGAATGTTTATGAATGGTGCCGGTAGAATTGGATGTATAATTGCAATTAAAAGCAGCATGTGTACCTTTCTATTGTCTGCACTGCTTTCATATATGATCTGAGCTCACTAGGTAAGCAGCAGGCTTGATTCCAAGTACAGAGAGGTCCAAACAGCCCCCACAAGCCCAATAAATAGTGACTGTCTATGGCATCTTACAGCAGCCCCTCCAGCCTGGTAAGCAGTATGACAGTCCCAGTCATATATATAAAGCAGAAATGCTCTGAACACAAGTCTCATCTTTCATACATCACTGTTAAAGGAAATACTGCTTACAAACGGGGCAAATATTTGGCAGGTAAGCGGTAGAAGCAGGTCAGCATGGTTTGCGGGTTATGGGTAATGACATGTCGCAAAATAGACTTCTCTGACTCCCTCCCATCCTTGGATGAAGTAACATCCTGTTTTATGGTGGGTAATGGCTAGCTGGTTGGGTAAAGCTGTTGCGGGTTGGGTAAAGGTGCCAATACACGCACCGATATTATAGTACAAAATGAGGTATTGAGTGGGCGAATGGTGGGTTGGTGTGGAACCGTTGTCGGCAAAAACCTTCGACATAGGTTGTCCCCTTGATCGGCCAGGGTGCAACTAATGCCAACAGAGTTTGGTATTGTATTGTGTATGGTCCCCTTTACAGTGCCAGGGGGTAATTAAGTTATGGGTCTGGGATGAAGTTTGACAGTCAAGTGCAGGGTCCACTGGATTACACAAGAGCTATTCTAAAAATTAAATGTAAGTAATTATAGAATAGAAACTTATATTCACGATTCACATTCCTTCACTTTCCCTCCATGCCTTTATTTAGAGTTTGCTCATAGTTATTATTTTTTAAATACAAAGTGTAGGTTTTTTAATGCCCCAAGAATTCCAGGTATCTCTGGGTGCTCCGGTTCCTTCCCACAGCCCAAAATCATACAGGCAGGTTAATTGGCTCTTGATTAAACTGACCATAGTGAGTGTGAATGTAATAGGGGCCTTAAATTGCAAACTCCGGTGGGGCAGGGACTGATGGAAATGGGATAGGGACCTTACTGGGACAGGGACTGATAGGAATGGGGTAGGGACCTTAGATTGTAAGCTCTACCGGGGCAGGGACTGATGAGAATGGGATAGGGACCTTAGATTGAAAGCTCTACCGGGGCAGGGACTGATGGGAATGTGATAGGGACCTTAGATTGTAAGCTCCACCGGGGCAGGGACTGATAGGAATGGGATAGGGACCTTAGATTGTAAGCTCACTGGGGCAGGGACTGATAGGAATGGGATTGGGACCTTAGATTGTAAGCTCCACCGGGGCAGGGACCGATGGGAATGGGATAGGGACCTTAGATTGTAAGCTCTACTGGGGCAGGGACTGATGGAAATGGGATAGGGAACTTAGATTGTAAGCTCCACTGGGGCAGGGACTGATGGGAATGGGATAGGGACCTTAGATTGTAAGCTCCACAGGGTCAGGGGCTGATGGGAATGGGATAGGGACCTTAGATTGTAAGCTCCACTGGGACAGGGATTGATGGGAATGGGATAGGGACCTTAGATTGTAAGCTCCACTGGGGCAGGGGCTGATGGTAATGGGATAGGGACCTTAGATTGTAAGCTCCACTGGGGCAGGGACTGATGGGAATGGGATAGGGACCTTAGATTGTAAGCTCCACTGGGGCAGGGACTGATAGGAATGGGATAGGGACCTTAGATTGTAAGCTCCACTGGGGCAGGGACTGATGAGAATGTGATAGGGACCTTAGATTGTAAGCTCCACTGGGGCAGGGACTGATGGGAATGTGATAGGGACCTTAGATTGTAAGCCCCACTGGGGCAGGGACTGATGGGAATGGGATAGGGACCTTAGATTGTAAGCTCCACTGGGGCAGGGACTGATGGGAATGGGATAGGGACCTTAGACCTTGAACCTTAGTAAACTCTACCTGGACAGGGCCTAATAGGAATGGGATAGGGACCTTACTGGGCAGGGACTGATAGAAATGAAGCACGTTCTGCACGTTCTGCACTTAAGTCCAGAAAAGGATAGTTTCATTACTGTGGGGTGACCATGATCCCCTATAATACAGTAACATTTCTCAGTAAACAACAATCATTACAATAAAGTGCCTAATTAATTCAAAATTCATTGGGGGAAAAAAAAACAACTTTATTTGAGATGTTAAGATTCGCATAGGCCAAGCCAGGACCGGACAGACAATGAAACAAATGAAAAGATTTAAAAATAATTCCGTTTCAGCTGCAGACAGGAGAATCTTCTACACTGATAAGTCTCCAAATTCTTATCTAGCTCTATGAGTGCAAGGCAAACACAGTATTTAGTTAAGCAAACATAGCTGGGGCTTGGCTTAATCCACTAATAACTAGTAGGAGACCCCTAACCCAGCTGCTAGTAGCCTGAAACAGGTCCACATAGCATTTCTCAGGTTGACAAAGAAAAAATTTAAAAAAAGGCAGTCGCTTGTCCTATTGTGAAATCGCTGGCTCCGCCCATCATAGGGAAATTTTGAAATGAGCTCATGTGCCCTCCCCTGGGGGATGATTTAAAAAGCAGGCACACAAGCAGGGCAGAAAGGACTAAAGGGAACCCAGCTAAGGGTTAGAAGTGCATCATTTCAGGTGTCCCCCTGCCCACAAAATGCTCAGCTTGGACTCACTACGGTAAGTGATGGGCTTTAGTTTTTTTTGAGGGGGAAGTGGGTTTTACTATTTGGTGCGGAACTGTCTCCTAGAGAATAAAAAAGTTTTAGGGCAGAGCATGGAAGGGACCCCTGTGTGACAACAAATGCCAAAATGGCAATTTGTTTGCATATTGTTATATATTATCTGTTGTTAAACTACAACTCTCAGCATCCCTTCTTATTGCTTCCAAAATAATAAGTAATACAAGCAAGTTAAAGATTCAGGGGCACATTGTACGTTATATTCTAAAGGGGTAGGATAGTTGTGTGCATCATAAGGCGCTGGCACCCTGCTAATAGGAGATTAATGAATAACAGCATTAAATCCTTTTTATTTATATGATTATTATGTGTCCCCACAAAGAATAATATGTAAAGCCACAAATGTCATGACTGCAGGGAATCCAGTCCACTACAGCCACAGCCACAGCAATTCCCCCTATAATTCATTCATCCCTGCGGCCGGGGGGCTGCATTTCAGATGATGGCAAATGACAGTATTGCTCAGTGATTGGTCTAGATACGGCAGTTTTGTACATTCGGCATACAAGAGAGCCTGGAGCAAAACATCAAAATTGTCACTTTCTGGTCGTATGAGTTTGTATTTGTGATAAAAGCCGTGGGTTTTGCAGGACTTTAGAAATTAACCCTGTATATATCAGGGGCAGGCATACTGGTCTGGTGTTATTACACTGATCTTGGTAGAAGTAGTTCTTCGATACAGATATTGTGCGTGCATATGCGTGCGTGCATTTGTGTGTGTATGTGTGTGGGCTCCGACCTAAAGGATTCAGAAAGATAACACTGAATACTGGGTTTACTAGTAAGGTTTGCATTAAATGTGTTTGCTATTTGTCTATATTGCTTAACAGAACTCATAGTCATACGGAGACTACTGTATCTTGATGTCTATTTTTCTTTGTTTGAGCGTGAGCTACCACACTGCTCGCTCTGATATTTGTATATGCAGTCTAATCAATAGATCATGGATCTTCCCAGACTGTGGGACTAGCCCCATAGAAGGTCTAACATGAAGGCCACTTAGGGTGAAGACACACTGAGCTCCTAGAAGCAGCTACTTTTTCATGGCGACTAAACTCCAGAAAATCCCCTGCCATAGACATTATTGAAAATTGCTTCACACATAGAGACAATTATCAGTAAATGGTGTTTAGTAGCCACAAGTAGCTACTACTAGTAGCTTCGTATATCTCCACCCTTAAGTGTAGAGCCTACAGGTACCAGCCTGTTTGGGCATGGGTATGAGTGCAGGATTCTTGATCAAATGTTGGACTACAATAAGTGACATGAACCCAAACTCAGGTCTAACCAATGGTAGAACAATATGTAGGGGTCCCCTTGTTTTACTCAACAAAAATCCATGGCAAGTAATTTTAACCAATAATCAGTAGAATATGAATGAATGCTTTTGTCTCCATGGACATTGCTGGGTTGAGGTCTAATGGGCTACTGGTTTAGCTACTGTGGAAGGACAGTAGAGTTTGTACCACTATCCCCTCTCAGGGTATATGGCTTGTGCTGTTACTAATGGGGCCCATTGCTATAATGAGACTCTCAGTGCTGCTCAATAGTAGTCTATCAGAGCTGCTTTTAGGAATGGAATAAGTTGCCCCAATTGCCACAGAATGACATTACACTGCATTTGAATGTCTTAGCCTTTATGTCAGGGATGTTAAACCTGTACCCCCCAACCCAGATGCTGTTTAACAAAAACAGCTGGAGGGCAACTGGTTGGACACCCCAATGTATCTTTTAGTTTACACAAGACCCCTGTGTTGGGTACCTTTTTAGTGGATGATGGATGTGGTGGCTTTGGAAATGGCCCCTTTACACTTCAGCCTCTTTCCTCTTCTGGGGTGAAAGGTGTTTTTATTTGGGACCATGGGACTCCCAAAGTCGCTGGTGGGGGGAATCACTGCCCCTGCAACCCCGGTGGCTATACCTCTCAGTGTCAGTCAAGGACACTTTCAGCTGGGAACATCCCTGAGCCATTTTGGTTCCACTTAGTGAGTAATCTTCTCATTTGTGTCACCCTCTGACTGTTATATAGATAAAAATTACTTTATTTTGGGCCTGTATGGTAATTTTTTTTTGTTCTATTTGGTACTTTTATGCGGTAGAATAGTTCAGTCTCTCTCTCTCATGTTCTTACACTTTCCCTCTTATGCAAACATGGCCCCTTGGGAGATGAGGGTTTATAGATTGGGTTACATCTTGTGGGCGGCTGGAACTTTATGCCCCATGACTCTGAAGGGGAAGACAAGTCAATGACAAATACGTTAGTCTGGGGCAGACTGGACGTTATTGGGCTGGAACTTTCCATGTGGAAAAACATGTGAGGAGCTGCTCGGTTAGATGCTTGACTCCTTATTGACAGCGGTGCCTTCTGCAGAGAAGATGCTTAGACATGCACATTGCATTTGTATTCAGGGAAAAAGGAAACAGAAATGTAGAAGTGAGTAATGGAAACCTTAACCCTATGGGCACCACCAATCCCAAAATCTTTACAGGCTATTGACCCAAGGCACAGTAGATCTGTACAATAACCTATTTAAGTCACTGGTGCAGAGTATGAGACCATGGAAGGGCTCTCTTTATTGGTTGAAGGGCCCTGAGGTCAACGCAGCTTGTGATGGGCCATTGTTGGGTGCTGGGGAGTTGCAGGTCAGGCTGCAGCTTGGATGGACCTGCTATTAAATACTAATATGACTTCTGTTTTTTAATGTTTTGTGTACTTAGTGCAGCTTTCTGTTAGTAAACATATCCAAGTTCCATAACACAGTGTTGCTTCCTCTGTCTTGCTAAGCTTTCCTGCTTTAATCAGTAAGCTCATTAAGGGCTATGACCCAGCTGAAAAGCTCCAGAAATCATCTTATGCATTGTCTATTGACCTGGCTATTAGGTCTTTCCCTTTTAAGTCAAAAAGCTGAAAAGGAAATTGCAAGGAAAAAGCCAATGTCATTTTCAGACTTTTTGGGTTCATACACACCTTTGTCGTCCAACATTTGGCCAGGGACTGCCCTAGTTTACACTTCTACCCCCCCCCCCCCCCCCCCCCCCCCCCCACACACAGATCAGATACAGTGGGATTCAGATAATATCCGTAACCAGTCAGGCTGAAATGCTCTGTTATAAATAAAGCTAACATATCAGCCATAAAGCATGTCTGAACTGCTGCTTTGGGAGAAAAGGGAAGGAGACCTAACCATTTGCTCTTCCCTATATGAGCACAGAAGTAACTGTAGCTTTTAATGCACGCAAAGTAGCTGCTACTTTATCCCCCTAAATCCCCTTTATCCATTTTGCTGCCAAAGAGAAACAAGGAAAATGGAGAGTAAAGAGAAAAGAAAGATAAATGGCCCCTAGAATACAATGTAAGTAGCTGCTCACGCTGCAGTTGCTAAGTACAACCCAGTCTGCCCTACACATGCCCATTTCGGTGCCAGGATCACTGTCATGTGATTTTTGCCTGCCATACTCAACAAAGGCTGATGCCCATTCGGGTGCCAGGATCACTGTCATGTGATTAGGGCAAGTCATGCACAACAAAGACTGCACTTTTCATCACTTTACACAGTTTAACAAATTATGGTCTCAAGTTGCCTAGGACTGGTGACCCTGTCATTTTGGAAAACTATAATTACCCTCATCCTCTGATTGGCAGAAAAAGACTGGGAATGTGACTTCAGCAACCCCTGCGAGTCAGCAAGATCCCTGTCCTACAAACTACCTGTACCTGCACAGCCACTATGGCCTCTAATCTATACAAGTAGACATCTAACAGCCTTGTACTGGGTGGTATATTGCTTCTTATACAGGCAGTCTAACTATTATATAGAGCAGGGGTCCCCAACGTTTCTTACTCGAGAGCCATAGTCAAATATAAAAAGACTTGGGGAGCAACACAAGCACCATAAAAGTTCATGGAGGTGCCAAATAAGGGCTGTGATTGGCTATTAGGCAGCCTCTATGCACCCTATCAGCTTACAGGGGCTTTATTTGGTAGGAAATCTTGTTTTTATTCAACCAAAACTTGCCCCCAAGTCAGGAATTCAAAAATAACTCCCTGGTTTGGGGGCACTGAGAGCAACATCCAAGGGGTTGGGGAGCAACATGTTGCCCCGGAGCCACTGGTTGGGGATCACTGGTATAGAGCAATATCATCAGTTGTAATGGGTGCTTAGTAATGTCAATTGTGTCATTCAACTCATTGAAACTAAAACTAGTGTCTCCCCTGCTGAAAAAGCAACACACATAAAATCCTTATTGTTGGCAATAGGGGGTGCATGATTGCATGTTGAAATGACTGGATGCCTAGTACAGGGAACTGTTATCCAGAACGCTTGGGTCCTGAAGTTTTCTGGATAAGGGATCTTTCCGTAATTTGGATCTCCATACCTTAAGCCTGCTAAAAAACATTTAAATAGGATTGTTTTGCGTTCAATAAGGATTCATTATGTCTTAGTTGGGATCAAGTACAGGTACTGTTTTATTATTACAGAGAAAAGGGAATCATTTAACCATTAAATAAACCCAATAGGGCTGTTCTGCCCCCAATAAGGGGTAATTATATCTTAGTTGGGATCAAGTACAGGTACTGTTTTATTATTACAGAGAAAAGGGAATCATTTAACCATGAAATAAACCCAATAGGGCTGTTCTGCCCCAATAAGGGGTAATTATATCTTAGTTGGGATCAAGTACAGGTACTGTTTTATTATTACAGGCAAAAAGAAAATATTTTTTAACTTATTAAACTTGCTTATAATATAGTCTATGGGAGATGGCCTTTCCATAATTCTGGATAATGGGTTTCCAGATAAAGGATCCCATACAGTAGTATAAATAGCCATTGCCTAATGTGTTTCTATACCCATGTAGGAATCCCATGAGATGGAAACTCCTGTATCTCCCCTGCTCTAATTCTTGTTTTTCCCCATTTTATTCCCCATTAGGTTTGACAACTCTTTCGGCTGCCAGGTAGGTGTCAGCGAATTCCCCGCTGTGTGTTGTTTGTGCATGGATATCACTTTCTCTTTCTATTTGTTCTTTCAGTTCTATTTGCATGTCCCCTATTCCTTTATCTCTTGCTCCGTTACATTGTATCCCTTGGAGCCCAGGGTCCATTCCATATTTGCATGGGGGTCAGTTTGTGCCTCGATGTTGAACAGGACCTGGTGATCTGTTTCTTTCATTGGAAAGAAATGATAATTATTATGGTTAATTCACATTTGTCACCCTCCCCCCCCCCCCCATGTTAATCTTGTGAACCCGGGAGTGTGAGCTCAGTGTTGGGTGAGATAGGCATCTGGGCATGTGCTCTAACATGCAGGGGACGGTGAGAGACAGGAAGCGACAGCAAGATAATGTCAGCTCCATCCAGTCTCTCCGCCCATAACCTCCAGTGTCTCAGCTTTACTGTCACTTAATAACAAATCCGGTATAAACATATTCATCTGCAGGGGATTATATATACCCTATATATACCATATATATTATATGGACTCTTCGCAGTTAGCCAGCCAGTTTCTGGGGCTATACTGTATCTTTCACCCCACCCCTTTACTTTGCTGTTCACCCTCCTGGCAGATAAGTTTTTCCCATTTTTTGAGATTCTATTCATACAAACTGGTTCCTAACTGGTTCTCTTTCCCCCCTACCAGTATCCAGATGCAATACTCCAAGATCTGGAGGCATTCAATAAACATGGCAACAGCTACTCGCAGACCAGTGAGTCTGACACCCAAACAGGTACCTGTCCTGCATATCAAAAATCACATAGGAATGATTATGTGTTATACTGGGAAGGCATCTACTGCTGTTGGGATATTAAATGGCTACTGGCTACTCGTACACTGGAATATACACACCCTAACAATACTATGTGACTACAGGATAACACATTTATTATTATTAACATTAATTTATAAAGCACCAACATATTCTGCAGCGCTGTACATTTATATACTCGGGGCTGTACTTAGTAGCAAAGGGGGCACAATAATTCCCTGTGTCGGGCACCATAATGTATAAACCAACCAACATTTCTCCAGCTGGTATTGAACTACAGCTGCAGCCAAAGGTTGTAAGTGGATGCTGGGACTTCTAGTGCAACAACATACATATTAGCAGCAGTCAGAAGTCCTTAGGGCTGATATAAATGTCAGGCAGTCACTTACACCAATGAAACCAACAGCAGGGAGGGAATCTCTAAGAAACACGACTGTTAGCCAGGCACATGGAATTATTACTCATAGGCACATTTCTGATAAAGGGCCAAAAACTGGGAGAATTTTACTTTGAAAGCCTGCTTTATGAAGCAACTGACATAAAACATCAGGTTTTAAAGGACAGCTGCCGTCTCTATATGTCCCTTGATATGATTAATGGCAGCTAGGCCATGTTAGATTGCAGTGGTGGTGTTTCCCTTTTGCTTGCTAAGCTTCCTTTTCTTAGTTGTGCTGCAATGTCATATTGTGAATGGCTCCCAAATAACACCTCTGTGGTCCATACACTTGTTATCAAAGGTGCTAGAATCTCAGCCATAAAGCACAGCAGTCCTGCTGTTTTGTTATAGAAATAAAGGAAACATCTATTTTTCCAAAACAAAAATACAATGGCTAGATGAGCCTTTTCTTAATGTTTTATTTCCCTGTTCTGGCAGATAGCTTCCATGCTCATAGTCTATTCTCCTGCCTGAAACAAAGAGCTAGTGAGGACCATGCAAATAATCCACTGGGAAATTTGCAAGATGGGTGCAAGGAAAAAAGGGAGTCGGCCGTTAGATATGCAGTGACAAAGGTGCCACTGTCCAGCCCCCCCATATCTAGCCAGCCCCACACCCATATTTTACTATCTGCATTTTGTTAAGGAAATCCATCTCTGTGTTGCCATTGTCTTTTCTGTTCAGCACCTTTAACACGTCGCCTTCGTGTCCCATTAACCCACTGGGTGCTAGATGGGAAAGGAACACCCAGTGCCAAGCCCTTATACACCACCTTCCTCAGTTTATAGGCATGGGGATATATCTCAAAAAACCCCTCTTAAGGTGGCCATACACTGGTCCTTTAGACCAATTCGGCATCTTATCTGCCCCTGTATGGGCTGCGCCTACCCAGCATAAAATTGGCTAGATCTTGTTTGGGCAGGTTTGATTTTCCCGTTGGATCGGGGGCCACATCGGCTACGACGACCCATGTACCCGGCGTTTTCATTTAAGCTGATGTCCCACGGAGCGGGACCACTTCGAAATGCCTTTCCACTGAAATTTTTAGTCAGATTGGGGACTGCTTTGGCTCATTGATGTGGTCCCTGAACCGACGGACGCCCATACCCCAGGGCCAAACGACCAGATTGGCCCGAAATCACCCGCCCATTGGTGGGGATATCGGGAGAATGTATGGCCGCCTTTAGCCCATAAAAAATCTATGAAATGAATGCACACATATTTAGAATTCTTCTCGCAGGTGGAAATGTATCATTCTAAGAAACATAAATCAGCCCGGCAGTAATACCTGCTTGTGCCACTCATATGTAACATTAATCATCTCTGTAATGACAAGGTGCTGACTTTGGGTTTGGTCTTGCAGACCTCCTGTGGAGTTTGATAGAAGCAGAGGATCCTGGTTACGAGACATACGACAATATACAGTTGACCTCACTGCAGAATGTCCAGCTGCCCTATCTCCCGAGCACCTATCCCCAGTACTGCCTAGACACCTTGCAGGCTCTAGATGGAACAGTACAATGCCCAGCACAATGTCCACTGCCTGACGACCTATATATTGGCGAGGTAAGGAACCAATGAATGTAGCCTTAATATCCTAATATGCATCCTAATATGAACAATCAGTTATTTGATTAGCTTGAACCCATGTGGCATTTTGTTAGGGTGATTATAGGGTGATTGCCCAAACAAGGGTATCATTATTGGTGATGAAGAAGGTGGGGCTCCCCTACAGATGCATCCGAGACCTCATCCAAACAATGGCGGCAAACACCTGACTGACTGACTTCTATCTCATGAGATTTCTTGATGGTCTGTTTAAGGGGCAGTTAACTTTTAGTATGTTATAGACTGTCCTATTCCTAGCAACTTCACAATTGGTCTTCATTATTTATTTTTTTTATTGTTTTTGAATTATTTGCTTTCCTCTTGTACGTCTTTCAGATGGGGGTCACTGACCCTGGCAGCAAAAAAATGATTGCTCTTGAGGTTACAATTTTATTATTATTGTTACTTTGCATTCCTTATCGTTACATATATACTGTCCTATTCATATTCATGTCTCTCATTCAAACTGCTGCCTGGTTACTAAGGTAATCAAGACCCTAGCAACCAGATAGCTGCTGAAATTCCAAGCTGGAGAGCTGCTGAAGAGAAAGCAAAATAACTGAAAACCACAAATAATAAAAAAATGAAAACCAATTGGAAATTGTCTCAGAATATATGTTCCTTATAAAGATTGCTTTGGCTTACCTATAATGCTCTGTCTCTTTCTCCAGCCATATCCCCCCTATGCCACGTACCCAATGCCTGGTAATGTGCCCAGCCCACCCCTTTCCGAGGAGGAAGATTTTCGCCACGCAGAGAGCCCACCCCTAGAAGTGTCGGACAGTGACTCAGATGAGAACTTCTCTCCGGGGGAATGCATTGGTTATGATCCAGGTACTGTCTCAATTAAAGAGTTAAACATATAGACATATAGGACAGTGCAGAGACAACCCTTCCCAGGCTCTATCTGTTGGGACTTGCTGTTGTTTTGGGGTGTTCGGTGCAACTCTGCCAGTGCATATTCTGAGGGTCAATGCCTTTTATTTGCCAATATATGATAATCCTATATGTATGTAATACTGGGCCCCAGTGGAGCTTACAATCTAAGGCCCCTATCAGCAGGTGAGACTAAAAGTCTATCCCAAAATATTCTGAGTGAAGTATTGGAGTCTATGGCTCAGGGCACTGTAAGTAATGAGGCCCTTTCTGTATTGCAGTGTTGGGGTCTATGGCTCAGGGCACTGTAAGTAATGAGGCCCTTTCTGTCTTGCAGGGTTGGGGTCTATGGCTCAGGGCACTGTAAGTAATGAGGCCCTTTCTGTCTTGCAGTGTTTGGGTCTATGGCTCAGGGCACTGGAAGTAATGAGGCCCTTTCCGTCTTGCAGGGTTGGGGTCTATGGCTCAGGGCACTGTAAGTAATGAGGCCCTTTCCGTCTTGCAGGGTTGGGGTCTATGGCTCAGGGCACTGTAAGTAATGAGGCCCTTTCCGTCTTGCAGTGTTGGGGTCTATGGCTCAGGGCACTGTAAGTAATGAGGCATAGACCCCAACCCTGCAAGACAGAAAGGGCCTCATTACTTACAGTGCCCTGAGCCATAGTCCCCAACACTGCAAGACGGAAAGGGCCTCATTACTTCCAGTGCCCTGAGCCATAGTCCCCAACACTGCAAGACGGAAAGGGCCTCATTACTTCCAGTGCCCTGAGCCATAGACCCCAACCCTGCCCTGAGCATAGACCCCAACCCTGCTCAGGGCACTGTAAGTAATGAGGCATAGACCCCAACCCTGCAAGACAGAAAGGGCCTCATTACTTACAGTGCCCTGAGCCATAGACCCCAACCCTGCAAGACGGAAAGGGCCTCATTACTTACAGTGCCCTGAGCCATAGACCCCAACCCTGCAAGACGGAAAGGGCCTCATTACTTACAGTGCCCTGAGCCATAGACTCCAATACTTCACTCAGAATATTTTGGGATAGACTTTTAGTCTCACCTCATTAATTACATCAGAAATTGCAGTACGTGCCCAGGGGTAATAAACATGTTTATTTAAACGCCAAAAATATTTACCGAAATTAAAGAGGATAAACATCTATGAAACATTTGCAAAAAAAATGCAAAGTTCAACCAGGTCCCTTATCAGTGGGTGTGAATATAACAGGAAGATAAAGGACAGACCCAACCAAATTCCCAAACAGCCCTAAACTGGATGACTGCTGGCAATGGGGTGCTGCACGCAAGGCTGGGCAGCTGGAATAAGCAGGGACGCTAATTACATAAATAAATCAAGTGAAAGCAGGCAATATAAAGTTCACAAAAATCAGGATATAGATATATTGGGACCATAAAGCAATAGACAGATAGCCGGGCAAGGTCTTTCCACAGGAATGTGACGCACAGGATAAATAACCCCTCCTGCCTACCTGATGGGAAAACATGTTTTTTTTCAAAACACATCAGTTAATAGAGCTGCTCCCAATAGATATCAGAATAGCACTCAATAGTAAGACAGCCAAGTCCGGTTTGGGACTCCTCCAGTTACATGAAAGTAGGAGAAACAATAGGTTAGCTGAAAGCAGTTCTAATGTGTAGTGCTGACTGAAAGCTCAGACTCAGGCACAATGCACTGAGATGGCGCCTACACACCAACATTACAGCTACAAATACATTTATTGGTTCAAGAATAAAATTTTAAATGGTAGAGTGAATTATTTGCTATGTAATTATAAACAGTGTAATTTAGAAATAAAAAAGTGCTCCATAAAATGGGTAAAGACACACAGAGCTACTAGTAGCAGCTACTTGTAATGGCTACTAAGGGCTGTGACAAGGCAACTTCCACGACTTCTGCAAATCGCTGCACCGCGTATGCCATCCCACTGGCGATTTACATTCTCGCCGGTGGGGTGGCATTTTGGGGACATTAGTCGCCTGTGACAAGGGAGATTTGTTGCACGGCGACTAATCTCCCTGTCTGCGATAGCCCTAAAATACATTTACTGATAATTGTCTCTATATGTGTTTTAACAGAGGCAATTCTCAGTATTGTCTATGGCAGGGGATTTTCTGGCATTTAGTAGCTGTGACAAGTAGCTGCTACTAAGTAGCTCTGTGTGACTTCACCCTAACTAGTTCCAATCAGACTGGTCAGGTATAAATAACAGCAGTTGGGAAAAGCTTAATAATCTGTCCCAGTAAAGCAATAATAATAATAATAATAATAATAATAATAATAAATGTAACAAAAGGCACTCTGAATATTATCTGTGCTGTAACTTTATCAGCCCTCTCAGGAAGAAGAGGTTTAGTTTTAGGTGCTTTCTCAGGGCTGTTATCACTTTTTTGTCTTTGTGTCCTCAGCTTTGAAGTGGGCCAGGTTATGAACAAAAACATTCAGCCAACAAACCATAAAAACATTCCCAGAGCTTGGTCAGTGAGCAATAAACCGTTCTCCCCTTTATCAGACCCAACTACCTACTCCAGTGGGTACAATAACAATGTGTGGGAGGGCATGGACTCTGTGAGCCAATCCAGATAACTTCTAATTATTGGAATAGGCAATTTAAGCCACACCAGTCATTGCCAGTATAGGAGTTACTACATCATACTGTGATATTCTTGACAATTCCATGCTCCCTACTTTGTGGCAACAGTTTGGGGAAGGCTCTTTCATATTTCATCATAATAATGCCCCCTATGCACAAAGTAAAGGTGACCATACACAGGCAGACTCAAGCTGCCAAACTGAGTCCTTCAGATCTATTCAGCAGCTTACGTGCCTGTTCATAGGGCCTTCCGACCGATATGTGGCCGATGTCAATTGAGCAGGTTTGATTCTCCTGTCGGATCAAAGTCCGCGTTGGCTCATTGATGTGGTTCTCACTCTGACGGCTCCTATTCCTCTCATTGTAATGTGATCTTTTGGCTCTAGTACAATTTCCCCTCACCTTAGGTAGGCATATCAGGGGAAAGATCCTCTGGTTTGAGGACCTCACCAAACAATCTTATAGTGTATGGCCACCTTAAGGCCAATACAGATTTGGTTTGCCCAGATGGGATCTAAAGAGCTTGACTGGCCTGCACAAAGTCCTGACATCAAATATAAGATATGGTGGAGGGTGGTTCACAAAAGGCAAGTGTTATTTTCATTTATTGAAATGCACAAGAGCTTACAATCTTTGAAGGAAGAGAAACATGTAGGTGGAATAGAAGGATAATGGAATGGGAATTGACCAATGGAAGGAGAAGTGAGTAACCAGCTGGTATAGGGGGGATGTAGGACATTTAGCTTTCTAGTATGAAGTCACTGAGAACCTAAATATAATTCCATTTTCTACAATGAGCACAGTCAAATATACAATTAAATATAAATCTTCTCTTTGTTATTTCAGGTGTACGCAAGAAGGTGCGTCTGTACAAATTCCTGCTGGAACTTTTGCAGAACGGAGACATGAGGGATTGCATCTGGTGGTTGGACCGCGAGCGAGGGACCTTCCAGTTCTCCTCCAAACACAAAGAATTGCTGGCTCATCGTTGGGGCCAACAAAAAGGCAACCGCAAGAAAATGACCTACCAGAAAATGGCCCGTGCCCTGCGCAATTATGGCAAAACCGGCGAGATCCGCAAAGTGAAGAAGAAGCTGACATATCAGTTTGACAGCCTGCTGCTGGGGGAGAGGAGTGCTGAGCCAATGTTGCACGCTCTCTCCTAGACTTGCCCACCCTCTGGGTACATGAAACCAAAGACCCCCCCAAAGATTCTCTCTTATCATCAACTTTTGTTTTATCTTTTTTGAGATTGTGTGGGATGGGAGTGGGGCTACGTTTCATAATCTTGGCATAAGTATGCACTGAAGACTATGGAAAGGAGGTTGCAAAAACCACAAGAGTCGGCCATGACACTGCCAGAGAAGGCATCAGATCATTCACAATGGACCCTCGCGAGCTCCTCGTAAAGATGGCGGTGATGGAAGTTAAAGTGATGTTGGTAGAAAAGCATAGTTTAAGGGTTTAGCAAGTGAACACGGGGCAGAATGATGGGGCAGGTAGCATTCTGATGATGGACTGGAATCATGCAGGTCACATGACTATGTACTCGCGAGCTCATGATGTCACTAGGCCGATGCACTCTCCCAAGTCTGTAGGGATAGCATTTTGCCATCAGTTCTCTTATGCTTCTATTATTTTTTTTTTCTTCTTCTTTTATGAATTTGCTCTAATTATTCTTTTCTTCCATATTGGATAGACTAATGTAGAGATAAACCAATAGAGCAATATTATCAGTCGTTGTGAGTTTGGCGTTAGAAGGTGCTTATAGCACAGACTTCCAGGAGCCTTTATACGAACTCGGAAATAACGGTTGTTTTCTCGTACACAGAAAATGTTGTGGAATGTTCATTGTAACGATGGGGGACCTTCTGTTTGTTTCAGTTGCAGTGGGTGTGGCCATCTTGGGAAATACCATCCCTATCTCCAATAAAGGTTGTGCCCCGCTGCCTAACATAAGTAATCAAAGGGGGGTTCTGGGGGCTCTCTTCTACTTGTAATCCTTATTCCACATCATATACAGGGGTTGTTGTTTGCCACTGAAAATTATTTCTGAATTTGGCTTCAATTCCCTACAATGATTGCATTTTAAGCTTTTCTGTAGGTTTCCAACTCTCTCATTTAGCCATGTAGTAGGCATGGTAGTGACTAAAACATCTGTGACTGTGGGCGGGGCTTACTAACATGGCTGGATGGGGCAATGTTAGTAGGGCCCGCCCACAGCCACTGATGTTTTTTACCCCAGGGAAGGGCAGGCATCAAACACTAGCATGAAAGCTCTGCATATTATTGATTCAAATGGATGTTCAGATGTAGGCAGGGCCAGTTGGTATTGTGGGTGGGTGTGTCCCCCTGGCTTAGGGGCGGAGCATGGGTAATCCTAGAGGTGTCAGAAGGGTACAATCTTGAAAATGCTTGATTTAAAAAAAAAAAAAAAAAAGCAAAATCTTTATAATGATAAGAGCTGTTCATTATCAGACAGTTGCCCGAAGGTAAAACATCCCCTATTCAATTATGACCCCCCCCCAAACTAAATGCCCCTGGTTATGGAGCTTTATGTTCTTAGAATGTTTTATTTAATATCGGGGTCAAAACTGAGCACATTGTGCTCTAATGTAAAATCTAGTTAACAAATTCCAAATATAGGGGACTCTAAGATGTGCCATGGAGATTTGTTTCCCCTTTAAACAAATTATCTGCATATTATGGGCTGGTTATCCAATGCATCCCATTCTTTCCTATGCAGCCCATAGGCCTCCAGTTGGGCAGCCCTGAGCCAATGTATATATCTATATGTGCAGTGCCTGACCAATAAAAACTCATTCAATCAAAATGAAAATACCAATGAAATCGCAAGATATAAAACGCATGAAAGCTGGGACTTCTGGGAGCCAATAAGTCCAGCAACAGCCTTTCTATGACAAAAGACCATTGTTTGGGTCTGCAGTGAAACCCTTGGGGCAAACATATTGGGCTGGGGGGGCAGTGGTGTAACTACTCTGCAGCGGGGCCCCCTGCAAAAAAATCTTTTGGCTGCTGGGTAGCAAAAATAAAGTCCCTTATCAAACGTACATTCCTTGGAGAATCTGACTTTCACATATGAATTTCCCCCCTCCTGTGCCTTTAATTGCAAGATCGGTACGCTTGGGCTTCTAACAGTAAAGGGTTAATAGGCAATGTATCCATTCAGGTCAGGCAGAGGTTGTATGTACATAATTTTGTTGTTTGTGAAAAGAATGTTAATATATATATGTATAAACGGTTGTAAGTTAATATGCATTTATCCATTTTCGAAATAAAAAGAATGAAATCACGTTCTTTCTCTGACTTCTTGGGATATAGAACTAATAGAACTATATGTGTATTGTCTGCAAGGAGTTTGTATGTTCCCCCCCATGAGTGGGTTTGGTTGGGCCCAAATGAATTCACCTTTCTCATAATAATCATCCTACTGTGGTTCCAGGGGTTTCCAGGGCAGTAAATCAGTGTCCCCCCCCATATTATATAATGTTCATACAGGGTCACCTACCCACAGCCATGATCCTCTTTAGGAGGGACAGCCGTGCAGTTTGAAAGCTACTAAGGACGTATTAATATAAGATTTTCATTGGTTCTATTATTAATGGATAAGTAAACCTTAAAAAAGTGAAATTGCTCAGGGCCCTTTTGTACTTTATATCAATTTATTTTTTTAAGTTTCAGAGCTATTGAAGTTTTTATTAACTGCCAATATAAGGAATTTTGTAACAACAGCGCCACCTGCTGGTCAGTTCCTGTAACTGTACAGACAGAGAGATATCCCTTCAGAAGGGAAACAGAGAAGGGTTCTGATGTATCTCTGCTAAGTAAAAAGATCAGAAGCCTCTAGTCACATGGGGCAAAGCCTTGGCTGTGTTTTTGCTGCAGGCAGAGAGAAGCCGATGTGCTACCCACGTCTCTGCACCAACAGACAGTGTGGCCAGAGCGCAGACACATGGGTAGGATATTGGCATGAAATACAAACCTATGCATTTTCTTTTGTCTGCACACTGGCAGCACCATACTGGGCAGTACAGAGACAGCAAAGCGCATAGACTTCTCTCTACATGCAGAGATATGTAGGCAGAGAGAAGCTGTGACATTAGCCTTAGTGGCCTCTGTGTATCTGAATTGCCCGGGTTCTGTTTGAAACACAGGAGCGCCACAAACCCTGCAACTACATACTTGGCTACATGCAAAGTGAAACAACGGAAATGTTTATACTGAAAAATGGACAAACAAGGCTTTAAACTCTCTTTCCAATGTTTGGTTTCACCTCATATTCTACCTGTGTGGCGTAACTGGAACAAACCTGTGCGGGGGGTATAGCTCAGGGGTAGAGCATTTAACTGCAGATCAAGAGGTCCCTGGTTCAAATCCAGGTGCCCCCTTCTCAACATTATATTAAAAGGAATAAGAGACATGCTGACAACTGGCTAGTAAAAAGCTCCCCAAACACTCACTTCCCAACATTGTTACGGTTTACATACGCACGCGCCGATATTTAACCCCTTCCGATCCTAATCAGCATATGCGGATTCGGATTTGGTTCGGGATTCGGCTGAATCCTGCTGGGTGGGTTCGGAGGTTCGGCCAAACCCAAAAAAGTGGGTTCAGTGCATCCCTATAGAATACATAAATCAGCCTTATGAAATAATAATGGAGCCAACTGTCCATCATAAAAATGACCACTAAAATGATAAGTGGTGCAAATATAGAATATAGCTCAGTGATGGGGCATGTGACTGCAGATCAAGAGGCCACTGGTTCAATCCAGGTGCCCCTCCCTGAGTTTATACCATATGAGCCAATGTATATATCTATATGTGCAGTGTCTGACCAATAAAAACTCATTCAATCAAAATGAAAATTCCACTGAAATCGCAAGATATAAAATGCTTGTTGACAATAAGTCCAGTAACAGCCTTTTTATGACAAAAGACCATTGTTCGGGTCTGTAAGTTAATATGCATTTATCCATTTTCGAAATAAAAAGAATGAAATCACGTTCTTTCTCTGACTGCTTGGGATATAGAACTAATAGAACTATAGTGTATTGTCTGCAAGGAATTTGTATGTTCCCCCCCATGAGTGGGTTTGGTTGGGCCCAAATGAATTCACCTTTCTCATAATAATCATATTATATAATGTTCATACAGGGTCACCTACCCACAGCCGAGATCCTCTTCAGAAGGGACAGCCGTGCAGTTTGGAAGCCCTGCATTATATTAAACCAAAGAGAGCGATGTGACTACCAGTGCAGTGAGACAATCAGTGAGAAGCCCGTCTTTGTAATTCTTTAACCATTTAATGGCACAAAGTCTCTTTCCAATGATTGGTTTCACCTCACATTCTAAAACACACCTGTGTGGCGTAACTGTAACAAACCTGTGCTGGGGGTATAGCTCAGGGGTAGAGCATTTGACTGCAGATCAAGAGGTCCCCGGTTCAAATCCGGGTGCCCCCTTCTCATCCTCATCTTACATAGAATACATAAATCAGCCTTATGAGATAATAATGGAGCCAATTGTCCATCATAAAAATGACGTAACTAAAGTGTTAAGTGGCTTGAATGTAAGGATATATCTCAGTGATGGGGCATTTAACTGCAAATCAAGAGGTCTTTGGTTCAATCCGGGTGCCCCTCCCTGAATTTAAACCGTATATTTCAGCTTTAACCATTTAGTGGCACAAAGTCTCTTTTCAAAGATTGGTTTCACCTCACATTCTAAAACACACCTGTGTGGCGTAACTGTAACAAACCTGTGTGGCGTAACTATAACAAACCTGTGCAGGGGGTATAGCTCAGGGGTAGAGCATTTGACTGCAGATCAAGAGGTCCCTGGTTCAAATCCGGGTGCCCCCTTCTCATCCTCATCTTACATAGAAAACATAAATCAGCCATATGGAATAATAATGGAGCCACCTGTCCATCATAAAAATGACTTAACAATGGCGTTAAGTGGCTTGTATACAAGGCTGAATTTTTCAGCAAGCAGAAATATGAAAATTCAGCCCTACGCCTGCTACTTGTGCCTGCACCCAAATTAACGGAATACGCTTGGGTGCAGGCACGTGTAGCCGATATACACATGAAAACGCGAGAGAATGCAAAAGTGTTTTTCCGCTTGCCGAAAAAATCAACCCTACGCCACGTGTGGCATCAGACTAAAGGTCCCCATACACGGGCCGACTATAGCTGCCGATATGGGTCCCTTGGACCGATTCAGCAGCTAATCGGCCCGTGTATGGGCAGAACAGAGCGGCCTGGCCGACCAATATCTGGCCTGAAATTGCCATCGCCAAGCGAGCGGATATTATAGTGTAAGGGCACCTTAAGAATACAGCTCAGTGATTGGGCATTTGCCTGCAGATCAAGATGTCTCTGGTTCAATTCAGGGTCCCCCTCCCTGTGTTTATACCATATATTTGGGTTTGGTTGGGCCCAAATGAATTCACCTTTCTCATAATAATCATATTATATAATGTTCATACCATTGCAGGTACCCTGGGCTCTGGTTGAAGCACAGAAGCGCCACAAGTCCTGCAGTATATTGATATGTGACTACAAGCGCAGTGAGACAATCAGCAAGAAGCCTGTCTTGCTCTGTGGTAATGCATTTAACTGCAGATCAAGATTTCAAATCCCGGCACCCCCTTCCCATATTATTATTATCATTATATTACACAGAATATATAAATCAACCTTACAGTTGTCACAGAATATTAGAGCTAACTTGCAAACATAAAAAAAACTTACCTAAAGGGTTAACTGCTTTAAAGGTGGGGGTATAGCTCAGGGGAAGAGCATTTGACTGAGTGGTAAGAGGTCCCTGGTTCAAATCCACAAAGCCCCTTCTCGAGTTTATACCTCATATTTCAGCTTTAACCATTTAGTGGCCTCTGTGTATCTGAATTGCCCGGGTTCTGGTTGAAACACAGCAGCGCCACAAACCCTGCAACATATTAAATAGCGTGAGATCTGACAACATGAAAAGTGAAACTACGGGAATTTTTACACTAAAAAATGGACAAACAAGAACTTACACTCTCTTTCCAATGTTTGGTTTCACCTCATATTCTACAACACACCTGTGTGGCGTAACTGTAACAAACCTGTGCAGGGGGTATAGCTCAGGGGTAGAGCATTTGACTGCAGATCAAGAGGTCCCTGGTTCAAATCCAGGTGCCCCCTTCTCATCCCTATCTTACATAAAAAACATAAATCAGCCTTATGGAATAATAATGGAGCCAACTCTCCATCAAAAAAATGACTTTAAGTCATTTAGGGGTTTAGTGTTTAGGGGTTCAAATGTGAGGATATAGCTCAGTGATGGGGCATGTGACTACAAAAATTGATTCAAGGAGAGAGACGTGCTGACAGCTGGCTAGTAAAAAGCTCACCAAACACTCACTTCCCAACATTGTTACGTTTTACATACGCACGCGCCGATTTTTAACCCCTTCCGATCCTAATCAGCATATGCGGATTTGGTTCGGGATTCTGCCGAACCCAAAAAAGTGGGCTCAGTGCATCCCTATAGAATACATAAATCAGCCTTATGGAATAATAATGGAGCCAACTCTCCATCAAAAAAATCATTATATCAGCGTTTTTCAACCGCTGTTCCGCGGCACATGTTACCTGGTGTGCCGTAGGCAGGGCCGCAATTTTTACTTTCAAAGATACCTAGAGGCGTGGCTTAGAAAGTTGGCGGGATCAGGCTTACTAAGCAGTCAAGGCAAGGGCGGGCGTAACTTATTTTAAGCAAGCGGCGCTTAGGGCGTGGCCTTGCGATACAGGCGCCGATAGAGCGGAGGGGGTGGGGATAGGAGGCGGAGGGTTGGGAGGCGTGGCTTTGTGGGACTGGCGCCGATAGATCGGAGGGGGTGGGAGGCGTGGCCCTGTGGTACAGTCGCTGATAGAGCGGAGGGGGTGGGGATGGGAGGCGTGGCTCTCGGGTGTCAGGATGTCACGGAGCGCGGGATTTTTCAATCAGCCAGATGAACAGATGAATACGACGAAGAGCATGGAGGCAATTCTGGAATTCTTTGTGCTGTGTGATCCAAAGAAGCGGCCAGTCAGACTGAACCGGTAACCATAGCATTCGGGCTGATAATATTTCCTCCGCTAATGCTGTATTTATGTCTTTTCACAGCGCCATGCATACTGCACAGAATAGTATGGGCCTGCTCTGGCAACCTGCTGTCCTATTGCTCCATCTGTTTTATAACTTTGTAAAACCTTTGCTGGATTTTATTTGATTATATGCCTTATTTGGGGTTGCAGCAACTTTAAAGGAGAAAGTAACTTAAAGTTTTATCGGGGGTTTACTCTACTTCTCTCCCCTCCCTATTAAGACACAAGATGATATCCCCACTGAGCAGCTGAGATGCAAAATAACAGTGGCACCTGATATACAGTGATGCCCCAACAGGCCTAATAATGAGTGACTATGTCTATGGCAGCGTTTTTCAACCGCTGTTCCGCGGCACGAGATGTTGCCTGGTGTGCCGTAGGCAGGGCCGCAATTTTTACTTTCAAAGGGGGCCCGGCGATGCTACAGTTTTTCTTAGTAGCTCGGGCCCCCTTTAATAAAATCCGGGCCCTGTCATTGGTTGCGCCCCGTGTGTACGGGTGACGTCAGTACGCACGGGGCGCAACGTTATAAAAGGGCCTGTGTGCGGTCGCGTGTAGGCAGAAGTGCAGAGGCGGCGCGCGTGAGGGGAAGATGCTGCTGAAGCTGCCGAAGAGCAGAAGTAAAATGCTGTGGGCACCAATGTATTAGGGGGGGCCACGGGGCACACTGACTTATGGGGGCACTGCTGCTGGGCACCAATGTACTAGGGGGGCTGGCTCTTGGCACCAATGTACTGGGGGGCACTGCTGCTGGGCACCAATGTACTAGGGGGGCACTGCTCTTGGCACCAATGTACTAGGGGGGCACTGCTCTTGGCACCAATGTACTAGGGGGGCACTGCTCTTGGCACCAATGTACTAGGGGGGCACTGCTCTTGGCACCAATGTACTAGGGGGGCACTGCTGCTGGGCACCAATGTACTAGGGGGGCACTGCTCTTGGCACCAATGTACTAGGGGGGCACTGCTGCTGGGCACCAATGTACTAGGGGGGCACTGCTCTTGGCACCAATGTACTAGGGGGGCACTGCTGCTGGGCACCAATGTACTAGGGGGGCTGGCTCTTGGCACCAATGTACTAGGGGGGCACTGCTGCTGGGCACCAATGTACTAGGGGGGCACTGCTCTTGGCACCAATGTACTAGGGGGGCACTGCTGCTGGGCACCAGTGTACTAGGGGGGCACTGCTCTTGGCACCAATGTACTAGGGGGGCACTGCTGCTGGGCACCAATGTACTAGGGGGGCACTGCTCTTGGCACCAATGTACTAGGGGGGCACTGCTGCTGGGCACCAATGTACTAGGGGGGCACTGCTCTTGGCACCAATGTACTAGGGGGGCACTGCTGCTGGGCACCAATGTACTAGGGGGGCACTGCTCTTGGCACCAATGTACTAGGGGGGCACTGCTCTTGGCACCAATGTACTAGGGGGGCACTGCTGCTGGGCACCAGTGTACTAGGGGGGCACTGCTGCTGGGCACCAGTGTACTAGGGGGGCACTGCTGCTGGGCATAGAGTTAAATTTTTTAACATTTTCTAATGGTGGTGTGCCTGGGGATTTTTTTCATGAAACAAGTGTGCCTTTGCCCAAAAAAGGTTGAAAAACACTGCATTATATAATGTTCATACAGGGTCACCTACCCACAGCCGAGATCCTCTTCAGAAGGGACAGCCGTGCAGTTTGAAAGCTACTAAGGACGTATTAATAAGATTTTCATTTTTTTTTTATTAATGGATAAGTAAACCTTTAAAGTGAAATTGCTCAGGGCCCTTTTGTACTTTATTTCAATTTATTTTTTTAAGTTTCAGAGCTATTGAAGTCTTTATTAAAGGAACAGTAACACCAAAAAATGAAAGTGTTTTAAAGCAATTAAAATATAATGTACAGTTGCCCTGCACTGGTAAAACTGGTAAGTTTGCAACAGAAACGCTACTATAGTTTATATAAATGAGCTGCTGTGTCAACACGGGGGCAGCCATTGAAGCTGGGAAAAAGGAGAAAAGGCACAGGCACATAGCAGATAACAGATAAGCTTTGTAGAATATAATGGGGTTTTATCTGTTATCTGCCAAGTAACCTGTGCCTTTTCTCCTGTAAATGGCTGCCCCCATGGCTACACAGAAGCTTTATTTATATAAACTATAGTAGTCTTTCTAAGGAAAACACACCAGTTGTACCAGTACAGGGCAGCATTATATTATATAGTAATTACTTTTATACACTTTCATTTTTTGGTGTTACTGTCCCTTTAACTGCCAATATAATGAATTTTGTAACAACAGCACCACCTGCTGGTCAGTTCCTGTAACTGTACAGACAGAGAGATATCCCTTCAGAAGGGAAACAGAGAAGGGTTCTGATGTATCTCTGCTAAGGAAAAAGATCAGAAGCCTCTAGTCACATGGGGCAAAGCCTTGGCTGTGTTTTGTCTGCAGGCAGAGAGAAGCCGATGTGCTACCCACGTCTCTGCACCAAAAGACAGTGTGTCCAGCGCGCAGACACATGGGTAGGATATTGGCATGAAATACAAACCTATACATTTTCTTGCCAATATCTGCTCTGTTTGTCTGCACACTGGCAGCACCATACTGGGCAGTGCAGAGACAGCAAAGCGCATAGACTTCTCTCTACATGCAGAGATAATGTAGGCAGAGAGAAGCTGTGACATTAGCCTTAGTGGCCTCTGTGTATTTAAATTGCCCGGGTTCTGTTTGAAACACAGGAGCGCCACAAACCCTGCAACATATTAAAAAGAGTGAAATATGACTACACGAAAAGTGAAACTACGGGAATTTTTACACTAAAAAATGGACAAACAAGAATTTACACTCTCTTTCCAATGTTTGGTTTCACCTCATATTCTACAACACACCTGTGTGGCGTAACTGTAACAAACCTGCACAGGGGGTATAGCTCAGGGGTAGAGCATTTGACTGCAGATAAAGAGGTCCCTGGTTCAAATCCGGGTGCCCCCTTCTCATCCCTATCTTACATAGAATACATAAATCAGCCTTATGGCCAACTCTCCATCATGAAAATGACTTCACTAAAGTGTTTAGGGGTTCAAATGTGAGGATATAGCTCAGGTATGTGGCATTTGACTACAGGGTGCCCCTCTCTGAGTTTATACCATATATTTCAGCTTTAACCATTTAGTGGCACAAACCATAGATGTGGAAACAACAGTCAGGTGAGCCCAATCACAACACAGGGGCCATGGTATAAGGGGGATGTAGGTAATAGTTGACTCTATAGCAGCCTTATAGGCTTCTCTCTGCCTGCAAAGACAACACAGCCAGAGAGAAGCTGCCCCCTGTGACATTAGCCTTAGTGGCCTCTGTGTATCTGAATTGCCCGGGTTCTGGTTGAAACGCAGGAGCGCCACAAACCCTGCAACAGAGTGAGATCTGACTACACGGAAAGTGAAACAACGGGAATGTTTACACTGAAAAATGGACAAACAAGGCTTTACACTCTCTTTTCCAATGTTTGGTTTTCCCTCACATTCTACAACACCTGTGTGGCGCAACTATAACAAACCTGTGCAGGGGGTATAGCTCAGGGGTAGAGCAATTAACTGCAGATCAAGAGGTCCCGGGTGCCCCCTTTCCATCCTTATCTTACATAGAATACATAAATCAGCCTTATTGGATAATAATGGAGCCCCCTGTCCATCATAAAAATGACTTAACTAAAGTGTTAAGTGGCACAAATGTGAGGATATAGCTCAGTGATGGGGCATGTGACTACAGGGTGCCCCGCCCTGAGTTTATACCATATATTTCAGCTTTAACCATTTAGTGGCACAAACCATAGATGTGGAAACAGCAGTCAGGTGAGCCCAATCACAACACAGGGGCACAAGCTGCCCCCTGTGACATTAGCCTTAGTGGCCTCTGTGTATCTGAATTGCCCGGGTTCTGTTGGAAACACAGGAGCGCCACAAACCCTGCAACTACATACTTGGCTACATGCAAAGTGAAACAACGGAAATGTTTATACTGAAAAATGGACAAACAAGGCTTTAAACTCTCTTTTCCAATGTTTGGTTTCCCCTCATGTTCTAACACACACCTGTGTGGCGTAACTGTAACAAACCTGTGCAGGGGGTATAGCTCAGGGGTAGAGCATTTGACTGCAGATCAAGAGGTCCCTGGTTCAAATCCGGGTGCCCCCTTCTCAACATTATATTAAAAGGAATATGTCATTCATATGCAAGCAATATGGTTATAGACTAACAATATATTAGAGTTAACTGTCAAAGATAAAAAATTGATTCAAGGAAAGAGACGCTGCTGACAGCTGGCTAGTAAAGAGCTCCCCAAGCACTCACTTCCCAACATTGTTACGTTTTACATACGCACGCGCCGATTTTTAACCCCTTCCGATCCTAATCAGCATATGCGGATTCAGATTTGGTTCGGGATTCGGCCGAACCCAAAAAAGTGGGTTCAGTGCATCCCTATAGAATACATAAATCAGCCTTATGGAATAATAATGGAGCCAACTGTCCATAAAAACGACTTCACTAAAATGATAAGTGGCACAAATGCGAGGATATAGCTCAGTGATGGGGCATGTGACTGCAGATCAAGAGGCCACTGGATCAATCCAGGTGCCCCTCCCTGAGTTTATACCATATGAGCCAATGTATATATCTATATACGCAGTGCCTGACCAATAAAAACTCATTCAATCAAAATGAAAATTCCACTGAAATCGCAAGATATAAAATGCTTGTTGACAATAAGTCCAGTAACAGCCTTTTTATGACAAAAGACCATTGTTCGGGTCTGTAAGTTAATATGCATTTATCCATTTTCGAAATAAAAAGAATGAAATCACGTTCTTTCTCTGACTGCTTGGGATATAGAACTAATAGAACTATAGTGTATTGTCTGCAAGGAGTTTGTATGTTCCCCCCCATGAGTGGGTTTGGTTGGGCCCAAATGAATTCACCTTTCTCATAATAATCATATTATATAATGTTCATACAGGGTCACCTACCCACAGCCGAGATCCTCTTCAGAAGGGACAGCCGTGCAGTTTGGAAGCCCTGCATTATATTAAACCAAAGAGAGCGATGTGACCACCAGTGCAGTGAGACAATCAGTGAGAAGCCCGTCTTTGTAATTCTTTAACCATTTAATGGCACAAAGTCTCTTTCCAATTATTGGTTTCACCTCACATTCTAACATACACCTGTGTGGCGTAACTGTAACAAACCCGTGTGGGGGGTATAGCTCAGGGGTAGAGTGTTTGACTGCAGATCAAGAGGTCCCTGCTTCAAATCCGGGTGCCCCCTTCTCATCCTCATCTTACATAGAATACATAAATCAGCCTTATGAGATAATAATGAAGCCAATTGTCCATCATAAAAATGACTTAACTAAAGTGTTAAGTGGCTTGAATGTAAGGCTATATCTCAGTGATGGGGCATTTAACTGCAAATCAAGAGGTCTTTGGTTCAATCCGGGTGCCCCTCCCTGAATTTAAACCGTATATTTCAGCTTTAACCATTTAGTGGCACAAAGTCTCTTTTCAAAGATTGGTTTCACCTCACATTCTAAAACACACCTGTGTGGCGTAACTGTAACAAACCTGTGTGGCGTAACTGTAACCAACCTGTGCAGGGGGTATAGCTCAGGGGTAGAGCATTTGACTGCAGATCAAGAGGTCCCTGGTTCAAATCGTCCTCATCTTACATAGAAAACATAAATCAGCCTTATGGAATAATAATGGAGCCACCTGTCCATCATAAAAATGACTTAACAATGGCGTTAAGTGGCTTGTATGCAAGGCGGATTTTTTTCGGCAAGCAGAAAAACGCTTGCCGAAAATTCAGCCCTACGCCTGCTACTTGTGCCTGCACCCAAATTAACGGAATACGCTTGGGTGCAGGCACATGTAGCCGATATACACATGAAAATGCGTGAGAATGCAAAAGTGTTTTTCCGCTTGCCAAAAAAATCAACCCTATGCCACGTGTGGCATCAGACTAAAGGTCCCCATACACGGGCCGACTATAGCTGCCGATATGGGTCCCTTGGACCGATTCGGCAACTAATCGGCCCGTGTATGGGCAGAACAGAGCGGCCTGGCCGACCAATATCTGGCCTGAAATTGGCCAGATCTCGATCGGCCAGGTTAGAAAATCCAGTCGGATCAGGGACCGCATCGGCTCGTTGATGTGGTCCCCGGACTGACTGCCCCATAACCACAAATGTAATCCGATCGTTTGGTGACATCGCCAAGCGAGCGGATCTTATAGCGTATGGGCACCTTAAGGATACAGCTCAGTGATTGGGCATTTGCCTGCAGATCAAGACGTCTCTGGTTCAATTCAGGGTCCCCCTCCCTGTGTTTATACCATATATTTGGGTTTGGTTGGGCCCAAATGAATTCACCTTTCTCATAATAATCATATTATATAATGTTCATACAGGGTCACCTACCCACAGCCGAGATCCTCTTCAGAAGGGACAGCCGTGCAGTTTGGAAGCTGTTAAGGAGGTATTAATATTACATTTTTATTGTTTCTTTAATTAAAGGATAAGTAAACCTTAAACAAAGTGAAATTGAGCTATTTCTAAGCATTTTTGTACTGTATGTCAAGTTCCAGAACAATTGAAGTTTTTATTAACTGGCAATATAATAATTTTGTAACAACAGCGCCACCTGCTGGTCAGTTCCTGTAACTGTACAGACAGAGAGATATACCTTCATAAGGGAAACAGAGAAGGGTTCTGATGTATCTCTGCTAAGGAAAAAGATCAGAAGCCTCAGAGGCCCTTTCCCATCTCCTTCCTCAGCAGAACAATATCAAAATACTAACACTAAGCCATTACATTTGTATCTATTGTATCTAAGTGCAGTTGTTGCTTGTTAAGATTTCTGGGCTCTCTGCCAAAAGCTACTTTTTAATTAAGTTTGAGAAACATTGTATCTTTTATGGCGTTCATTGCAGGAGAGCAAAGGGAAATGAGCGAGTTTCAGTAAGAATCCGGGACTGTGGGTTGAGCTTTTAAAAGAGGGACTGTCCCGTGAAAATCGGGACAGTTGGGAGGTATGAGATTCATAGACAATAAAGTAAATGGGTATATATTCTCAGCTATTATTGCAGGTATCCTGGGCTCTGGTTGAAGCACAGAAGCGCCACAAGTCCTGCAGTATATTGATATGTGACTACAAGCGCAGTGAGACAATCAGCAAGAAGCCTGTCTTGCTCTGTGGTAATGCATTTAACTGCAGATCAAGAGTTTGAATCCTGGCACCCCCTTCCCATATTATTATTATCATTATATTACACAGAATATATAAATCAACCTTACAGTTGTCACAGAATATTAGAGCTAACTTGCAAATATAAAAAAAACTTACCTAAAGGGTTAACTACTTTAAAGGTGGGGGTATAGCTCAGGGGAAGAGCATTTGACTGAGTGGTAAAAGGTCCCTGGTTCAAATCCACATACCCCCTTCTTGAGTTTATACCTCATATTTCAGCTTTAACCATTTAGTGGCCTCTGTGTATCTGAATTGCCCGGGTTCTGGTTGAAACACAGCAGCGCCACAAACCCTGCAACATATTAAAAAGAGTGAAATATGACTACATGAAAAGTGAAACTACGGGAATTTTTACACTAAAAAATGGACAAACAAGAATTTACACTCTCTTTCCAATGTTTGGTTTCACCTCATATTCTACACACCTGTGTGGCGTAACTGTAACAAACCTGCGCAGGGGGTATAGCTCAGGGGTAGAGCATTTGACTGCAGATCAAGAGGTCCCTGGTTCAAATCCGGGTGCCCCCTTCTCATCCCTATCTTACATAAAAAACATAAATCAGCCTTATGGAATAATAATGGAGCCAACTCTCCATCATAAAAAATGACTTCACTGAAGTGTTTAGGGGTTCAAATGTGAGGATATAGCTCAGTGATGGGGCATTTGACTACAGTGTGCCCCCGCCCTGAGTTCATACCATATATTTCAGCTTTAACCATTTAGTGGCACAAACCATAGATGTGGTAACAGCCACGTGAGCCCAATCACAACACAGGGGCCATGGTATAAGGGGGTGTAGGTAAAAGTTGACTCTATCGCTGCTTTATAGGCTTCTCTCTGCCTGCAAAGACAACACAGCCAGAGAGAAGCTGCCCCCTGTGACATTAGCCTTAGTGGCCTCTGTGTATCTGAATTGCCCGAGTTCTGTTGGAAACACAGGAGCGCCACAAACCCTGCAACTACATACTTGACTACATGCAAAGTGAAACAACGGGAAAGTTTACACTGAAAAATGGACAAACAAGGCTTTAAACTCTCTTTTCCAATGTTTGGTTTTACCTCACATTCTACAACACACCTGTGTGGCGTAACTGGAACAAACCTGTGCAGGGGGTATAGCTCAGGGGTAGAGCATTTGACTGCAGATCAAGAGGTCCCTGGTTCAAATCCGGGTGCCCCCTTCTCAATGTTATATTAAAAGGAATATGTCATTCATATGCAAGCAATATGGTTATAGACTAACAATATATTAGAGTTAACTGTCAGCTGCTGACAGCTGGCCAGTAAAAAGCTCCCCAAGCACTCACTTCCCAACATTGTTACGGTTTACATACGCACGCGCCGATTTTTAACCCCTTCCGATCCTAATCAGCATATGCGGATTTGGATTTGGTTCGGGATTCAGCCGAACCCAAAAAAGTGGGCTCAGTGCATCCCTATAGAATACATAAATCAGCCTTATGGAATAATAATGGAGCCAACAGTCCATCATAAAAACGACTTCACTAAAATGATAAGTGGCACAAATGCGAGGATATAGCTCAGTGATGGGGCATGTGACTGCAGATCAAGAGGCCACTGGTTCAATCCAGGTGCCCCTCCCTGAGTTTATACCATATGAGCCAATGTATATATATCTATATGTGCAGTGCCTGACCAATAAAAACTCATTCAATCAAAATGAAAATACCAATGAAATCGCAATATATAAAATGCTTGTTGACAATAAGTCCAGTAACAGCCTTTTTATGACAAAAAACCATTGTTTGGGTCTGTAAGTTAATATGCATTTATCCATTTTCGAAATAAAAAGAATGAAATCACGATCTTTCTCTGACTGCTTGGGATATAGAACTAATAGAACTATAGTGTATTGTCTGCAAGGAGTTTGTATGTTCCCCCCCATGAGTGGGTTTGGTTGGGCCCAAATGAATTCACCTTTCTCATAATAATCATATTATATAATGTTCATACAGGGTCACCTACCCACAGCCGAGATCCTCTTCAGGAGGGACAGCCGTGCAGTTTGGAAGCTGATAAGGAGGTATTAATATTACATTTTCATTGTTTCTTTTATTAAAGGATAAGTAAACCTTAAACAAAGTGAAATTGAGCTATTTCTAAGCATTTTTGTACTGTATATCAAGTTTCAGAACTATTGAAGTTTTTATTAACTGCCAATATAATGAATTTTGTAACAACAGCTCCACCTGCTGGTCAGTTCCTGTAACTGTACAGACAGAGAGATATACCTTCAGAAGGGAAACAGAGAAGGGTTCTGATGTTGCTCTGCTAAGGAAAAAGATCAGAAGCCTCAGAGGCCCTTTCCCATCTCCTTCCTGAGCAGAACAATATCAAAATATTAACACTAAGCCATTACATTTGTATCTATTGTATCTAGGTGCAGTTGTTGCTTGTTAAGAGTTCTGGGCTCTCTGCCAAAAGCTTCTTTTTAATTAAGTTTGAGAAACATTGTATCTTTTATGGCGTTCATTGCAGGAGAGCAAAGGGAAATGAGCGAGTTTCAGTAAGAATCCGGGACTGTGGGTTGAGCTTTTAAAAGAGGGACTGTCCCGTGAAAATCGGGACAGTTGGGAGGTATGAGATTCATAGACAATAAAGTAAATGGGTATATATTCTCAGCTATTATTGCAGGTATCCTGGGCTCTGGTTGAAGCACAGAAGCGCCACAAGTCCTGCAGTATATTGGTGCATTTAACTGCAGATCAAGAGTTCGAATCCCGGCACCCCCTTCCCATATTATTATTATATTACACAGAATATATAAATCAACCTTACAGTTGTCACAGAATATTAATGTATTAGAGCTAACTTGCAAACATAAAAAAAACTTACCTAAAGGGTTAACTACTTTAAAGGTGGGGGTATAGCTCAGGGGAAGAGCATTTGACTCAGTAGTAAAAGGTCCCTGGTTCAGATCCACATACCCCCTTCCTGAGTTTATACCTCATATTTCAGCTTTAACCATTTAGTGGCACAAATCATAACATCTACAGCAATACGTTTTGCCAGATTGCTTTGTTTATGGATAACTAAAACTTAAATGTCTGCTAACAAACTCATTTATGTTGTTAAAGTTACAGAAAAACTAAAGTGGGAAGGTTTATATGCATTAAAATGCAATATGTTATTACTTTGTATTACTATAAGCTGTTTGCTTCATAAGCTTCAGTATATAACGACTGCTGCATGCCTGGATAGGCAATCTGTAGAATCTGGCAAATTGCAAGGTTGCTGTAAGATCATTATAGTCACTATTAAGCCTCTAGTCACATGGGGCAAAGCCTTGGCTGTGTTTTGTCTGCAGGCAGAGAGAAGCCGATGTGCTACCCACGTCTCTGCACCAACAGACAGTGTGGCCAGCGCGCAGACACATGGGTAGGATATTGGCATGAAATACAAACCTATACATTTTCTTGCCAATATCTGCTCCGTTTGTCTGCACACTGACAGCACCATACTGGGCAGTAGAGAGACAGCAAAGCGCATAGACTTCTCTCTACATGCAGAGATAATGTAGGCAGAGAGAAGCTGTGACATTAGCCTTAGTGGCCTCTGTGTATCTGAATTGCCCGGGTTCTGGTTGAAACGCAGGAGCGCCACAAACTCTGAAACATATTAAAAAGAGGGAGATTTGACTACATGAAAAGTGAACCTACGGGAATTTTTACACTAAAAATTGAAGAATTTTTAAGAATTTACACTCTCTTTCCCAATGTTTGGTTTCACCTCATATTCTGCAACTCACCTGTGTGGCTTAAAGGAACAGTAACACTAAAAAATGAAAGAGCTTTAAAGTAATAAATATATAATGCACTGTTGCCCTGCACTGGTAAAACTGGTGTGTTTGCTACAGTAACACTACTATAATTTATATAATAAGCTGCTGTGTAGCCACGGGGGCAGCCATTCAAGCTGGAAAAAAGGAGAAAAGGCACAGGTTACATAGCAGATAACAGACAAGTTCTGTAGAATACAATAGTGTTTTATCTGTTATCTGCTATGTGCCTGTGCCTTTTCTCCTTTGAATGGCTGCCCCCATGGCTACATAGCAGCTTATTTATATAAATTATAGTAGACTTTCTGAAGTAAACACACAACTTTTACCAGTGCAGGGCAGCAGCACATTATATTTTAGTTACTTTTATACACTTTCATTTTTTGGTGTTACTGTTCCTTTAACTATACAAAAAACATGCGCAGGGGGTATAGCTCAGGGGTAGAGCATTTGACTGCAGATCAAGAGGTCCCTGGTTCAAATCCAGGTGCCCCCTTCTCAAGGTTATATTAAAAGGAATATGAAAGTCAACTTCATATCTAAGCAATATGGTTACAGACTAACAAGATATTGGAGGTAACTAACTAGGATACAAAGACTGACCCAAAGTCTGTATATAGAGAGACACTGCTGACAGCGGGCTAGTAAAAAGCTCATCAAATGCTCACTTTCCAACATCATGTAAACCAGGGAAGCTTCGCAGTAGGGGTTATAGCGTTTACCTGCAAATCAAAAGCTTTCTGGTTGAAATACAGGTACCACCCCCGTCAACATTAAGTAATGATATGGGCTTTACCTTCAGGGGTGGGGCATGTATCTGCAGATCAAGAGGTCCCTGGTTCAAGTCTAGGTGCCCCCCTCTTATCATTAGGGTTGCCCCCAGCTAGTGGCAGTATTATAAATCTGCTGGTAAATTTGTAAGGGCTGCAACCCTACCTTCACCCCCTTTGAAGTAGAGTTCCACCTCTGCCCTGCCCATTCCCCTTCCCAGCCCGCCCATTTCCCTTCCCGGCCCGCCCATTTCCCTTCCCGGCCGGCCCATTCCCCTTCCCGGCCCGCCCATTTCCCTTCCCGGCCCGCCCATTCCCCTTCCCAGCCCGCCCATTTCCCTTCCCGGCCCGCCCATTTCCCTTCCCGGCCCGCCCATTCCCGGCCCGCCCATTCCCCTTCCCGGCCCGCCCATTCCCTTCCCAGCCCGCCTTATAACTTCCCAGCCCGCCCATTCCCCTTCCCAGCTTGCCCATTCCTCTTCCCAGCCCGCCCATTGCCCTTCCCGGCCCCCCCATTCCCCTTCCCAGCTTGCCCATTCCCCTTCCCAGCTTGCCCATTTCCCGGCCCGCCCACTCCCCTTCCCAGCCTGCCCATTCCCCTTCCCAGCCTGCCCATTCCCAGCCCACCCACTCCCCTTCCCAGCCCGCCCACTCCCCTTCCCAGCCCGCCCATTCCCCTTCCCGGCCCGCCCACTCCCCTTCCCAGCCCGCCCATTCCCCTTCCCAGCCGCCCATTCCCCTTCCCAGCCTGCCCACTCCCCTTCCCAGCCCGCCCACTCCCCTTCCCAGCCGCCCATTCCCCTTCCCAGCCCGCCCACTCCCCTTCCCAGCCCGCCCATTCCTCTTCCCAGCCCGCCCATTCCTCTTCCCAGCCCGCCCATTCCCCTTCCCAGCCCACCCACTCCCCTTCCCAGCCCGCCCATTCCCTTTCCCAGCCCGCCCATTCCCCTTCCCAGCCCAACCATTCCCCCACCCCATTACATCAACCAGCCTCCAAGTCCCATCACTGCCCACCCCCCAAACCCAATAGGTGAGGAAAGGTGCCAACCCTACTCATGTTAAAGGGAAAATATAACCCTTTTTGATATTTTGGAGTTCATTGAATTGGGCTCATGTATAAAACTGTAAAGATTTCCATAAACATGTTTAAGTTTTTTTTACACAGACAGATGATCCCTCAGACTGAAGGAAATCCATGATAGTCTGACTCACATGGGCCATTTCCCCCTTTTAATATGACAGCACCCTATAGCCCCTCCCTCACCTTGTTCCAAAAAATCCATTAAGATAGTTTTGCCACCAATATGGATTTATGCAGCTCAGTTACAGCCAAGTACCAGGTTCTGCCTTATCCCTTCCCGGCCCCTTCCTCTCTCACAGGAGCTCATTCAGTTGGGCTTATGCAGGAAAGGTGGATAAACACTCTGATTTGCCAGAAATAATTCTTTTTTGCCTGATTCCACAGATTAGAAGGAAACCAATGGACATGCTCAGCCAGAATTGAATTCCCTACAGACTGGCGGTTTCAATACTGACTTGGATTTAGCTGCCTTTGGCTAATAGGCAATTAGTACAGTATTACTGGCAGGGCCATATTTTCTATATAGACCCCTCAGTAACGTGTTTCTTTATCCAACCTAAATTACTATTTTGCTATATCTATATAAAGACATTATAAAAATTGTATATATATATATATAAATACTCACCTCTTAATGCAAGTAGCCCGGGTTCTGGTTGAAACACAGCAGCGCCACAAACCCTGCAACTTATTTAAAAGAGAGTGAGATTTGGCTACACGCAAAGTGAAACAACGGGAAAGTTTACACTGAAAAATGCACAAACAAGGATTTACACTCTCTTTCCAATGTTTGGTTTCACCTCATGTTATACACACCTGTGCGGCGTAACTGTAACAAACCTGTGCGGCGTAACTGTAACAAACCTGTGCGGGGGGTATAGCTCAGGGGTAGAGCATTTGACTGCAGATCAAGAGGTCCCTGGTTCAAATCCGGGTGCCCCCTTCCCATCCCTATCTTACATAGAATACATAAATCAGCCTTATGGAATAATAATTGTCCATCATAAAAATGACTTAACTAAAGTGTTTAGGGGTTCAAATGTGAGGATATAGCTCAGTGATGGGGCATGTGACTACAGGGTGCCCCGCCCTGAATTTATACCATATATTTCAGCTTTAACCATTTAGTGGCACAAACCATAGATGTGGAAACAGCAGTCAGGTGAGCCCAATCACAACACAGGGGCCATGGTATAAGGGGGTGTAGGTAAAAGTTGACTCTATAGCTGCCTTATAGGCTTCTCTCTGCCTGCAAAGACAACACAGCCAGAGAGAAGCTGCCCCCTGTGACATTAGCCTTAGTGGCCTCTGTGTATCTGAATTGCCCGGGTTCTGTTGGAAACACAGGAGCGCCACAAACCCTGCAACTACATACTTGGCTACACGCAAAGTGAAACAACGGGAAAGTTTACACTGAAAAATGGACAAACAAGGCTTTAAACTCTCTTTCCAATGTTTGGGTTCCCCTCACATTCTACAACACACCTGTGTGGCGTAACTGTAACAAACCTGTGCAGGGGGTATAGCTCAGGGGTAGAGCATTTGACTGCAGATCAAGAGGTCCCTGGTTCAAATCCGGGTGCCCCCTTCTCAATCTTATATTAAAAGGGATATGTCATTCATATGCAAACAATACGGTTATAGACTAACAATATATTAGAGTTAACTCTCAAGGATAAAAAAAACTCACCCAAAGAGAGAGAGACATGCTGACAGTTAGCTAGAAAAAAGCTCCCCAAACACTCACTTCCCAACATTTATTTTCACTTGACATTAAAATGTAGTTTTACACACAGTACCTTACACTCACACAGGTAAGCCAGAGAAGCTGTACAGTAGGGGTTATAGCGTTTAACTGCAGATCAACATTTTTCTGGATTAAATACAGGTACCCCCCTTCAACATTAAATAACGATATACAGTGGCTTACAAAAGTATTCGGCCCCCTTGAACTTTTCCACATTTTGTCACATTACAGCCACAAACATGAATCAATTTTATTGGAATTCCACGTGAAAGACCAATACAAAGTGGTGTACACGTGAGAAGTGGAACGAAAATCATACATGATTCCAAACATTTTTTACAAATAAATAACTGCAAAGTGGGGTGTGCGTAATTATTCAGCCCCCTGAGTCAATACATTTTAGAACCACCTTTTGTTGCAATTCCAGCTGCCAGGCTTTTAGGGTATGTCTCTACCAGCTTTGCACATCTACAGACTGAAATCCTTGCCCATTCTTCTTTGCAAAACAGCTCCAGCTCAGTCAGATTAGATGGACAGCGTTTGTGAACAGCAGTTTTCAGATCTTGCCACAGATTCTCCATTGGATTTAGATCTGGACATTCTAACACATGGCTATGTTTTGGTTTAAACCATTCCATTGTTGCCCTGGCTTTATGTTTAGGGTCGTTGTCCTGCTGGAAGGTGAACCTCCGCCCCAGTCTCAAGTCTTTTGCAGACTCCAAGAGGTTTTCTTCCAAGATTTCCCTGTATTTGGCTCCATCCATCTTCCCATCAACTCTGACCAGCTTCCCTGTCCCTGCTGAAGAGAAGCACCCCCAGAGCATGATGCTGCCCCCCCATATGTGACAGTGGGGATGGTGTGTTCAGAGTGATGTGCAGTGTTAGTTTTCCGCCACACATAGCGTTTTGCATTTTGGCCAAAAAGTTCCATTTTGGTCTCATCTGACCAGAGCACCTTCTTCCACATGTTTGCTGTGTCCCCCACATGGCTTGTGGCAAACTGCAAACGGGACTTCTTATGGTTTTCTGTTAACAATGGCTTTCTTCTTGCCACTCTCCCATAAAGGCCAACTTTGTGCAGTGCGCGACTAATAGTTGTCCTATGGACAGATTCCCCCACCTGAGCTGTAGATCTCTGCAGCTCCCCCAGAGTCACCATGGGCCTCTTGGCTGCCAGTCTGACTCACATGGGCCATTTCCCCCTTTTAATATGACAGCACCCTACAGCCCCTCCCTCACCTTGTTCCAAAAAATCCATTAAGATAGTTTTGCCACCAATATGGATTTATGCAGCTCAGTTACAGCCAAGTACCAGGTTCTGCCTTATCCCTTCCCGGCCCCTTCCTCTCTCACAGGAGCTCATTCAGTTGGGCTTATGCAGGAAAGGTGGATAAACACTCTGATTTGCCAGAAATAATTCTTTTATACCTGATTCCACAGATTAGAAGGAAACCAATGGACATACTCAGCCAGAATTGAATTCCCTACAGACTGGCGGTTTCAATACTGACTTGGATTTAGCTGCCTTTGGCTAATAGGCAATTAGTACAGTATTACTGGCAGGGCCATATTTTCTATATAGACCCCTCAGTAACGTGTTTCTTTATCCAACCTAAATTACTATTTTGCTATATCTATATAAAGACATTATAAAAATTGTATATATATATATATATATATAAATACTCACCCCTTAATGCAAGTAGCCCGGGTTCTGGTTGAAACACAGCAGCGCCACAAACCCTGCAACATATTTAAAAGAGAGTGAGATTTGGCTACACGCAAAGTGAAACAACGGGAAAGTTTACACTGAAAAATGCACAAACAAGGATTTACACTCTCTTTCCAATGTTTGGTTTCACCTCATGTTATACACACCTGTGCGGCGTAACTATAACAAACCTGTGCAGGGGGTATAGCTCAGGGGTAGAGCATTTGACTGCAGATCAAGAGGTCCCTGGTTCAAATCCGGGTGCCCCCTTCCCATCCTTATCTTACATAAATCAGCCTTATGGGATAATAATAGAGCCACCTGTCCATCATAAAAATGACTTCACTAAAGTGTTTAGGGGTTAAAATGTGAGGATATAGCTCAGTGATGGGGCATGTGACTACAGGGTGCCCCTCCCTGAGTTCATACCATATATTTCAGCTTTAACCATTTAGTGGCACAAACCATAGATGTGGAAACAACAGTCAGGTGAGCCCAATCACAACACAGGGGCCATGGTATAAGGGGGGTGTAGGTAAAAGTTGACTCTATAGCAGCCTTATAGGCTTCTCTCTGCCTGCAAAGACAACACAGCCAGAGAGAAGCTGCCTCCTGTGACATTAGCCTTAGTGGCCTCTATGTATCTGAATTGCCCGGGTTCTGTTTGAAACGCAGGAGCGCCACAAACCCTGCAACATATTAAAAAGAGTGAGATTTCATGACATGAAAAGTCAAATAACAGGAATGTTTACACTGAAAAATGGACAAACGAAGCTTTAACTTTCACTGCCAGCCATTTTGGACAAAATGGAACTTCTACTGCCAGACAGTTTTTGAACATTTTGCACTGTTTCACTTTAGGGGCCTTTCCTTGGGGGGACTTTTAGTTTACCCACGAAGACAAAATATTTTATTTTCAGGGCAACTGAAGCTTTTAAAATATGGTAGATTTTTTGTGTAATTCCATTTCTGTAACAAGATATAGGCTTCTAAATGTCTACAAAATGAAAAAAAATGTTTTTTCCATAATATAAACACATACACCAGTAACAAAAATTAGTTTATGCATGAAAATACAACTGATTTGGAAAGTGCCAATACCAAATATATATAGTTTTATGGAGATTTCTCACTTGTATAGGTCACAAACTCCCAGCAGTACACTAACAAATTCCCAAAGCACTGCTCCAGAAAGCTGCATACTTTAGATTTCAAGGACAAAATTTCCACTAACAGAAGGTTTATCCCAGAAAATTACACATTTCTGGAAAGAACAGATTCTGGGGAATACAGAATAGGCACAACTGTCTGTCTACTCCAAACTATCAAGTCGCAATGATTTCCTTAATTTATTGGTTTTTATCAAAATTTGTGAAATTTTTTAAAAATCGCTTCAAGGCTTCCAGTCTATAGTATCTTATCTCCTACAGGTCATAAAGTAACCAAATAAAACACCCTAAATATGAACGCCAGAGGTCCACTGAATAGTTTGATGCCCAATATGTATAGGTTTAGCTAAGTATGTGGCATGTAGGGGCCCCATTGGGAACATACCCCCATATGTACTGTCATTTCAGCTTCTGCAAAATCAACACATTTACATTATTTTATGTAGAATAAAGCTACAAAATGTATTCTCACTCCAGAAAGTCATATATTTATGGAAAGTACACATTCTCCTGAATTCAAAATGGGTGCCCATGTCTTTCTACTCCAAAGTACCAAGGTGCAAAGCTTTCCTAAAGTTGGCAATTTTGAAAACATTTCTAAAAATACTCTCAAAGCTTCCACTTTGCAGCATCTTATCTCCCACATAGCATTAGGCACCAAGATAAAACACCCTAAATTTGAACGCCAGGGGTCCACTGAACAGTTTGATACCCAATATGTATAGGTTGTAGGGGCTCCAATGTGAACACAGTGTCGGACTGGAATGACAGGGGCCCACCAGAAAACCAAAGACCATGGGCCCACTACCCAAACTATTTTTCATTCACTCCTAACTCAACCTCTATATTTTTTTAGTCTTTTATCTTTACATTCTATAATCTATTTAGTCTCTTTGTTCCCATAGAGAAATAGGGAATGACTATAAATTAGGCCAAATGGTAAGAGGCAGGAGGGCCCACTGAGATCTGGGCCAACCGGGAGTTTTCCTGGTATCCTGGTGGGCCAGTCCGACACTGTGTGAACATACCCCCATATGATATATCATTTCAGCTCCTGCAAAATCAACACATTTACATCATTTTATGTGGTATAATGCTGCAAAAAAGTACGCTCACCCCAGAAAGCCATATATTTTTGGAAAGTACACATTCCCCTGAATTCAAAATGGGTACCCATGTCTTTCTAGTCCAAAGTACCAAGCCGCACAGCTTTTCTAAAGTTGGCAATTTTCAAAAATCTCCTCAAAGCTTCCACTTTGCAGCATCTTATTTCCCACGTATCATTAGGTACCAAGATAAAACATAATAAACAATAGTTTGATGCCCAGTATGTATAGGTTTAAGTATGTGGCATGTAGGGGCCCAATATGAACATACCCCCATATGATCTATTATTTCTGTCATTTCAGCTCCTGCAAAATCAACACATTTACATGTTTTATGTGTGATAATGCTACAAAATAGTAAGCTCACCACAGGAAGTCATATATTTTTCGAAAGTACACATTCCCCTGAATCTATAATGGGTACCCATGTCTTTCTACTCCAAAGTACCAAGCCGCAAAACTTTCCTAAGTTGACGATTTTTATGACATTTGCAAAAATCACGTCAAAATTTCTAACATGCAGCATCTTATTTTCTACAGGTCATTAGGTACCAAAATAAAACACCCTAAATATGAACCCCAGAGGTCTACTGAGCAGTTTGATGCCCACTGTACATAGGTTTATCAAAGCACATGGCACTTAGAGACCCCAAAATATACCTTATGCACACTAATTTCATGGCTTATCTTTATCCAATTCATAAACCCATGGCAGTTTTATGAGGGGTAGAAGCTGCAGAAATGTAGGGTAACCCCTGAAAACCATATATTTTTGGAAAGTACACATTCTGACAAATCCAACATGGGAAAAGAGTCCTTTCTACACCAAAGTACCAATCTGCAAAGCTTCTCTAAAGTTAATGGTTTTTATGACTTTTCTGAAAAAAAGACTAAAATTGTTGCAATTTGCCACATTTATCTTACAACATTTCTTACATACAATGACACATCACCCTAAATATGAATCCCAGCTGTCTACTGAACAGTTTGATGCCCAATATGCAAAGATTTACCAAAGTTTGTGGTGTACAGAGGCACCCAAATGAAAATAGTGCATAGGAATTTTCTCAGCTGCCAACTCAATTTCTGCAAAAAAAGCCCAATGGCCGTGCATTATGTGCCATAAGACCCCATAACTGTACAGAAAAACCCAGAAAACCATATATTTTTGGAAAGTACACATTCTGACAAATCCAATATGGGTAAAGTGTCCTTTCTACCCCAAAGTACCAATCGGCAAAGCTTTCCTAAAGTTGGTGGTTTTTATGACATAAAAATGTTGCAATTTGCCGCATTTATCTCACACAATTTCTTGTGTACAAAGGCAAGTCACCCCAAATAGGAACACCAGAGGCCTACTGAACAGTTTGATGCCCAATATGCATAGATATACCAAAGTCTGCGGTAAGTACTGACCCCAAAATGAAAATAGCGCATATGGATTTCTCGCCTGCCAACTCAGCTTTTGCACACAGAGCCCCCTGTCAGCGTATTATGTGCCGTAACCCCCCTAACTATACAGAGACCCCTAGAAAACCATATATTTTTGGAAAGTACACATTCTGATTAATTCTTCTACACCAAAGTTACACATGGCAAAGCTGTGCTAAAAAATAGATTAGGAATACTAATACAGGGATAAAAATGCAATAAAACAAAAATTGTGTAAATTGATGAAACAACAAAATAAGTCACACAACAGCATAATTAGTGGTTAGAATATCTGATCCAATAGTCATGCTGCCAAAATAAAAATTTTAGGGAAAAAAACTAAAGACAAAGGGGTAAAAAAAAAAAAAATTTGTGTATACATGTGTGTACACATCTAAAATTTGTGTGACAGTGTGTAAGTGTGTATATAAGTATGCTAGAGTGTGCTAGAGTGTGCAAAATGGGAAAAAAAACAAAACCTGTGCTAAATTGTGTGTAAATGTGTGTATCAGGCAATAAAGAGCACTTACCAGTAGAAGGTCTCAGGGATCGCAGGCAGGGGTCCTCTCTGATGTCCATGCAGCACAGGAAGTGCGTGGGCGGCAAGGAGCAGGGGAAGACACAGGACAAGCAGCAGACGCGATCGCATCTGCTGCTTGTAGGTCGGCCCTGTGATGCCATCGCATCGCTGGACCAACTTATCAGCCGCCTTGGCTCGTTGCTGAAGGGTTTGGGGGCACAACTGACTTTTGCTGCCAGTGCAGAGAGAATTGCATTAGTACCAATAACGTAGGTGCTACGTTGTTGGCACATAACTCCTTTTTTTTTTTTTAAAACAACATAGTAAGTACGTTGTTGGCAGGGAAAAGGTTAAACTCTCTTTTCCAATGTTTGGTTTTACCTCACATTCTAAAACACACCTGTGTGGCGTAACTGTAACAAACCTGTGTGGCTTGTCTGTAACAGAAGTGCGCAGGGGGTATAGCTCAGGGGTAGAGCATTTGACTACAGATCAAGAGGTCCCTGGTTCAAATCCGGGTGCCCCCTTCTCATCCTTATCTTACATAGAATACATAAATCAACTTTATTGAATAATAATGGAGCCAACTGTCCATCATAAAAAAGAGTTAAGTGGCACAAATGTGAGGATATAGATCAGTGATGGGGCATGTGACTACAGGGTGCCCCCTCCCTGAGTTTATACCATATATTTCAGCTTTAACCATTTAGTGGCACAAACCATAGATGTGGAAACAACAGTCAGGTGAGCCCAATCACAACACAGGGGCCATGGTATAAAGGGGATGTAGGTAAAAGTTGACTCTATCGCTGCCTTATAGGCTTCTCTCTGCCTGCAAAGACAACACAGCCAGAGAGAAGCTGCCCCCTGTGACATTAGCCTTAGTGGCCTCTGTGTATCTGAATTGCCCGCGTTCTGTTTGAAACACAGCAGCGCCACAAACCCTGCAACATATTAAGAAGAGTGAGATTTGGCTACACGCAAAGTGAAACAACGGGAAAGTTTACACTGAAAAATGGACAAACAAGGATATACACTCTCTTTTCCAATGTTTGGTTTCACCTCACATTCTACACACCTGTGTGGCGTAACTGTAACTAACCTGTGCAGGGGGTATAGCTCAGGGGTAGAGAATTTGACTGCAGATCAAGAGGTCCCTGGTTCAAATCTGGGTGCCCCCTTCTCAACATTATATTAAAAGGAATATGTCATTCATATGCAAGCAATATGGTTATAGACTAACAATATATTAGAGCTAACTGTCAAGGATAAAAAAATTGGGGTTGTTTTATGTGTTATTACAGTTTTGCTAATGAAGGTGAAATTGCCCTTTAAGCCGCAAATCTCAGTTCCCCCAAGAGACCTGTTAGGGCTCTGGCACACGGGGAGATTAGTCGCCCGCGGCAAAACTCCCTGTTCGCGGGCGACTAATCTCCCCGAGTTGCCTACCCCTGCCATCCCACCGGCAAACATGTAAGTCGCCGGCGGGATGGCAGACGCGGTGGCGCGATTTCGCGCAAATCGCCGAAAAAGACTCACGAGTCTTTACTTTACCTGCTTTACTAATAGCTGCAATTATCATTTATACGTATCAGGCCCAAATCTTGTGTATGTGCCAGAATGGGGGGCTCATGCCCAGGCCCATGTACTGGCTACACAGTTAGATGGTTCGGAGGGAGAGAGAAAGTGTGAGCTGAATTGAAAGTGAAAGTTCTTGTCTGCGTAAGGCATAGAGGCGGGGCAAGCAATATATTATTGACAGCTGGGAATTTGGATGTGGTAATATAAAAATGAATTTGGGTTTCTTGTTTAATAAGAAAAGGACTTTTATTATACAGCTTTTGTGACAGGTCCACTTGAAATCAATAGTTAATTTAAACATAGTTATTTGCTTAACTTTCAATGATATTTTAAATGTCATTTTTGTGGTCCCGGGAATTGTCCAACAATATTGATTTTCTTCAAATACACAGTTGTCAAAAACATGTTACGTGGCTTTTATAGCCATCATTAGTATATTATAGGCTGTTTAATTAATATACATTTATATAACAGGTGACGCTGCCTATTGGAGCTACAGTTTTATTACTGCTGCTGTTAGTTCTTCTATTAAAAATGAAAAACAAGAGCAGCGATGGCAGCCTAGAATCCAGCGATGGCAGCCCAGATAGCGGCTATGGCAGCCAAGACAGCGGCGACAACAGCCCAGATAGCGGCTACGACAGCCCAGAACAGCCCAGATAGCGGCTACAACAGACCAGATAGCGGCTACGACAGCCAAGAAAGTAACTCTGGAGGCAGCAATGGGACATCAACCAGCAGCAACAGCAATGCGCAATAAAATAGACGGAAATGTTCAAATAAAAGCATTAATCTTGCAGAGGTATATGTGTGGTTATTATATCCCTATAATACACTGTTAGGCTCTCGCTCAGTTATTATGTTGCCCCCCCTCCCTGATGCTCCCCCTCAGGGGCGATTAAATATGTGCCCCCCAGTGCTGGTAGTACAGGCTAAAGTCACTGCATCATCTTCTCTCATTTCCTTCTTCCCATCAAATATGGCTCTTACATTTTGTGGAGAATCTGGTAAAAGAGAAATGATATTTAGTATTGGGCAGCCATGGGGGTTGGGTGATGGTGTAGGGTGTATACCATTAGCACTACGTGTTACAACTACATACATGGGGCCCTGTTGTGATCTGGGAACTATGCAGCATATCCTCTAAAACTGCCCACTGATTCAACCTTTTCATGGACAAAATATGCAACATAATAAGCCAAACAATGGCAATAGATGTCCCAAACAATCCTGCGTACATTCTGTTGTTTCATGGGGACACCCCAGTCCCCTCCTTTATATGCAGCATTTTACCCCACCTGCTTAATAGTTACATAGGGTTGAAAAAAGACCAGAGTCCATCAAGTTCAACCCATCCAAGTAAACCCAGCACCCACAACCCACACCTTCCAATCTATACACTCACATACATAAACTATAAATACAACCACTAGTACTAACTGTAGATATTAGTATCACAATAGCCTTGGGTATTCTGATTGATCAAGAATTCATCCAGGCCCCTCTTATAGGCATTAACAGAATCTGCCATTACCCCATCACTAGGAAGGGCATTCCCCAACCTCACTGCCCTCACCGTGAGGAACCCCCTACCCAACATCCCCCGGCAGGGCATTCCCCAACCCCCTCACTGCCCTCACCATGAGGAACCCCCTACCCAACATCCCCCGGCAGGGCATTCCCCAACCTCACTGCCCTCACCATGAGGAACCCCCTACGCTGCTTCAAATGGAAGCTCCGTTCCTCTAATCTAAAGGGGGGGCCTCTGGTGCGCTGATTGTTTTTATGGGAAAAAAGAACATCCCCCAACTGCCTATAATCCCCTCTAATGTACTTGTACAGAGTAATCATGTCCCCTCGCAAGCGCCTCTTTTCCAGAGAAAACAACCCCAACCTCGACAGTCTCACCTCATAGTTTAACCCTTTCATCCCCTTTACCAGTTTAGTTGCAGTCTCTGCACTCTCTCCAGCTCATTAATATCCTTCTTAAGGACTGGAGCCCAAAACTGCCCCCATACTCAAGGTGAGGCCTTACCAGGGACCTATAAAGGGGCAAAATTATGTTTTCATCCCTTGAGTCAATGCCCTTTTTATACAAGACAGCCCTTTATTTGCTGTAGTAGCCACAGAATGACACTGCCTGGAATTAGACAACTTGTTATCAACAAAAACCCCTAGATCCTTCTCCATTAAGGAAACCCCCAACACACTCCCATTCAGTAGATAGTTTGCGTTTATATTATTTCTACCAAAATGCATAACTTTGCACTTATCAACATTGAACCTCATTTTCCAGTTTGCTGCCCAGTTTTCCAATTTTTTAAAAATCCCTCTTCAGCATCCTGCATGGTCAATTTTACTGCCTGTCAAGAAAGCTGTGCTCTGATTGGAGAATCCACAAGAAGAAATATCCAATCAGAGCACAGCTGATTTCTGCAGAACCTGGAGAAGATTTTCAGGACAGTGCAGAAACGGAGCCAGGTTTTAAGGTGCCAAAGCAGGTTTGGGGAGGCTTAGCCTCTAGCCTTATTGAAAATCCGCCTATGACTATGGCAGCATAGGGATTCCCCTTAAGCACAATTCAGCAGGAAAATGTTAGGATATAATGAGTGAAGAATAAAAACTTTGCTTTTCCTTGAACAATCTCTCATTCACACTAGAGAATACCAAAGCTTAAATAAGCTGCATAATGAGTTCTACATTTATTATTTTACTTTATTTGGCTTTTTGTGTAATTATTCTATGTTAGTATTATAACCACAGTACATACCAGCCTTCATCTCATGTCCAGCCTCTTCCTGTGAGAGAGGATATAACAGCGCGGGTGCCTTGGTACTGTATATAGCACATAATGTTCATTTAATCACATGATACTTCCCCTCCGGGGGTTGGTGTGAATATATCTGATACATATTTGGATACACAAACTGTCACGCTACCTAGCAGGCAGCTAGCAATAGAACTCACACGGCTTATGAAGAAAATGTAAAAAAAAAATCTGAAATTTTTAGAACATAAGACCTGCATTTTTATTACTGTACCTTTGTATATTTTTTAAATAGAAGTCCTTTCTCTTTATTTTGCCATCCATGTGAGACACATAGCAGGTTGTTCTGATTTCTCTGTTACCCCAATACATATATAGATTGCTTGTATTACTGTATGGCTTCCCATTGGGCTCTCCAGAGCTGGTCGGGATCTGGTGTGTTTTTCTGGAATAGAGGGGGGGCAAGTGATTTACAAGGGATCTGGAATTCACAGAAATGTGTCGGTACCACTTGTAAAGTCACACTGACACTTCTCCCACCTTCTCTAACCAACCACCCAGTCAGGTGCGTCATTGTGTGTGCTGGGGATGGCACAATCCTGCCCAGAGTACACAAATAAACAGGACCTCAGCCTGTAGCAGGCCCTTCTGTAACATACTAAGGGGCTGATTCACAAAGGGTCGAAAAAACAAGTGTTATTGTTAGCATGCGTTAAATATATTATCACTTCTTATATATGGAGAATTAACAATCGATTCACAAAAAGGACTTGTCTGAATTAAGAAGAGATTTTATCTTCATTATTTATCTTGCGATGAAATATTTTTAAGCGATATTTTCAACCATGTGTAGGGACCCCAAAGAATTGGGCCCCTCCAGGATTAGTTCCCCTTTAGACAGGCACCATGAGGGTGGCCTTATGAGATTTGGACACCTAAAGGTGGTCCTAGGTGTTTTATGTGTGAAAAGGGAGTTTCCCTGCAAGTTAACAGCAACCACTAGATGTCGCTGTGCTAAAAGTATAAAAGGGAATGACTCCCATGTACAGCAGGTCTTTCTGCCTGGGACCCCCTCTGTAATGAGGTCAGCAACAGGCTTGTGTTCTAGTACAGGAGGTACTGTAATAGGTCACTCTAGAAGTGACAGGCAGGCTAGAGAGAACGGGCAGTGATAGCCCCGACAGGAGAGAGAGGGGTTAAGATCCCCCAGCACTCATGGCTGGAGTTAAGGGCCTGTAGTGTGCAGTAAGGGGAGCCAAGTCAGCACCTGGGAGTGTTCCCAGTGAAGGGGCCCTACGCGTGGACCGGGGTGAGTTCCTAGGTGGAAGCATCCGGCGGGAGTACCGGGGGTAGCCCAAAGAGAGAGTGTGTGACTTGAGCCGTCTGTGTGACATCCTCTGAAGTGTTCTGCCTGCATCAATAAACAAGTTCATCTGGTTCACCATTTTAACCAGTGTCTTGGCTGTTCATATACTGAGGATCCTCAACTGCCTGGTAAGCAGCTACCCCAAGGGAGGGGCAAGGTACCGGGAGTTGCTGGGAGTCCGGGTCCAAGGAGGACCCCATTGAGTTTTCCCAGGGAGGAGACATATAGTTCTACCTATACCTACCCTGGGTGGAGGCACACCATTTATATCATACCTGTCTCCCATAAATAAGCGGGGGCTCAGGGCTTCTGTAGCGCCACACGCAGGTGATTGCGTGTTAAAAGTACAACCGTAGCCAAAATAGGGTTACACATGCAATATGTTTATGCGTTATTTCATGATTTCAAAATCAGCATATAATCCGGACTGCTTTCAGGTGTAAGAATCCTGTGAAGAGCCTTGTAGATTGTAAGCTCTTTTGGGCAGGGCACCTCTTGTATCGGTTATTGATTGCTTTATATGTTACTCTGTATGTCCAATGTATGAAACCCACTTATTGTACAGCGCTGTGGAATATGTTGGCGCTTTATAAATAAATGTTAATAATAATAATAATAGTGTCACACACGACTTGGAGCTTCAGGGAATGGTCATTTTTGCGATTCCGGAAAATATGTTCTTTGTCTAGTGGGGGATTAAATGCCACATGGGTGCAGTCTATGGCACCTAAGACATTAGAGATGCCACTCAAACAATAGAACTCTTTTTATAATGTTCCATTCATTTCTATTGACGGGAAACTTTATATAATTCCCAGACACTGAGCATCTTGCATCCAGGACCTGGCCAAGGCAACATGAAAATGTGGGCTGTGACACTCCCCCATATATCCCTCCAACTTTCTGAAAACTACCCTTTCCGAAAAAATGAAGGGAGCACAGAAGTTTGACAATGCCAGGAGCAGCATGGTGAGTGACTGGCGTTAGGGACATGTTCCCCAAACCCACCCTGTACCCCTCTGAAGTACAGGACCCTTACCCCTATACCCAAAGCCTCTATTCAAATTTCCTGTGCCCTCTGGAATTCCCGCTCTGTCTGCAACAAACTCACCTCCATCCATGACCTTTTCATCGCTAAATCGCTTAACTTGCTTTCCCCTACTGACACTGCCTCACCTGCTGCCCTGTCCTTTGGGGGGCTACACCTTACTCACACTCCCAGGCCTGGAAACAGGGCAGGGGGTGGGGTAGGGCTCCTTCTCTCTCCCCGCTATTCATTTAAAGTCCTTCCACCTCCTCCTTCTCTTTCATTTTCCTCATTTGAGGTTCACTCTATTAAGCTCTTCGCCCCTGTTTCGCTTCGCATTGCGGTCATATACCGACCTCCTGGACCGACCTCACAATTCTTTGACAACTTTTCTGCCTGGCTTCCTTACTTCCTTTCCTCTGACTCCCCATCCATTGTACTAGGTGACTTTAACATACCTGTTAACAATCCTAATGCCCCTGCTACCTCTAAACTCCTTTCACTAACATCCTCCTTTGGGTTATCTCTGTACTCTGACTCCCCCTCTCACTCCAATGGAAACTCCCTGGATCTTATATTTACAAAATGTTGTTCTACCTCCAACTTCACTAACTCCCCTTTCCCCCTCTCTGATCACAATCTGCTCACATTTCAACTCTCGCTAACTCCCTCTACACCCTTTGGTGTCCCCCCAAACATACACATATCGAGACCTGCAATCCCTAAACACGTCACATCTCTCTTCTACCTTTGACTCTCTTCATTCTAACATCCTAACTGTCTCTTGTCCTAACCAGGCTACCTCTGTCTACTACAGCGCACTCGCCACTGCCCTCGCCAATGAGCTTGCTCCTGCCAATACAGAACGCATGAGGCCCAAACCACTCCAACCCTGGCACACTGCTCATACCAAATCCCTCCAAAAACAGTCACGTGCACTTGAGCGCCGCTGGCGCAAATCAAGGTCAGAGTCAGATTTCTGCAGCTACAAATCTGCTCTGCTCTCCTACAACACCACCCTCTGCCAAGCTAAACAAACCTACTTCACTGCACTTATTAACTCCCTCTCTAAAAAACCTGCACAACTCTTCTCTACCTTTAACTCTCTGCTGTCCCCTCCTCCGCCCCCTCCGTGTGCTTCAGTCACTGCTCAATCTATTGCTGAGCGCTTTAAAAATAAAATTGACACCATCCGAAGTGACATTGCACAACTAAATCCCCATAACCATTCCCCTCCCTCCCTACATGCTCCCCAGTCTCTTCTAGGCTCCTTCTCCCCAATGACTGAAGAGGAAGTCTCAAAACTCTTGTCTTCCTCTCACCCTACTACCTGCCCGCTTGATCCCATTCCTACCAAACTTCTACGTAATGCCAACCCCTGTCTTATCAAAGCCTTTAACTCATCTATTCAATCTCTCGCTCTCTACTGGAATCTTTCCCTCCCAACTGAAACATGCACTTGTAACCCCTATTCTGAAAAAACCCTCCCTTGATCCCTCCAATCCTACTAACCTCCGACCTATCGCTCTGCTCCCATTCATCTCCAAACTGCTTGAGCGCCTAGTATACAATCGACTGGCGCTATTCCTCTCTGACAATAACCTCCTGGATCCCCTACAATCTGGTTTTAGACAACAACACTCCACCGAAACTGCTCTAACCCGACTAACAAATGACCTCCTTTCGGCTAAAGCCAAAAAACACTACTCGCTACTAATACTTCTCGATCTCTCTGCTGCTTTTGACACTGTGGATCACCCTCTTCTCCTCCAGACTCTCCGCTCTCTTGGCCTTCGTGACACTGCCTTATCCTGGTTTTCATCTTATCTCTCAGATCGATCCTTCAGTGTCACTTACTATGGGGAATCATCTTCTCCCTTGCCTCTTTCTGTCGGGGTTCCTCAAGGCTCTGTCCTGGGCCCCTTACTATTTTCTCTCTATACCTCCTCACTTGGCAAACTAATCAATTCTTTTGGCTTTCAGTACCACCTCTATGCTGACGATACTCAGATCTATCTTTCCTCTCCTGATCTCAACCCAGAGCTTCTAACTCGCGTCTCTTCCTGCCTGTCCGCTATCTCCACTTGGATGTCCCGACGTTACCTTAAACTAAACCTCTCTAAGACTGAACTGGTTCTCTTTCCCCCATCCAACGCCCACATTGTTCCCGAGGTATCTATAACGGTTAATAATTCTACCATCACCCCATCTTCCCAAGGCCGGTGCCTTGGGGTTATCCTTGATTCTGCCCTGTCCTTCACCCCTCATATCCAATCACTTATCAAATCATGTCACTTTCACCTAAGAAATATCTCCAAAATCCGATCATTTATCACCCAAGATGCTGCCAAAATTCTTATTCACTCTCTTATAATATCTCGCCTGGACTACTGTAACTCCCTATTAATTGGCCTTCCCCTCCAAAGACGGTCCCCTCTCCAGTCCATAATGAATACTGCTGCCCGGCTCATACACCTCTCCAACCGCTCCTCCCCTGCCGTGCCACTCTGCCAATCCCTGCACTGGCTTCCCCTACCATCCAGGATAAAATTCAAGCTATTGACCCTCACATTTAAAGCAGTTCATAACTCTGCCCCACCCTACATCTCTGAACTCATCCCTAGGTACCATCCAACCCGCTTGTTACGCTCCTCTACTGACCTGCTCCTCAACTCCTCTCTCATTCCCTCCTCACACGCTCGCATTCAAGACTTTGCAAGGGCTGCCCCCCTTCTCTGGAATTCGCTCCCACAAACTGTCAGGCTTTCTCCCAATCTCTCTGCCTTCAAGAAATCTCTAAAAACACATTTATTTAGAGAAGCTTACCCTAATCTAGTTTAGCAATACCCTGTGCCCCACCTCTCACAACTCTGGTCATGCCCATTCCCACACCTTGTGTCTCAACCCTTTCTCCTTGTAGATTGTAAGCTCTTTTGGGCAGGGCTCTCTTCACCTCTTGTATTGGTTATTGATTGCTTTATATGTTACTCTGTATGTCCAATGTATGAAACCCACTTATTGTACAGCGCTGCGGAATATGTTGGCTCTTTATAAATAAATGTTAATGTAATGTTAATGTAATGTACAGTATTAACCCTGTATATATCCGTGTGCCGCGCAGCGCTGAACCTTATGTAAGGGGCTGATTCACTCCAGTATCGTCCTGCTGAGGAGCAGCTGTATCTGTGTGCCCTCTGTACTCTGTGTATATATATATATATTCAGAAATGTGCGTGCTACTTGCCTCCCCCAGTAATGCAAAGACTGTCTTAAATTATTTCAGTTTCATTTGCCAAAGAATAACTTTACATGGGTGTTTACCCCCCACCCCATTCATAGAATACTTATGCTTGGATGCTATTATTTTCTGAGGGAAAAGCATATTGTTTGCAGGGGAACTACTGTCTATTGTTTCCATGCATACAGTATTAACCAAAATAAAGGCTGCATTATAATACATGTAGTATAATTATAAGGTATGATTATGTGATGAATGAAGAGAAAGAGAAGACAAGCAAGTTCATTTTTATAGTTATTTCCTTCTATTCCTGTTGTTTAGTGCCTCTTATATTCTATTTGTTCTGACCCCTAATAAGTGTTTAAAAAGGTAATTGAAATAAATACCAGCTGCATACTATGTTAGAATTCTGCACATTATGTGCTATATCAAAGGTGAACATTTGCCACCATAATGTTTCCTGACTTGCAGCAAGAATTAAACGCCATGCAATGCCTGTGGCACTTTCTCAGACAGTTGTCTGAGCTAAAATATACACATTTGTTTCTTGGGAGATGTTCGGAGTACATTATGTGCTTTAGTTTTAATTAGCCACTGTAGTACATAAGTTGAAGCGTTTTCAGCTACTACTGCACCTGCAGGTTTCCGTTATCAGCTGTTTTATATAGACTGGGCCCCCTAAGGCTGATGCCAGACGTGGTGTAGGGCTGATATTTTTGGCAAGCGGAAAAACGCTTGGCGAAAATTCAGCCCTACGCCTGCTACTTGTGCCTGCACCCGAATGGATGAGATACGCTCAGGTGCAGGCATATGTAGACGAGACTTTGCATTCTCTCACGTTTTCATGCGTATATCGCTACATGTGCCTGCACCCGAGCGTATTCCATTCATTCGGGTGCAGGCACAAGTAGCAGGCGTAGGGCTGTATTTTCGGCAAGCGTTTTTCCGCTTGCCGAAAATATCAGCCCTACACCACGTCTGGCATCAGCTTTAGGGGCAGATTTACTAATCCACAAACGGACCGAAAGCGTCCGAACGCGTTTTTTCGTAATGATCTGTATTTTTGTGACTTTTTCGTCGCCGCCGCGACTTTTTCGTATGTCCTGCAATTTTTTCGCTGCCGTTACGACTTTATAGTATATTTTCTGCGACTTTTTCGTCACCGTCGTGAAAAAATCGGATTGGTTTTTCTGCCGTTTACAATTGCTCAATACAAAAAATCGCGACGGCGACGAAAAAGTCACGCAAAATCCGAAAAAGTCGTGATGGCGACGAACAAATCGCTCAAAATACGAAAAAAAAACACGCCAGCGACGAAAAAGTCGCAAAATTTTTGTTTCCAATTCGATTTTTTCCCATTCAGGATTCGGATTCGGGGATTAGTAAATGTGCCCCTTAGTGTTCCACGGTTGGACTTGTGTAAGGACATTATAACACGACAGGAAGGCTACGTAAGTCATAAACCGGGGTTTTACTATAAAGCTGAAACACCTGTGGGTGGGAAGGAGAGAAGCCAGTCAAGGCAAAAGAGTAGGGCAGGCAAAGCAAAAGGAATATAATTGTACGCTTATTCAAATATTTGTTTAACAAATATACAGGGAGGTAACTACATGGCTCTTCTCTGGCTATTTCTATTCAGCACTGCAGAATATTTTGGCTCTTTATAAATAAAATGTTAATAATAATAATAATAATAATAATAATAATAATAATAATCTCCAACTGTAAGTAACAGCACCTTTGGCTTTATGGAATGCACATACTGTATCTATTTGCACCTGCATTATTTCTCATACTAGGCTATTTTAACTCTGTTGCTAAAACAGCCTGACAACTTTCATTTTCTCAAGCACCTCTGCCTGTTGTACCAGCACAGTCTGTAGGAGGAATATTGCTAATTAAAGTAGCCAACCTGCTCATAGAGACGCCAAATTATAATGGGGACATATTCCCATATGTATAACTGCATTTAAAATTGCTCAGATGATGATATTGGTAGTTTTTACACTGATTATATCAAATGCATAATGGGAGCATATACTGCTGTTCTCTCTGGGCCAAGCCAGGCAGTACTGCAAAAGCTGCCATACCGATGTGGGAACCATCTCCTAATGCTTCTCTGCACTGTTACAGCAGTGGTCATTCTATAATTAATGTTACTTATTTTTAATTAAAATAGCTATTATTGTATTACACAACTGCTTGTTATAGAGATGAGAATTAAATGAAGGTATACTTTGGACCAAAATCATTTTTATTTTTCTAATATAAATTTATATGCACCATTAAATAGAGATGTGGAGTTTTCTCTTAATTTTATAAACTAACTCTTTATTATGCATTTTTTTCGGCTTGCTTTTTAGGTTCTGTCTATAATTAGTATTATTACTTGCTGTTTGGTTGTTTCTAGATTGTCTTTTTTTATCAAAAATGACTAATGTTATGTTATAGAAAGTTCTATTACTTCCTAAATGTGGTGTAAGACAATTCTTGTAAGGTGTATGGGGATTTGCTTGGTATTGTTCCAAGTATTAAGGACATATCATATAATCCTTGTATTTTGCTATATTGCGAGGGGACATGATTACTCTGTACAAATACATTAGAGGGGATTATAGGTAGATAGAGGGGTTCTTTTTTTCCCATAAAAACGGGTGAGGGACAACATCCTGGTGATGTTGTAACGGCGGATTCTGTTAATGCCTATAAGAGGGGCCTGGATGAGTTCTTGAACAAGCATAATATCCAAGGCTATTGTGGTACTAATATCTACAGTTAGTATTAATTTTTGTAGTTATAGTTCATGTGAGTGTATAGATAGGTCAGTGTGGGTCTGTATGTGAGTGGATAGATAGGTCAGTGTGGGTCTGTATGTGAGTGGATAGATAGGTCAGTGTGGGTCTGTATGTGAGTGGATAGATAGGTCAGTGTGGGTCTGTATGTGAGTGGATAGATAGGCCAGTGTGGGTCTGTATGTGAGTGGATAGATAGGTCAGTGTGGGTCTGTATGTGAGTGGATAGATAGGTCAGTGTGGGTCTGTATGTGAGTGGATAGATAGGTCAGTGTGGGTCTGTATGTGAGTGGATAGATAGGTCAGTGTGGGTCTGTATGTGAGTGGATAGATAGGTCAGTGTGGGTCTGTATGTGAGTGGATAGATAGGTCAGTATGGGTCTGTATGTGAGTGGATAGATAGGTCAGTGTGGGTCTGTATGTGAGTGGATAGGTCAGTATGGGTCTGTATGTGAGTGGATAGGTCAGTGTGGGTCTGTATGTGAGTGGATAGGTCAGTGTGGGTCTGTATGTGAGTGGATAGATAGGTCAGTGTGGGTCTGTATGTGGATAGATAGGTCAGTATGGGTCTGTATGCGAGTGGATAGATAGGTCAGTGTGGGTCTGTATGTGAGTGGATAGATAGGTCAGTGTGGGTCTGTATGTGAGTGGATAGATAGGTCAGTGTGGGTCTGTATGTGAGTGGATAGATGGGTCAGTGTGGGTCTGTAAAAAAAAAAAACCCAGTAAAGGTATAATGCTATTGGCTATTAATACTCCCTTGTGGGCATGCCGCCATTGGCTATTGCCTAGTGGGTATAATGCCATTGGTTATTGCCTTGTGGGTATAATGCCATTGGCTATTAATATTGCCTATGCTGGTTTACTAGATATATATTACTTACCTTCTTTCTTTCCTTTTGTGCAGTGTAAGCACCGGGGGAATAAACATATACAGATATTCCAGGCGCAGGGATTCCCAGAACTTCTGTAAAAGTGCCCTGAACCTGCAAAAATGACCCTCTACCTGTAACCTTATTGTGCTGAATGGGAGCAGGAACAACAAGAAAGTCTCAGAACCAGAGGAATGCTGGGAGTTGTAAAACCAAATTGCACACAATACATACAGTCATATGAAAAAGTTTGGGAACCCTCTTAATTCTTTGGCGTTTTGCTTATCATTGGCTGAGCTTTCAAAGTAGCAACTTCCTTTTGCTATATGGAAAACAGTGGTATTTCAGCAGTGACAGTTTATTTACAGGAAATATACAATATGCATAACAACAATTAGACAGGTGCATAAATGTGGGCCCCCCAACAGATATTCCATCAATACTTAGTTGAGCCCCTTTTGCAAATTTAACACCCTTTAGGAGCCCCTATAGCCTCTGATGAGTGTCTGGATTCTGGATGGCGGTATTTTTCACCATTCGTCCATACAAAATCTCTCCAGTTCAGTTACATTTGATGGCTGCAAAGCATGGACAGCCTGCTGCAAATCATCCCATATATGCTCCATGATATTCAAGTCAGGGGACAGTGACGGCCATCCCAGAATATTGTGCTTCTCCCTCTGCATAAATGCCTTTGTAGATTTCTTGTTGGAATATCCAACTCCTGCGTAACTAACTTTGTGACTGATGCTTGAACATTATCCTGAAGAATTTGTTGATATTAGGTTGAATTCATCCGACCCTCGACTTTAACAAGGGCCCCAGTCCCTGAACTAGCCACACAGCCCCATGGCATGATGGAACCTCCACCAGTAGGTAGGTAGCAGGTGTTTTTCTTGGAATGCGGTGTTCTTCTTCCGCCATGCAAAGTGCTTTTTGTTATGACCAAATCCATTTTTGCCTCATCAGTCCAAAGCACTTTGCCCCAAAATGCCTGTAGCTTGTCTAATTGAGCTTTTGCATACAACAAGCGACTCTGTGGCGTGAGTGCAGAAAGGGCTTCTTTCTCATCCCCCTGCCGTACAGATGTTCTTTGGGCAAATTGCGCTGAATTGTAGAATGATGTACAGAAACACCATCTGCAGTAAGATGTTGCAGGTCTTTGGAGAAGATCTTTGGCTTGTCTGTAACCCATTCTCACAACCCTCTGCATATGCAGCTACTGTATTTTTCTTAGCCAGCCAGACCTGGGTTTTACAGCAACTGCGCCTGTGGCCTTCCATTATCTGATTACATTCCTTACAGCTGAAACTGACAGTTTAAACCTTTGCAATAGCTTTTGGTATCCTTCCCCCTAAACCATGATACAGAATCATCTTTGTTTTCAGATCTTTTGAGAGTTGCTTTGAGGACCCCATGCTCTTCAGAGGAGAGTCAAACAGAAGCACAACTTGCAATTGGCCACCTTAAATACCTTTTCTCATGATTGGACACACCGGCCTATGAAGTTCAAGGCTTAACAAGCTAATCCAACCAATTTGGTGTTGCCGGTAATCAGTATTGAGCAGCTACATGCATTCCAATTAGCAAAATTAGGGTACCCACATTTTTGCACAGCCAGTTTTTCACATTTGATTTAATTTCATACAACTAAATACTGCTTCACTAAAAAACATCTTTGTTTAGAGAACCCCCCAGTACTCAGATGTTCCTGGGAAATTAAATTACATACAACTGTTACATTTTTTGTTGAGTAAATTATTATGCCAACTGAGAGGGGTTCCCAAACCTTTTCATATGACTGTATGAATGGGCCAAGTTACACAGGGTGCAAGAGACTGTTGGACTCGGGTCAAATAAACTGAGCACCCAGTGAGTGTGAATAGCTGCTAGGAGTGATTTGCTCCAGGGGATACAATGGGTAATCAATATCCATGGTCAGAGGTTAGACAAGTGTGGGGGGGGGGGGGGTCCAGAGAGGACCAAGCCTCCTACTATTTACGTCAATCACTGTTATCATTTACAGAGCAATGAGTGGATTGGTTGGCGCACACACTGAGGGGGCTCTGTTAGTACAGCTAGGAACATTGGCACATTGTAGGGAGCAGATGGAAGTACATATTGTAGTCAGTACAGACAGTGCGCCGTCCCATCTGTGAGCCATGGTTAGGTTCTCATCTAGGCATCTCCACAGGTTTTCTAGAATTGTTGGCCTCTCTCTAGTGATCTAACACGAAATCCTCTAGGCCAGCTTGCATCATGGCATGGATGTTTCTATCTGTATATAATAGATGGTAAGCTCTTTGGGGCAGGGACCTCACTCCAAATGTGTACTGGATCTCAAACTTATGGTTATTCTCACTATAGATGCTGTATATTACCTTGCGTACACATTCTGTGCTGCCTGTGCTCACAGGAACGCTGTGCATCTCACCAGGCAGCAGTGCTGCTTCTTTGTACCATCATGGTGGGCAATGTGTCCAAGTTGAGCTCCCTGTTCGGATTTACACGGTTTAAGTAAGACAAAAAGAATGAAACGCAGCCGGCTCAGCTGGTTTTTTTTTTATTTTTTTATTCCAGGACTTTTGGTGGGAATGATACAGTTTATAAAATACACAGATAGAAAATACGTAAGTCTAATATGATACACAACGCGCCAAGCTACGAGACAAGCCACCAATGGTGGAACGGAGGCGTCCGGGCTTCTGCTCAGCTATAATCCTGGGGAATTGTGGTCAGGCAGCCGCCGCCGCTGGGGCCCGTGCCACCCCCCCACCCAACCCATCAATGGATTATTCCACTCACTCACCCACTCCCTCTCACATGGACTTTAGCAGTGCACTACACAAAATACCCAGCACCAGCGAGGACCTCACTCCAGAACGAAGACAAATGCCATTAAAACCAAGGATACACAAAAATAAGCTATAAAATAGAAGTTACCCCCTTCATAACAATGACTTCAATAGTGCTACAATCATCAGACCGCCCCACGCAATAACAACAACCTCTGATAGGGAAGAATGGACAAAACAACGCTCAGTCTCATTGCATATTGTGCGCACTTGACTCTGGGAACTCACAAATGGAACCGCCATGGGTAATGATGGCAGCAAAGGGGTTAAAACGTGATGCTCTGTAGGCTTAGTGCTGTATGTGCATGGAGCTGCACAGCGCCACCTAGAGCTGAGAGTTGGGTACTGCAGTGAGATGAGTGCGAGTGTGAGAGACAGCGGGGGAGAGAGCGAGAGTGTGAGAGACGGCGGGGAAGGAGGGACTGCTGTACTGGGCTGCTAATATTCAATGATAGAATTCAGAGATGACGACGGGAGCTCTAAGGTGGCCTAGAGTCCCTAGTGATGCATTCACTGTGTATCTATGTACCTCTCGATTACGCATTAACATTTATAGAATATTTTATATATTTATATATACCTATATACAAAGGCAGGAAGGCAACCTACCGTCCCAAACAAATAAAAAAAAATATGACTATGGCAATTACAGGCCCAATAAATCTGTAAATGTTAAAAAAAAACAAAAAACATATATATATAGGCATGATATCTGCAAGGCAGGTCAAGCATCTCCCGAAGGGGGAAAGTGATGGCTCGATTCTGGTTAAAAGGTGGAACCTAAGCTCCACTCAGTATCATTTAACTATAACTCCCAGCACTGCACTTCTGGGATGTTGAGAGTTATAGTTGCATATGGGAAAGGATGTAGGACGTCCGTAATGGACTTAGATTGGAGGGTTTGATTTAGTGGGCAGTTTAGTAAATGGCGCCCCTTGCCAAAAGCAGAGCGAGGCCTAAGAGCAATGCGTATGGGAAAGAGAGAAGGGCCGGGGGGGGGGGGGGGGGGGGGACGACAAGTGCATGGAATGATCCAACGAGGTACAAAGTGAGAGTGGCAGACACCCCCCAGACATGGAATGCTTGGATAGAACAGCACAATAACACTGGCACACAAACACATGACAAGGGGTGGGTTCCAGCGGGCAGGCCAAGGGCACGCAGCATAGGCAGATCCTTTGTCTCTGGGGGGCAACAGGCAGGAATGGGCCACTACTACTTCCCTATGAGGCAAGTGTATATTTATTTTCCTTTTATTTCCCAGAGCTGAAGGTGTTATTGGGCTCAGCTTGCAGTCTTGCCTAAGCAGCTATTGTCTTTCTGGCGGGCTAGCGACTCCCATAGACTCCCTTTTGTGTTATAATTTCACCAAAAGAAGCTAATAGGAGAATAATTTAACTTTATTCAGGGGCACGGCAAGGGCAGGTGGACTACCCAGCTAGCACTCTCCTTATGATTTCTGATTAATAACATAAAAATATGCTGGGATATAGCGGCCCAACTAAGGGTCCCCGGAGCAGTAACACTAGGACATGGCAGGGATGTTTAACTGTGCAAATCTTTCTATTTGCTGGATACTTTTTAACCTAGGCATCACTCTTTGGGCAAGTTTATGTGCAGTAATGTTGGCCAGCGTGGCACAAGAGATGGCAACCAGCAGGGCCCCCACTGTTTATGGGGCATTGGAGCCTACATGGCAGCTTATTGGCCTGTGTATGGGTACATAATAAGCTGTTCTCCATATGTGGTTGGAGCTTGGTGGCATATGGGTCCCAACAGGAAAGTAGCTCATTGGGCCATACCTACATATATCAGTCATATGACCAATCCTCTGCAGGACTGTAAGCTCTTACAGATACGTAGCATATTTAACAATAAAAAAAAAGTACAGATCTGAGATGATACTGCTCCTTTAAAGGTAAAATAATCTACAAAAGTTGAAAAAAATCCTTTCATTTTGTAAAGGTGATGACCCCGCTTAGTATTGGGGTGCAGTTGTGTTTGTAAATGACTGCAATTACCTGTAGGGGCTAGGGTGCATGTAATCCTATTGGCGAATAAAGCAATCTTTTCACTGCGCAACACTGACGTAGGAGGCGGGTCACATCAGATATCAAGGCCACAATAAGCCTCGGCGGACTGAATTCCTTCATCTGTGTTCAAGGAAGAACTCCTTGTTTCCTGGCCTGCGCTGCCCCCTTGAGGACTGCTACTGAATAGCTTCTTATACAGGTTTACCTTTGTTTTGCTGATATGTTCCCTTTGGGGCACTCTTTGGTGCCAACTACCAGTAAATGGACATCAGTGGGGAGAGATGCCCAGAAGCAGATCATGTGTCCCTTCATATTCCCATTGCAGAATCCATTACAATTCTGACTGTAGAGTTATTTTTTATGAAAAAAAAGCAGCATTTCCATTAGGTGAGAAAGTGATAGGGATTTTTGGCCAGCATGCTCAGACTTATGATTCCTTATCTAGAAGGGAACCAGAGACAGCGTGAAAGAGGGGTACCCTCTATGCAGGCTGTGGGGGGGAAGTAAAGGGGAAGCGTTGCCTCATGAGCCCCAGTCACAGCATGAACAACAAAACAATCACACATCTTATCACAATAAGAATATTAATAGTTAGGCTTTTTCTTGTTTCTGGTACAAGTTCTAAGTCTCTTGGATTTTCACTGGACGCAGTAAACACACACACTTACAATGAGACAAACTGCATAGACGTGGCACCGGGAGGCCCACCCTTGCCGTCGCATGCACACAGACTCACACAACTGCTTGATGCATGGCGCACCCTCCATGTAGTGTTTAGTTTTCCTTTACTGCCTTCAGGGGACACCGTCTGCTTGGCTTAAAACTGCTTGGACAAGAGTTCACACAGGTGCTTGGATACAGCTTCTTTGCTGGTTCTCAATGTAAGACGGTACATCTGGAAGGAGAGCGGCAAAGGCGGCGTGTGAATCAGCAAATAAACAGGCAGATAGTGAACAGAGAACATAGGGCTGGTTGGCATTTCCCATTATAGTCAATGGGAAGCCATAGGGGGTGAATAGAGAAACTGATGGTAAGTGCCATAGACCATAACCTGTATAAATGTATGGAATCTGTGATTGTGGATGTGACAGCCAATAGCAGAATTCTGTTATTAAACTCGGTTCAATGACACAATAAGAAAAGGAGGTTATTCTGGTACCCCCAGAATGAATACCTAACCAACAGATAACATAATATAAACTAAACTATTAAAGAATCTCCCCAAACTGGAATATATTTACTGTGTATATAAGTAAATATTGTCGTCATTTAGTGATGGGCTGTGTGCTCCCTCAGAGATCAGCTGACAGGAAGTAATGTGACGGTTAAGGTTAGAGAAAGGAAGCGCTTTACCTGGGCTTGGATGTTGGGTTCCAGGCGCAGCAGGCAGCCCACCTGGATGGATTTTGTTTGGACGATACCAGCTCCCACGTAGTTGTCTGGATTAGGATCTACTTTATCTAACAGCGCCGTGCCAAATCCTAGCAGCTAAAGGACACACAAGCAAAACACTGTGAGCTGCAGCCCTGACGCCAAATACAAAGGTTGTTATACCCGGTAAAAGTAATATGATTTTGTGAAGGAAAAAAAAAAAAGTTCAACATGGAAAGAAGTCAATACCCCCAAATGAGTGTTCCTATTACATCTAGAATGGGGATGTCCAACTGTAGGTCTGTGTGATGGATGTGACCCCCCCAAAGTGAATGTATGGCCTTGTACTAGCCTAGGGTATTCACACACTGCGGTGTATAACATTAGTATTTTGATATATTCAGACACACAAACATGGCAGCTAATTAGCCCACTGGTCTTTATTTTTTTTAATTATTATTATTTTTTTTTTTTTTTAATATTTCACTTTTTGTTCAGCAGCTCTCCAGTTTGGGGTTTCAGCAACTGCTTGCTAGGGACCAAATAGCCTTAGCAACCAGGTAGTGGTTTGAATGAGAGACAGGAATATTACTAAGAGAGGATCAGAAAATTATAAAAAGTAACAATAACAATGTAAGTGTGGCCTCACAGAGCAGCATTTTTTTTTTGGCTGTTGGGGTCAGTGACCCCCATTAGAAAGCTGGAAAGTCAGAAAAAGACGACAAATAATTTTAAAAAACTATAAAAAATAATGAAGACCAACTGAAATGTTGCTAAAATGTTACTAAAAGTTAACCAAGACATAGTTACATAGGGTTGAAAAAAGACCAGTGTCCATCAAGTTCAACCCATCCAAGTAAACCCAGCACACTTAACCCACACCTACCAATCTATACACTCACATACATACACTATATATATACAACCACTAGTACTAACCAAGACGAACCACTCTTAAGTGCAAAAACCATGTCCAATACATTCACTGTCATATTTTTGCAGTGGCCGTGTCAACGACACTCTATAGCTCCAATAGTGCTTACCTTTGCTTTAGTGACTTCTGAGTCCATGGGGTGGTTGGCTTTAAAAATCTTCTGTGCTTCTTGCTGTGGGCTAAATTCAGACTCTATTTAGATGTTATTTATCCAGCTAAAGACAACGTCCTCTACACTAATGTGTTACCTTTCTGTGTGTTGTGGCATATATACTACTACTCAAACGCTGTCATGTTTTGAAATTAATTTGTTATACAGGTATGGGGCCTGTTAACCAGAATACTCAGGACCTAGGGTTTTCCAGATAGGGAGTCTTTCTGTAATTTGGATATCCATACCTCAAGTCTACTACAAGATCATTTAAACATTAAATAAACCCAACAGGACTGTTCTGCCCCCAATAAGGGGTAATTATATCTTAGTTGGGATCAAGTACAGGTAATGTTTTATTATTACAGAGAAAAGGGAATCATTTAACCATTAAATAAACCCAATAGGGCTGTTCTGCCCCCAATAAGGGGTAATTATATCTTAGTTGGGATCAAGTACAGGTACTGTTTTATTATTACAGAGAAAAGGGAATAATTTAACCATTAAATAAACCCAATAGGGCTGTTCTGCCCCCAATAAAGGGTAATTATATCTTAGTTGGGATCAAGTACAGGTACTGTTTTATTACTACAGAGAAAAGGGAATTTAGTTTTAAAAATCAGAATTATTTGCCTAAAATTGAGTCTATGGGAGAAGAGCTTCCTGTAATTCAGAATTTTCTGGATAATAGGTTTCTGGGTAAAAATTACCATACTTGTATAACCTACACCAGGTACAATGCAGTGAGCAGGTAAAACTGCTGCACTGGGAATATTCTATGTACCAAGGACTGGATTCTAAAAACTACTGCTGGTCACTAACCAGATAAGGAGTAACTGACCCTGCCATGCTTGCTCTGATTCTAGGTGTAGGTATAGTATCCTGCCATAAGACAAGTTGGCTCTGATGTGTTTAGTATTATTTTTTTAGAGCAAGGAGAGCAAGGAGCATTAACTGCTTCTTTTCAGTTTTTTTAAATGGGAGGTATATCTACAATCTAAAGATCGGCCTGGCCAACAGATTGGTAAGAGGAAAGGAACATACAGACTGAGCTGCTTCCAGCGCTGGAAGAAGTCCTGGGATGGCATTTCCGTAGCCTGGAAGAACTTGTTTACGGTAATTGGCAATTTCAAGGTGATGTTCTGTAACGTCCCTCCGTACCTAGAGATCAGGGGAGGCACAGAGTGAGGTCAGTGGGATACAGGCACAGACAGAGGACAGGCCAATCTGGCACTGATAAAGGCTCACCTGAATTTAATATTAATGAGAGGGGCTTCGTCAAAATCAGACAAGCACTCAATGTTCAACACCTGCTGTACCTGTGCGCCCCCTTCTACCACTGGGTCTACTGGTTTAGTCTGGATGTTAACCTGTAAGCACGCGTGTTAAGGACAAGTCACTGGCGCGAAGACTTAAATAGAAACTAGAAAACCCTTCAACATTGCAAAATACGTGTTTTCATGTAGCAGATCAACACCACATGTGTAATGGCTAATATTGCGCTAGCAAGACTAGAACTGGCAGTCGCCCATTAGAAGTAGGGCAGCTTCAAGCAGATTCTCTCTCATAATCCACTCACAATCTGGGCAGCCATAGAACACTCATCTGCCCTGATCTGCCAGGGGATTTAGGCTAATGGCACACAATGTATTTTCTGCACCTCACGTGCCATTAGCCTAAAGGTCGCCAAGCGAGCGGATCTTTACCCGATATCCCCACCTATGGGTGGGCGATATCGGGTAGCAAGTTGCTTTAAAAAAAAATAATCCGATCATGGGGCAGTCGGTTCGGGGACCGCATCAACGAGCCGATGCGGTCCCCGATCCGACTGGATTTTCTAACCTGGCCGATCGAGATCTGGCCAATTTCAGGCCAGATATCGGTCGGCCAGGCCGCTCGTTTCTGCCCATACACGGGCCGATTAGCTGCCGAATCGGTCCAAGGGACCGATATCAGCAGCTTCTATCGGCCCGTGTATGGGGGCCTTTAGTCCCTTGTACTTTATACCTAACAAAGGACCTTTGGAATGTATTCTTTATCCCCAGACACAAACAGTAAGCACAAAGGATATGGCTCTGCAGTTCTCCTGGATAGTTAACTGTTGGTGTAAAGCTCTGGAACTGTACAGATGTTTTGTTTCCATAGAAGAGATACATGCGCCCTGCAGGAGATTGAAAGTAAATACAGTTATTATAAAGCATGTAGCCAGCTATTCACAGGCCCAGTATATAACAAAGCTATAGACTTTTCTACCTATGAATTTCCTTCCCACCCAACCAGTGTCACTGCCCTCTTTCTTATCCCTTATATTCTGTCTGTGTTGATCCATCTATCCCTCTGCTCACTTTTCTTCTATTACTCCCAGCTTTGTACATACTATAACCTCTCATCCCATTCCCCTGCCCCAGTTTCTATTCTCTTTCATTCCTCCCTGCCCCCTTACATTCTGCACACTCACACCCCATTCCACAGCTCACACTTCCTGTTCTTGGGCCTTTTATTCTATACCCCCCTGATATCTTTCTACTTCATCAGTTTTGTTCTTCATTTCAGTCTGGTCCCCCAGCTGATTTATATGTCCATGCCTCTACCCAACATGTTGCCTTCTATTCTTTTACACCATCCTACACCCTTTACATGCAGCCTCTTTCATTCTATCATCCCACTACACTGCCCCAAGCAAACTGCCCGTCTGTTCCTCTCCTCCCTTTCCTACTGTCTGCAGCTTTCATAAGGTGACTATGCAAAAACACATGCGCTCTTCGGGCAGAAACAAGAATGGTTCTTATTCTTGCCTAAAGCCAGGCCTACATAAACACAGAGGTAGTAAATAGTTTCATTGCTTACCCAAGTTCTGGCGGAATTCTGATTTCACGCCAATCTGCAAGAGTTGGTTTTCAAACAGGACTCCATTATTCTTGCACACAAACCTAAAGCCACAAATAGAAAATCAATCAAACCACAATTAATTAAAGGATCGATACCTGGGAGGAAAAAAAAAAGCAAATATTTATTCACAAGTAGCAGAAAACGTAATGTAAATCAGCTGACTTTTCAGCTTTCATTGTACCTGTACTACAAAACAATCCTTTACAGAGAGGAGACACAAGTGCGTACAAAGCCCATTACTGCGGACTGTATGGAGTAAGACCACTCTTCATACGGTACATGTGAGATCTCCTCTATTACTACAGGTAGAAAAAGGAGCAGAGAGGTCCAAATATGTTGTCAGGGAATACAAGTAGACTGAACACTGGCAAACGTAGGCAATTTCCCACAGCTTCTGTTACCATTACAAGTTTGGCTCCCATAGTCTCCCATAATCCGTGGCACTTTTGGACTCAGGGTTTTTAACAGTACTGATTACCAAGTCAGATGAGGTCAGCACTGTGAGATGTTGCTATGCTTTAAGAGCATCAGGCAACACAGATGAGCAACAAGAAAAGCAACCATTCTTAATAAGGGTTGGCTGCATTAGTATTCCTGGATGGTCTCAAGTGTTGCTTGCCCAGGAATAGCAGGGAAACCAGTGCCTAAGCAGTTAAGGAATGCCCCTCTGACATTAAGAGAGAAAGACATTTTTCTGAAAGTAGCCATTTGCAAGAGAGCAGTGTTTTTACTGATCTACTGGGCTGAAGTCCATATGCCTTTACTAATGTGCTTGGTTCTCCTGTATATATGTACAGCTGCCAACTCCCTATGGCTTGTTTAAACAGTGAATTATCTCCTAGGTCCTCCTACCGCACTCATCGGTGTATTGCGCTTGAGGCAGTAAAAGGCCAGGACACAGAGTTAAACGTGAGCAGAGCTCTCCCAGAATATGTGGTATACATTAAACGGATGCACACACCAAAGGATGTCCCTAGGACTTGCCTAAAGACTTAGCATTGTATTGGAAAATGTTGGTGTCCTCGCTCAGCAGCTACATTTAAGAAAGACTGCAGTGTACAAGACGAGGAGAATGCAAGGCAACGCACGCTTACTTGTTTAGAAGCTCATCAGCCTCAGCAATAGGCAAAGCAGGATCCTCGGAAGCAGCAGAACCAGAGCTAAGAGCAAGGAGGCGCGTCAGAACATGGAAAGAGGCAGGAAAGGGGAAGCAAGGAACAAAACAAAAAGGAAGGAAAAACAAAATAAAATCTGTTAAAATGATAAGTAGTGTTAGTTTTATTATCACAGTTTGCAGGACTCAGAAACAAGAGAGAACAAAGCAGGACAGAAATTTTTCCCTTTAAACCAAACTTCGGAATATCCTATTAGGAAGGGAAATGCCCCAAACTGTAACATACAGTAGTACAGTCAGTGCCCAATTTGAGAAGTTTGCCTATAAATTCCCCAGAATAAAATGTGGGATGGAGGGAACTGGCCAATGGAGTTAATCCATGCTGTATACAGTCCTGTCTAATATCCCATAACTGTAGAAGTTAGTGCAGGTTGCAGATAAAAAATTAAAGAGCACTGGCTAAGATACCCCACCTATGATGTATTTATATTGCACTAAAGCAACGCATTAGGAATGTACCATAGCTACAGCTTTATCAAATGATGATCATGGATTCTATTAAATCTTACTAAATCAGCCCTTACTCTGAAGGCTGGGCTGCCTCGACCAATAGAGACGCAGGACACTCAGATGGCGGATCCAAATCACTGCACCATCCAATCACAGGCGGTCACAGCAAGACAGACAAAAACAAGAAACAATCCCACCAGAAGCAAGACAAGAGAAGAAAGACCAAGAAAGGAGACATAAAATCTACATGCAATTAGACAATCAACAGAGGACACAGAAAGAAGAGCAAACACAAGCAGATCAGCGGCGGACAATGGGGGAGCGGGGTTGGTTCACTTTTTCTAATGAAATGATCACACCACATTGAAAACATATTGGGTGGAGAGGTAATGTGCAAATATGCCTTTGATACCAAGCAGCTGGGCTTCAAAAAATCAGATTTCAACACCAATGCTGGAATGCAAAAAGGCATACAGAACTATAACACCACACACAACATACCTGAGGAAGTTCTCTTCAGCTCCTGGGGCTACGGGGACCGAAGATGTAGGGCTGTCTGAGAATACATCGACCAATAAGCTGCCGGCGCTAGGTGCTGCCGAGCCTGTGACCGCGGCGGATCGCAGCCCAAGGAGATCAGCAGATGGAGAAGGAGTGGACTGTAAAAAATACACATGTAACAGAATGAACAGTTTTAAAGGGGAAAATAAACCTGGTTTCTAAATAGGCTTTACTGCCCATTCAGTGTAAGTGGCACAGGTGCTCTTCTGCAATTTATTTTTGCCCAGTAACTCTACATAAGGTACAGTAGGTAACAAAAAGAAAGAAAACCACACTACTTTTAAAGGGATGGATCACCATTAACTTTTAGTATGGAATGGCAAGTTCTAAGCAACTTTTCAACTGGTCTTTATTTTATTTATAGGCTTTTTTTTTTTTTAATTGTTTGCCTGGTTATGACCCTTTGCAACTTGTAAATGGGCTCACTGACTCCAGCAGCCAAAAAAACTATTGCTCTGTGAGGCTACAATTTGAATGTTACTTTTTATTACGAATTACTTAGTAATTATTATTTTGATTTAGGCCTCTTCTATTAATATACCAGTTTCTCATTTAAACCAATCCCTTTGGGGAATGTAATTTAAACCCTAGCAACTAGATAACTGCTGAAATTCCAAACTGGAGAGTTGCTGAACAAAAAGTAAAATAAAAACAACGAAGACCAATCGCAATCTAGTCTTAGAATATTACTCTCTATCTTGTACTAAAAGTTAACTCAGAGGTGCGCAACCCCTTTATGTGAAAGTGCTAACATAGAAACAAGACTGAAACAAGTGTCTTACAGCAGTACTTGGGGTCGGTTCCACCCCTCCATTGATTTCAGAGTTCTGATCTTTCTTGCCTTCTTCTAAGTCGCTGACAGCTCCTGGTCCCTTCTTCTTCTTTAGTTTTGCCAGGATGGACGATTCCCGTTCTGGGAAGGGGGGCATCTCCTCCAACACTGTTGCCTGGGGGAATTGAAGAGCAGATACAGAAGATGCACAATTAGAGCTGCCCAGAACTGTATATTTACCTCCTTGGATCCAAAGGAAATAGGGCACTATCAGTACCCTACAGATAAAGCAGAGTCTATATAGAGCTACAAGGGCTGCCAACAGTATAACTCAGAGGTGCAGAGCTAACCCCCCCCCCCCCACGTGCAACCCGTCGAAGGAGGGAGCTTATCAGGGGAGTGCTGGCAGAGACCGGATCTGGGTCAGTGAAGTCCACCGGGTTTTTTCCTCAATGCTCTGCCAGCCCAGTCATCATCATTATTTATTGATAAAGTTTTAGCAAATTACGCAGCGCTCCACAATAAAGTCCGACCCTGCTCCTTAATAAATGTCAATATACAGAGAAAGAATGTTTCCTACACCAAGTGCATTATTCCATCTTTAAAGGTATCCTGTAACAATACAAAAGAACGAGGGACACCTACAAGCACGTCCGTACTGGCGATGGAGCTGAGTTTCAGATACTCCACGGCCCTTTGCTGCAGCTCCACGTCGGCATTTCTGATCTGACTGTCAGAGCGCAGCACATCTTGAATGGTAGTCTTGGTCTCAGGGAAGAGGTTTATGAATTTGATGTAGGTGGAGAGGAGGAGGGCCCGGGTGGATACGCTGCACAGGTGGAACTTGGAGTGAAGCAGGTTGAACTGCACAAGGGGACTAAGGAAGAAAACGAGTGTTACCGACACTGTACACTGAATTCTGATGATCCCCCTTGTCAGTCAGTCAGGACTTTCAATTGGAAGCTAGAGAAAGGCAGATTTGCAATACTAAGGGGTCTGGAAGAATCCCAAAGCAGATCCTTGATTTAAAGTTAGCTTTTAGTTTTTTATAAAATGCCCAGTTCTTAGCAACTTTTCAATTGGTCATATTTATTTTGTATTTCCTTCTTCTTTAGACCCTTTCCAAATTTCAAGTGGGGGTAACTGACCCTGGCAGCCAAAACCCTGCTGCTCTGGGAGGCTACAATTCGTCACTGTTACTTTCTATTCCTTATCCTGATATTCAGGCCCTCTGCTATTCATACTGCAGCCTCTCATCCAAACCATAGCCTGGCTGCTAAGGTAATTTACACCCTAGCAACCAGACAGGCGCTAAAATTTTAAATTTAATAAACAAAACCCAAACAATTACAAACACACAAATAATAAATAATGAAAACCAACAGCAAATTGTCTCAAAATACCTATATAACAACCCCTTTTAGGAACTCCTCCAGTGATTCTAATCACTTACCTGATACCATGCGCCGGTGCATCAGGTGATTACAATCACTGGAAGGGGGGGGTTGCCTTACATTTTGGCACCCCCAGTAATTGTCCCTTTCCTTCACCTTTAAATACATCCATATTACTATACTATGCTTTACTGGTGCCACAGGTAATACTGTCAACTAAGCCAAATCCTTAGCAAGAACATATTAGGTTGCAGGGGTCCTTTCAATAACAATGTGCCTAAATACAGCATTTGTACCTGGATCTAGGATCTCCAGCAATAAGGTTCCCAAACTCGCCCAGGATATAACCTCCCACCTTCACCATGTTTTCATGGCAAGCAGGTGCTTGTAGAGCCTAGGGAAGGAAAATGACATTTTAAGAGGTAGAAACCATTAACTGTGCATGTTCTTTATTATTCAGGTGCAAATACAGATCTGGAATGGGAACACTTATAATTTTACCTCAAACACAGTTTTGGCAGCATAGCCTTGTACATCATCACGGTTGATGACGATCTGGATGACACGGTACCAGACCTCTTCACTGACATAGTCTCCAGCTATACGGATCAGATTCAGGATCGTGTCCACGTACCAGCTGTAGTCCACAGCATATTTCTCAGCCAAGATGGCAACTTTCAGTACCTAATTGAATGTACAAAGGAAGACAAAGTCAAATGACAAGCAGGAACACACAAGCACACCTCTCCATACAATAACACATACATTCACTTACAATTTCTTCCCGAATTGAGTAGTCGGCTGTTTCCAGGTAACTAAGCATTTCAGACACAATCTGTTTAGCGTTTGTACGGTCACACATGGCATAAAGGAGATCTGCCGCTCTCTGCCGAACGCTGACATCTCGCTCCGTCTAAAGGAATACATGCAGAAAACAAAAATATGATAAATATTAAAAAAATTGTGAAATTGCTCAGGGTGCTTCTCTTAACACTTTGGAAATTTATGTTTGTTTTCTTTCAGTTTCAGAGCTATTAATGTATTTATTAACAGAAAATATCATGAATTTTGTAACAACATCACCACCTGCTGGTCAGTTACTGTAACTGTACAGACAGAGAGATATCCCTTCAGAACAGAAACAGAGAAGGGTTCTGATGTTGCTCTGCTCAGAAAGGAGATGGAAAAGGGCATCTGAGGCTTCTGATCTCTTTCCTGAGCAGAGCAACATCAGAACCCTTCACTGTTTAGCTTCTGAAGGTATATCTCTGGCCAGTAGGTGGCGCTGTGGTTACATAATTCATTACATTGGCAGTTCATAAAAACTTCAATAGCTTTGAAATGAAAAACAAAAATGTGAGAGAATGATCTACAGCAGCAGCTTCTGATGGTTTCACGTGAACGTGTCCTTTCCCTGCACAGAAGGGTTGACTGATGCTATTTGTGTCTGTGCTCCTCAATTAGTGGTAGAGAGGAAAAAGCCAAACAAAGAGACTCACTTCAGGATGTGCTGCTTACCTTTAGGGCATTGATGACTGTTTCAATATGGGTTTTGACAGCCTCATGTGAGAATTCAGAACTGGCCAGAGTGCACATACTCTCCAATGCAAGGTACCGGAGGTTGGTCTCACGGTGCTGCAGGAACTGGCCCAGCTGGTTGCAGGCTCTCACCAGTAAATTAGGTTCACTGAGAAAGTAAGAATAAGACAAACATGTAATGTGGCAACAACAACAACAAAAAGCCCTAAACACGGGTAATGGGAGAAACGTCCCCACGATTCCCACTTTTTATTTAGAAATTGCAGTTCTGCTCAGGAGATCATGCCACTTATAATCTCCTACAGGGTAAAGTATCAGAAGCAATTTTCCCAGTACAGCATACAGACTGGATCTGGATCCCCAGGCCAACCAGATTAAGAGACAAATGGGTACTGGTTAACTTTCAGTTAATGTGGCCATACATGTTAAGATCCTTTCATTAGGCGAGGTTGCCAAGCAATATGTCCACCTAAGGTAGGTGATATCAGGCTAATTTGATCTTTTGGCCCTATGACACCAGCCCGAGCCCCGGAAGGAGCTTTTGGCACTCTACCCTCACCCCGATTGTGGGCAAAAGGAGGTAGTAGGGGGTAAGAAGTGTTCGTGGAGTGGAAGCTGGTGGTGGTGAAGGAACTGGCAACTGGGATAGGGTGCCTTTGGGGTGGCAGGCCGGGTGGGCCTTGGACACCCCAGTCCAACACTGTATCCAGGTCTCTTAAGGGCAGCTACAGACTGGTAAAAGTGTTGTTTTGTGGTTTTACAGGGGTGTACAATGCAGACTGAGGTTACAGGTATCGCATAAATACACTTTATTTTTACAGAATCGCAACATTTTGGTTTCTGTGCACCATTTTATACGAGACAGGTTTTGATTGTATAGTGAGCCGTGAATGACGTTGTTCATCTTTCTGTGCAACAATAATAACTACTGAATTATACTCTAGCCAATCTATCATATCCTATTTAAACGTGTGCCCTGTAAGCCAACTCAGCTAAGCTTTCCAATCTTTCACATTCACTGTGCCAGAGCCATCTACAAGCAGCGATGTAGTAAATGTTAATGAGCATTTTGGATATAGGGTAATTGAGTCTACTTTGTCTTGCACTACTGATAACAAACAAATATTTAGTCATCATAATCCCTGTCATTAAGCAAGACAAGAGTCTTTCTGTTTGCCAGACAGGAAACAGAAATAATGGGAGGAGTAGCAGGAAACAAATTCCTCCTTGCAAGCATAAAAAGTGACAATAGCTCTTTCGCCACTAAAGCGGCTTTCCAAAGCTGCAGTATTTTACGCATTGCTCAGGGGCAAAAACTTTAACTTGTGGGTCTGCATTTAGGGAAGAAACTCTTAACTCTCCCTTTGCCGAAACAGTACGAGGTAGCACAACAACACTGAAACTGTTCCATACACACCAGCTTGCACTGCAAATAACAATGAGGGAAATGGTCTAGGGTTCAGGATAAGTGAATGCAACATTCAACAGGTGCTTTTCTAAGCACTTTTGTCATTTACATTCATTAATTGTTTTTAAGATTTTGAAGATATTAATGGAAATAAGTATTATGAATATAAACTAATTTTGTTGCAACAGACCCAGCCGCTGGTAAGTTTCCGACTGACTAGTCAAGAATCTAGTCGGAAGAAAGAAATAGGGAGGTTTCTCTGTTTAGGAAAGATGTGAGAAAAGTATCTGAGGTTTCTAATGCTTTTCCTAACCAGAAGAACATCAGCTTAGCCCTCTTTCTTTCCCCTGACAACTTCCTCAACTGGATCTGAGCAGCAGGTGGTGCTGTTATAACAAAATTCATAGAACATATTTCCCTTAATATCTTGGAATCTTAAAAAAAAAGTAAAGTGAAGTTCAAAGTGTTTCAAGGCACCCAAAATGCCATTAATCAGTAGACATTATGTTAGACATCATCTAATTCCTCTACGTGCACATAGTACAGAAGGCCTGTATAGAGAAGCTTTCTGTGTATCAGTATATAACCTACCTGTCATAGTGAATAATTAGGCTAATGGCCTCAAACAGTATCGCATTTTTTGCATTGGAATGTTGCACTTTCTTTGATTTGGGAGGCTCCTGTGCTTTGTTTAGGATAGTTTCAAGACACTCCACCAGGCGCCCCTTCACAGCAGCATCCTCTGAAACAACAGGCACACAGACAAGTCAGAGAGAGGGAGCGCCCTATGGCTATTATGGGGGATGCAGGAAGACTGCACGGAGAGTTACCTGGAGGTGGGTAGCACTGGAGAAGGCGCAGCAGTTTTACAGAGAGCCAGGGAGCCGGCACAAAGTAATATGTATAGTCCTGCAGGTCTGTGGAGGCTGATGAGACAATCTGTAGAGGTGAGAAATAGATAACATATAGGCACTTATAGAATGAAACATTGCCACCGCCAGTAAGAATTAACTGTAGAAGGAAACTTTACCCGGCTTAGACGTGATACCGCCAGTGAGACGCAGGTCTTGAAGTCATCTGGGTTTTTGCGACAGAGGCAGGTGATCAGACTGACAGCGGCTGTCACCACTCCCTGGAACAAAGAGCAATGCGTCCGTTAGTGAATGATGGATGGAGCACAACAGAGATCCATCACAATCCCATCACAACACTGCACACTTAACTTACGGCAGCTCAGGTATAAAAATATTATATAAATTCATTTTTAAAGGCTTTATAAATATACACACACAATACAAACACCATATATTATTATAGTTTCTGTATTAGCCCTAATATGTTCAGTAGCGAGTCGCTCACCCCTTGTAACTTGATATGTTATTTAATTATAGGGATAATGGGCATAATAGCAGTTCTGGGCATCCGGCCAAACTCAAGGTACACAGCAATGTATTGTAACACACCAGTGACCCGCAGCCGCAGTGTTGCTCATCTGAACAATGAACCTAAGAGCACTCATGGAGCAGTGCTGTAAAGCTATGTATGTGTTTCTCATCTGAACTGCAAGGTAATCTGCTATGTGGGCAACACACATCACTGTAAGTTCTCCATTTTAGTACCTTATAGGCTGCCCTAAGATGCAAAGACAATTGGGAGTTTGTACAGAGATAGAAAGAATAAAACCATAACAGCTAAAAGTAGCAGCTACTCGTATGCCCAAGCAATATGAACCTTTGTCGCCCATAGAATCTGAGGCTTCAATTCTCTAGACTGGTATTACACCTGACAATTATCTATGGGAGACACATACCATGTGTTGATCATTTAGAAGGTGAACGACTCGCGATGTCCATTCCCCCATAGGTACAAGGTCTGGGGAAGTTTTGTATAACCTCAGTAAGCAAAGGGCCGCACTCTGCTTTACACTGTCCATGGTGTCCCTGCCAAAGAAGCAAATCATGTATTTTAAAATAAATAAATCAACGTTCCTGCAAAGCCTGAGAAGTTAAATGAATTGCCTAGAGATGCGCTGAATACAGATTCTTATTAGTAAGATTCAATTCTGCTGGCCTGGCACTGAGCCTTTTTTCTTATAGGAACTGAATTATTGACAAACACAGAAGCGCTGTAATTGCTTAACCGATCCTGCTTAGCTATAATATGCAGCAAGGTGCAGGATACTTATGTAGGTTACTAATTGTCTTTCCTTATATAATGTCACTAAACGAGGTGCCCAATAATGAGAGTTTCGCTTCTTACATTTCTTCTAGTCCCAACAGGTCAGTACAGATGGGCAGTATTGCTTCCCCCCCAAGACTTGGAGGTAGGGCCTATAACATAGCCAATCAAAACGAATCCTGGCCTACAAGACCACCTGACTTCCTCTTCACCACTCTTATACATTACAGGAAACAAATAAATTGGGATGGGAAACCCTGTAGTGACATGTTGGAACCAGAAGAAATGGAATTTACGGCAAGAAGGTAAGAGAAATTCTCATTTTCATCTGTGTCCCTCCCGTGTCAGTACAGACTGGATCTATCAAGCCACAACCCCAAAACAATGAAATAATATTGAATAAAACCAACAGATGCTAAAAGGCCAAACATAACATTCACTAAATGGGGAAGCTGATATAACACAAAATCCCTGAAAACGAGAGGCATAAAACGCTTAAGTGCATAAGTACAAGAATGGCCCGGGGCATGATAAGCAATTGACCTCAAAAACTACAAAACCCAATCTACCAAATACAGCATAAGATGAGAATAAAGCATCACAGAGTAAAAATGTCCATTCCCTACTACAAGAGTTCCCTCACAGACCAGAGGGACTTCCACAATATGGTGCAAGAAACTGTAAAGACACAGACACCCACTCGCTGCAATAACCATAACCCTGGCACTAGCCAACTCACTAGTATCCACCAGCAGGTCACATAATCCACACAAGAAACTGGCAACAATTAGATACACCTTCCACTAGTGCTGGGGCTATGTACCCATCCCTCAGCACTAGCCTGTGGCCCTGGAAAATAAGGCTTGGCACTCACAAGCATCTAGCCCCACAGACAAACCTCCAAACCTACACAAGAACCAGAAGATCATGCCACCACAGAGCTGATGCCACACACAAGTGAAGGTGCCCTACAGTGCAAAGACACACAGCAATCAGGCCAGACACCACCCATGCCAACCACGGGTGGACAGGCCAGACACCACCCATGCCAACCACGGGTGGACAGGCCAGACACCACCCATGCCAACCACGGGTGGACAGGCCAGACACCACCCATGCCAACCACGGGTGGACAGGCCAGACACCACGCATGCCAACCACGGGTGGACAGGCCAGACACCACGCATGCCAACCACGGGTGGACAGGCCAGACACCATACATACAAAACCACAAGAGCGAAAAACAGCTAGCATACAAGCCATTGCACATAAGCTAGCACTGTGCTTGCAATCTCCGACGCACTAGTCTGTTACTGTACCTGTAAAACACATGACCCCCAACCTGCCCTTGCCAAATAGTAGTGACGTATAGGAGCCAAAAACAAGCACACAAGACGGAAGCAAAGTGCCCCAAAGAAACACATGCGCCCTCTACATAGTATTGGCTTGTCAGCAAAATTAAAACTACAGTCAGAACCCTGGAGAAAGGCTGTTTATTAGGTGCAGTTCCATTGTGAGAAAGGAAGGAGGTACCATACTGCTACACCAATGCAACCCCCAGCAAGTCCTGGATGCACCCGGTGTAATATGGAGCACAAATACCCACTTTGTCTGCACAAAGGACTTACAAATAAACACTTTAGCAATAGCAAAGAGCCCCATAAGAGTGAATGCACCATACAAGACAGCAGGGAGTATTCAGCAGGATGGTAACTCCAGCAAGAACCCTGACAGCTTCCAGCTGAGGGACATAACTAGCCAATTAGTATGCAGCCGATGTCAGTCCTCTATAGGCTTGCAGAACCATAGGAGAAGGCTACATTATCTCTCAGGAAGGAACATGGGAAGAATAACCACAACTGTATTTATTCCCAATAAGCAACAGGTTCAATTCTGTGCATAGTAGGACATACCACAGGGAGGGGGGGGTTATTTTTTTAGCACAGGGCTAGGACCATGGGTATATGATTGGCTATGTTATATGTCCTACCTCCTTGTCTGGGAGGGGTAATACTGTCCATCTGTACTGACACAGAAGGGACGCAGAAGGAAAGGAAGCAATCAGCTGTCCCTGAGGCACTCTCCAGCTCTCACCCAATACAATACAGTTTACCCAGAAGGAGCTGGCAGTCCATACCAGAGGGGTGCACATAACAGAATTTGTCATTTAGCAATTAAGGAATAAAGTAGGGCGATGGTTTGGCTATAGTGCAGATTTCTGCAGTCACCCCAATATCATGTCATCTGGTTGCATGGGCACAGAACTTAAATGGGGATCATTCACCTTACAATTAACTTGTCTGAGGTTCCCAGAGTGGAGACACTTTGAATGTCAGGTTGGACTGGTATGCCAGAATCAAATAGTCCTTACCCTGCTACCAGAATCCTTGGTATCTCAGAGGCAAACGCTTCGGCCATTTCTCTGCTCCCCACATTTGCAATGCAGTGCAGGGCCAGGCACATAAAAGTAGGGTTCCGGCTGGCCAGGTCGTTTTTAATGGCATTGTTAATGAGGCGAATGAGTTCGCTGTTGGAGTTCACAAGAACGGAGATGAAAAGGTAGCCCTAGGGAAGTAAAAAAATTTTTATTGCTAGCATTGGTAAAAGAATGAGAACAGTGGCTGCCCCACAAGAGGCTTCAGTATCTGTCAATTTCTGCTTCTATACATCACAATAATAAATTCTGCCTTGTAATGTTTTATCTGGGATTAACATTTATTTCTCATATATATAACTATGTACACTAGACCATATAGCTATTGTTTTGTTGGGCTCAGAAATCTAAAATACCTTTGAGTCATCCCAACGTGCCATACCATTGTGGGCAGCCTAGCGCTGCTGTTGTTTCCCCCAACGGGAGAGAACGCTCTATTAGCCCGCACCTCTGCTGGGGGAAGCAATTTTAGGTTGATTGGTGCCCTTTAAGAGCCTGCGGTATTGAGGCTTGCTTACAGCCACAAAAAGCTGGCATAGAAGTTTTCCTAAATTCCAAGTTAAATACAGAAGTAAGACACACCCATAGCATAAAGGTAAATATCCTGCAGTTCTCATTCTACTTTGGCAGAAATTATCTCATATAAAATTCATAATTAAAATCTCAGTCACTGTTATTACTAAAACCCATGTCTTGCTAAAAGAAGGAAAATACCCTGTATGACATTACTGTAGTAGAAGCCCCCCTGTACAAGAAAGCAAGCCTGTACATCCCCCCACCCTGTGTAATTTTGCTATTTGTGTAATTATAGGGTGGCAGAGGCAGGGTGACAGATCCAGGCGGGAGGTAGTACCTCTCATGCTGTTTTTCAGTTACTTACAATCTGTTTCTCTGTGTATTTATTGGAGCTCAGCAAGTTCACAGCTTCCATATGCCCAAAGTCGATATCATGTCCCAGCAGGAAGATAAAGAGCAGCTTACAGACGTATTTCTTCTTACTGTAGCCATCGAGCGCTTTGTCACCTATTTATAGAAAAGGCATAAGACGCTGGGAAATCAAACATCTGTGACACAAAATATATTGATATCTGAGCTCTTACACGTTCTGCCCACAGACTAATAAATGCTGGCACAATGGAGAGGCTTTTAGTTAAGCTGCCCACAAACAAAAGCTATCAGCGGCAGGGACCGGTTCCAGGAACATTGTCAGATAGACTTGTGGGATTATGGGGAGAAGAGATTTCTCTTTACATCTTCTGGGCCTAAATTGTCTCTGTAAAGCTGGCCACACACTGTAAGATCTGCTCGTTTGGTGAGGTTGCCATACAAGCAGATGTTCTCTTTAATATGCTCACCTAAAGTGGACCTAGGAACAAAATTATCAGATTACAACAACGGGAATATGAGCCTCGAAGCGAGGACCACTTCAACTAGATGTTACGGTTGACATCTGGCCAATTATCACCCAGATATAGGTCAGGTAGGCCCATGGGAGGGCCCCATACATGGGCAGATAAGGTTGGTCTGAACAGCCTGAATCGCCAGATTAAATCTGCCCATGTATGGCCACCTTAAGATACTATGATATAGAAAAGGAACCTGATATTAAAGGAATGCATGCCTTTCATTAACTGCAAGAAACTTGTACTTATTACTTAATTATTCACTGCTTATAGTTCTTCAGAGTGACATTTGCCATTCAACAAGGTGAATGCGTCCTGCACCCTAAAAACCAATTAATAGGCATGTGATTATCTGCTGGGGATCCATGCTGCAAACTGCCAATACACCGGCCAGATCACCCCCTCCCCAGCAGCAACTACTAAGCTGTCACTGTCGGCTGAACAAGCCTAGAAAGCAAAATGCAGGAAATCCCAAAGAGTACAATGGGAATCTGCTTCCGTCAGGGCACTGCTTCCACTCAGCAACAGCAAATGCCATTTCACATTTCTTAAAGAGAAAGTGTTCCCATTTCACAGCAACATAGAGGGTTTTAGGGCAATCTGACAAATGTTTTTTATAAAGACACAAAAAAATAAGACTTCTTATACTGATGTCACAGCATTAGCATTTGTTTTACATAGGCAAAACACCAAAAGCCAACCACTGTTTTCCTAGATTTTGCCTAAAGAAGCCAACGGTAGCATCAGATGCTGGAAGCTATGGAGCAGGCCAAACTGCAATCTGTAATAAGATCCCAAATAGAAAACATACTGTGCATGGAGAAATGTCTGGTCAGCGACAAGAGTCCCAGCATAAAATGCTGAAAGAAATAAAAAATGCCAAATTCCAAAAGACTTCACAGATTTCCAAGAAGAGTTCAGAAGGCATGCGTCTGGACTCACTCCTATCCATGAAATAAACATTTAGGCACATGATGTGTGAGCTTTGCCAGACAGGAGGTTGCCCACCACCCAAATACTTAGAACATATTTAAAATGGTGCAGAAGAGGACCCACACCAAGGACACAGATAGCCCAAAGCTTCTCACAAGTGGTCCTTGTCACCCTAGGATTGAGAAGTGGACACTTGGGCACTTGGTAAAGGATAAAAAGTCTATCCTCCAGCAGAGGTATTACACAGGGAATCTTGGGGAGAGGGGGCAGATAAGGACCCAAACCACTGTACCCCAAGCAATCACTGAACAATTAGCTTCCAGTCTCCTACAGAGTAACACAAGAACATTTGAGGGGGCACATCTTAAACAGATGGGTAAAAGAGAGGAAGAGCCTATGAGTTCCTAGTTTCCAAGTGTCCTAAAATGGAAATCTTTAGCCAAGAACCCTCTAGGGCTATTGTTTTGTAAGGAATCCAGCAGAGCCAAGGTTAAGAGTTTGATAAGCAGGAAAATGATATAAATGATACAAATTTACAACATATTATGGGAATGAAAAGGCATAAATGTTAGATAAGTATAATATATAATAGCTATAAATAACTACTCACCCTTAAACTTCGATCTGATATTAGCTAATTCCTTGTTGATTCTTTTAATTTCTGCTTCTTTACTTTTACCTAACGAGAAAAAGAAAAAAAGTTATAAGCTTTGATATACAGTTCAGGGTCACAGCTGTCCAAAACTGCTGAGTGCGTAACGCCACTTTGCCCCCCAGGTGGTACGAATGAAGAGGCTGCGCTAATATAAACACAACTGCACTGCACCTGTGTATTTGCCCTGAGTCACAGGGGGCTGATTAAAGAGACAGGACACCTCTGTGCTCAAAGCATTACTAAGGGCGAGGTCACACGAAGCGTATATTCAGCCCAATTGTGGGCACACAGAGCTGAGCGGATCGGAGGTCGGCCTGGAAAACATCCACTTTTGCGTTTTTCAGGCCGAACTTTGATCCGCTCTGTGTGCCCACACTCGGACAGTTGCCATAGTCTTTAATGCAGGCACACAGAGGAGCGGATCTGCTTCTCTGCCTGACTGAAAAAGACAGGGCTGAGAGAAGAGGATACACAAATAAAAGAGAAATAATGCAGAAAGAAATAAGCAATCTTAATTCAGGAAAGAATGACACGTATTCCTTATTAATTAGAGTGAATTCTAAATGTATCTAAGTGCAAGCACCAAAATATTAAAAGGAACAGCAAGCACCCACACTCTGTATTGCAAAGATTTTATGTCAGTTATATGCCAAGCCACATAACAGAGTTTGGGGGGGTTATAAATCAGGATAAGTAAAGTAGGGGCTGCAAGCGGAAGCGCACAGACAAGGACAGAGCCATAAGCAAAACCAGATGCCGCGCATGTTGCCACAGAACAAAATCACTGCGGCCAAGGCTCCCAATCTCCTGCTTCCTCCTCCATAACTCTGCTAACGTCTGCTCTTTCCTCTTCTTCTATTTCCTGGCACTAATGTCTGTTGCTTTTCTGTCCCTTCTGGGCTACTGTAACCAGGTCTTACTGCAGCCTTAACATCAATTCTGCATTTGATAAAATATGTTGCGGCAAGAGACTACTACTTGGACATCCTATTCTGATCTGTATGATCTGTGTCTAAAATGTGTGTTTAAAATTCTGCACTTAATATAAAATAATTTGCTGTAGGCGTAGGCTTTCCATAACTTGCACTAGGCATTATTACAGGACTTGCCATCGGTTTCCTTAGATTTGCAGAGGGGTACCCTTTCAACCAGGCCCCAGAATATCCAACACTCTTAAGGTCGCCATACACGCAGTACTACTACAAAAAATGAAGACCAACTGCAAATTTTCTGCCTAAAAGTTAACTTAAACAGATACAGCGTTGGGCTGAGTGCAGCTACATGGAGCAGAGACAAGCCTGAAAATGCATTCTTTCGTGGGTTTCAGGCCCTATCCCCGCTTCGTGTAGCTGCAATCAGGCCAACGCTGTGGCCAGAGCAGCTACACGGAGCTACAGATAAGAGCAGATCCATTTTTTTACCCTTGCCTTCACAACGCAGACAGAGAGAAGCGGCCCCTATGCAACGTGTGACTTGAAAGAGCCTGAAAGAAGCAATCTATGCCCATCCATAAAGCTGGCCATACACGTTACAATTACGATCTTTCGTAAGATCTGCTGAAAGATTGTTCGTACCCTCCACCAACGTTCAGATATGGAGGTAGAAGCAATAAGGATTCTACCCCTATCTGCCCTAAACACAGATTTTGCCCAATAAATATCTTTTGTTCCGTCTGATCGACGAGACGACAGATATCCAAGACTTTTGCCGATATCAGTCGTCTCATCGATTTACCATACAAGCACCGAATATAGCATGAAACCTCATTTCATATGATAATATTGGTGCATTTAGGGCCAGCTTAAAGCAGTTTAAAGTAATAACTATACCATTGCCCCTGCTGCACGATACTCTGCCAGATTAGTATGCACCTTAACACATCAATAATAGCACTGAGATAATATTTCTCTTGGCTCCAATATAAAAATAACTCCCCTTTCACACTCGGCAGATGTGCAATTTTGATTTCACGGGAAGCAGTGATAATATGCAATATCTGCCACTCTCAGCAGCTAAGTACTCTTTGCTTATAAAGAACAGCAACCCCATACACATTATTTACATAACAATGAAAAACATGTATTTGCCTGTGTATTTACCTGTGTGGAAGAATAAAGGCATTTTCAGCCAGTATTTTGCTTTACACATTTTATTACTAAAGCCCTCTCTTTTAGCACTACTATGCCTGCCTACAATGTGAAGTTAAAATCTAAAAAAAGAATTCACAAAAATTGTGAAAGTGACTATCGAATGCTACCCCTAGCCCGTTGCAAGAACCCCTCCTTCCCTACTCCCAGTAGCTGCTGCATTGCCTCATCCAGTCTTTACACACATGATGAGATTCGGTTCTCCTTCCATTCCCACGCTGACAGCTCAAGTCTGTGCTTCTCAGAGTGACAAGTTACCCCTGAATCCAATGCCCTACTGCAGACTGTCATAACAACCCTCAAACCTTTCCGTAGTAACCCACCGTCCAACTGGGAAAATGAGCAGAATCAATGTATGTACCATTACCCATACAGGTTCACATCCCCTACAATTGCTTCTGTGCAAAGTGATTACCTTCCTTACTCTAGTGGCACTGGGGTGCCAGCTGTGCTAGTGGCGTGCCGCTGGGGTGCCAGCTGTGCTAGTGGCGTGCCGCTGGGGTGCCAGCTGTGCTAGCGGCGTGTCGCTGGGGTGCCAGCTGTGCTAGCGGCGTGTCGCTGGGGTGCCAGCTGTGCTAGCGGCGTGCCGCTGGGGTGCCAGCTGTGCTAGCGGCGTGCCGCTGGGGTGCCAGCTGTGCTAGCGGCGTGCCGCTGGGGTGCCAGCTGTGCTAGCGGCGTGCCGCTGGGGTGCCAGCTGTGCTAGCGGCGTGCCGCTGGGGTGCCAGCTGTGCTAGCGGCGTGCCGCTGGGGTGCCAGCTGTGCTAGCGGCGTGCCGCTGGGGTGCCAGCTGTGCTAGCGGCGTGCCGCTGGGGTGCCAGCTGTGCTAGCGGCGTGTCGCTGGGGTGCCAGCTGTGCTAGCGGCGTGTCGCTGGGGTGCCAGCTGTGCTAGCGGCGTGTCGCTGGGGTGCCAGCTGTGCTAGCGGCGTGTCGCTGGGGTGCCAGCTGTGCTAGCGGCGTGTCGCTGGGGTGCCAGCTGTGCTAGCGGCGTGTCGCTGGGGTGCCAGCTGTGCTAGCGGCGTGTCGCTGGGGTGCCAGCTGTGCTAGAGGCGTGTCGCTGGGGTGCCAGCCCTTTTCCTGTGCTAGAGCAACATGTTCATGCCATGCTTCCAGTTGCTATGATTGTAAAAAGTCCACTTTCACTGTCTTCTAAGTTTTCCATTTGCAATGGTCAACACTATAGTCACCCAGTATAAGAGGAGCAGCTTCTCTTCTATACCCAGCACATTACACCTTCTATGCTGCAGTGGGACAGGCCCAGCATTACAGGCTTACCTTCCACCTCAATTCCCAAAGAGACCTATTTGTACCCATTCTTTTCCGCATTGTGCTAAAGGATCATCCACCTTCTACCAAAGGAATTTAACTGCTATAAACGGTAACCGGTTCATTTGCCACCATGCAACCTTGCGCTTATTTGTACAGAAGCAGAAGTGAAGGGCGCCTTGAGCTCCTACTGGAATGGGATCTGTTTGGTGTTTCAATGCTGTGGGGCTGATAATACACCCCATTACCAGTGTGCGACAGGTCCCCCCCGCTTTATCATTCCCACACTGTTACAGGTTGATCCATGTATCTATTCCCAGAACATTAGTCCCACACTGTGACAAGTTAAACATTCTCAATCCTCAGGATACAGGGGTGACAGTTCTGCACCCCACTTATCCTGACAAACGTGTACTCCGTCTTATTTCTGTTATACCAAGTTTTCAACCATCTATTCCCTCTGCTTGGTGGGCACTTAAGGAGCTTTCATTGCTAAAGAATAACATATCCATACGGCATGACATTAATTCTGGGGCTTGCATAACCAGCTCCCCAAGATGGACAGTGGCATTTGTTTCAGACGTTCCTTTACACAAAGGAACATCTAAAACCATAATGGTATACTAGAAATGCCATTCCTTATTCTTTAGACTTCTTTATCAGCGAACGGTTCAGTGATTTCCCAGCTTCTCACCAGCAGAGCGTACCGAGCACGTGCAGTGCCACGGACACTCAGAAGATGGTCTAACAGGATCAGAAGAAGGGGAGCTGCTGCTGTGTGCAACTTTAAAAGCCTGGATCATTACACTTACAGAGCTGTGGAACCTCTGGGCTGGGGCAGTGGGTTCAGTATATTACAGACAGCTTTTCTACCCATATTCTTAAGTGTTTAGTTCTCCTTTAATGCTTGTTATTCAGAGTGACAGTCTCTCTCCATCAGTTTTCTCTACAATGACACATTCTCTTAGTTTTCTAAATTCTTCCCGCACCCTGAGCCGACTCAATACCTTGCCCCAAACACAGTACCAGCCCAACCAATTACAACCTGCAAACATGCCAACCCCCCAATCATTTAACAACCTCTTCAGTCACAAAGTCAGAAGCAAGCAACCCTGGCTCAGTTTCGTTTGGAGAACTACAACTCCCAGAATCCCCCTTTAGCTCTGGAATGTGGGAGTGGTAGTTCTGCCCCTGTAGGTCACCAATCCCTGGAGCAAATGAATCAGTCAGAAAGACAGAGGTGCCCCTGGGTACCAGGGAAGGCCTCTCTCATGGGGCCACACTTACAGTTCCTGATGTCCGAGATGAACACGGCCAGCCCCCGCATCCCGTCTCCCTTTGACACGGCCGGCATCTTCCCTGATGTGTGCGGTCCCTTCCCACCCTGGAGCTGAGCTAATCAGATGAGCTTGGGCGGGGGCAGCTATCCTACACCTGGGAGAGGGAAAGCGCCGTCAAGATGGTAGAAAGCCGGGGGAGAGGCTGGAATCAAGGGGCGGCAATGTATGTGTACCCCGGGAACGGGATATTAATGCCCCTAAATAATGTCTGAATGCGCGAAGCAGAAGGGGAGAGAAAAGCAGGGGAACAGCAGGAAATCCGCCGCAGGGGTTGGTCCCGCCTCTCCAACGCAACCATTGGATCGCAGATTTGCTCTCCGCCGATGATTGGTCGAGAGCGACAGTCTATCACGTACGTCAAGAAAAGGCGGAGACAGAAGGGTGTGGCATGGGAAATGACGTCCCCCGTCCAGCTCAGGATTTCAGAATACGCGATTGAGCGCCGGATGCTGTTGAGCTCTGATAGGGCGTACGCAAATAAGTTGGGCGGGACCAATGTTAGGGCCACCCAATGCTTATTAGCCTTCTCACTGAGTAACGGTTCTTATAGACCCCCAAGTAGTATCTTCAGTGCGACCTGATTCACTTGTGGCAGTGCAGCCAATTATGGGCTGACGCCTTTGCTGTAGTGTGGAGGATATATATAATAGTAAAAAAAATATATATACTAGTATGCATGTGTCAGATCACCCTGCAGTCTCTCTATAGTACTTGTAAGGAAAAATATTCCTAACTGGATTTTTGACAGGCTTTCCTCAGAATTGCCTCTGGTGGGGGTCCATACCCTGTTACACCCAAACCAGGCCAGGGATAGAAACATTAGCAACTCCTGAAAATCGTGAGATGGGTGGTAGGTCTGATTGTACCATCCCATTTACCAGTTTGGTTGTACATCTCTGCACTCTTACCTGCTGTATGGAATCCTTCTTAAGGATAGAAGAAGACAACATATTATGTTCTAGGCCAATATTCATTAATTTATTCAGTAATCCTCTGTGCAGTAGTGTATCAAACGCTTTAGCAAAGCCTAAGTAGATCACATCCACTGCCATCCCTGAGTCAAAGTTCCTGCTCACCTCTTCATAGAAGGCAATAAAATAAGTCTGGCAAGAACTACTACACAAAAAAACCATGCTGGCATAAACTCTATTGTGATTTGCAATGTATTCAAGTATATTATCCTTTATAATTATACCCCTTCCAAAAACAAAAGTGATCCATCAAATCCAGGATTTAGAGTTTTGGTGGCACCCCTAGCTGTAAGGCAACCACTAACGTCTACTAAACATGTGAACATGCAAGGCATTTATGCAGTCTTGCCTACCGGGTATTACTATATACTACCAGTTAAATCTCATTAAAACTATGGCCCTGTTCCCTTTTTGCCTAACTTAAAATGTTACTTCACCTTTAGATTAACTTTTAGGATGATGGAGACTGAAATTCTGAGACCATTTGTAATTGGTCTTCATTTTTGTGATTATTTTTTATTGTTTAGCCTTTTGTTCAGCAGCTTTCCTTTTTGTAATGTTGCCAGCTATCTGGTTGCTAGGGCCCAATTTACCCTAGTAACCAGGTAGTGGTTTGAATGAGAGACTGGAAGATGAACAGGAGAGGAGTTGGATAAAATATAAGTAATAAAAAGTAACAATGAAGTCATAGCTGGGGGCAAGCAGGACACTGGGAAAAACACCATATAGAGAAATTGGTTTTTCGCTACTAGGGAATTGAAAGATGGAAAAAGGCAAAAGAAGAAGGCAAATCATTCAAAAACTAAAAAAAATAAAACGGAAGATCAATTGAAAAGTTAATAAACATAATACCTTTTTTTTCTATTGTAACTCCTTTGGGTCAGGGGAGCAGGCAGGGGTGTCACATGGGGGTGGAGAAATGGGTGTAGGGGTGGGGAAGTAGCCAAGAGTTTAGGCGGGGCTGTCCTTATAAGGCAGGGGTCCCCAACCTTTTTTACCCGTGAGCCACATTCAAATGTAAAACGAGTTGCAGAGCAACACAAGTATAAAACATGTTCCTGGGGTGCCAAATAAGGACTGTTATTGGCTATTTGGTAGATCCTATATGGACTGGAAGCCTACAGGATGTTCTGTGAGGCAGTATATCTGGTTTTTATACAACCAAAAATTGCCTACAAGTCAAGAATGAAAAAATATGCACCTACTTTGAGGCCACTGGGAGCAACATCCAAGGGGTTGGAGAGCAACATGTTGCCCCTGAGCCACTGGTTGGGGATCACTGTTATAAGGGGTAATCCGTCAGTGAGGAGGGGGAGGGAAGGGAGGGATTTGTAGGGTATTATTATTGTATTACAAATTGACTGCCAATTACATTGCCTGCAAATGTGTAATTCCGCCCAGCCATAGCTAGTGATTTACTGACTGCGCCAGTCAAATACCCGGGTCAGACTGGGAGAGCAGGGCCCACTAGGGCTTCTGCCTCAGGGGCCCCTGCACCCCGAAAGGCCCCTGCAGCCTTCACCCCCCCCGCAGGGGCCCCCAACACCCTCTGACCCCCGAGTACACCTAAATGAAACTTACCTGTGGCGCATCGGGGGAGGAAGAACAAGAGATTGCGGGAGCACCCCGGGGGGTTCGGGTCTGGGCCACCGGGGGTTTTCCCGGAACCCCAGTCCGACGCTGCAAAAACCGACTGGGTGGTAACCCTAGCTTGGGCACACAGGGCAATGATTTTACACCCCTGCCCCAGGGTATGCACATTACCTTGCTCTAGAAAAGCTAACAGGGGCCATTTACTTACTGCACCACAGTTTCAGACCCACATATTTCCCCGCAGTCAGTTATGTGGTTCTTTTTAAATGTTCCGATACACAGAAAGCATTCAGTCAACATTCCCTATACTTTCTTGTTCGTACTGCTTGCTCTCAGTGATTTATTGTTAATAGCTGAACCACAGTAGTGAATTGTAATAGTCATGTATATTTGCCTTGTCACAGATATGGGTGTGAGGCAAGTGATTACCCAGTCTCTCGTTAGGCTGTGGCCCAGCAGTAAAGCTGACGTTGTGCCGCTGATGGTGCCTGCGTAGGTGTGGAAGTTGCCATGCAGGGCTCCTGGGCTGGCTGTGCATAGGAAATAACTGATAAGCCATTCAGAAAAACAATCGCTTTTGCAACTGAATGGTGAGGTGTGGGGGTCAAATGTCAGTCCATGGCTGTCTACACGCCCATAGGATGAAAAATATTATTGTACAAAACAGGAAACCAGACTCTTCAGCTACAAAGAAAGGGTTCTTGTTTTAAACAAATATTGGATTGAAAGGGGATGCTGACCATTTTGTAGTAGTAGTACTTTACATATGTATATGTGTATATATATATATTATAATTTCAAATTATTCTAAAATACAGGTATGGGATCCCTTATCCGGAAACCCGATATCCAGAAAATTCCGAATTACGGAAAGACCATCTCCCATAGACTCCATTATAAGCAAATAACTCTAAAAATTATTCCCTTTTTCCCTGTAATAATAAAACAGTACCTGTACTTGATCCCAACTAAGATATAATTACCCCTTATTGGGGGCAGAACAGCCCTATTGGGTTTATTTAATGGTTAAATGATTCCCTTTTCCCTGTAATAATAAAACAGTACCTGTACTTGATCCCAACTAAGATATAATTACCCCTTATTGGGGGCAGAACAGCCCTATTGGGTTTATTTAATGGTTAAATGATTCCCTTTTCCCTGTAATAATAAAACAGTACCTGTACTTGATCCCAACTAAGATATAATTACCCCTTATTGGGGGCAGAACAGCCCTATTGGGTTTATTTAATGGTTAAATGATTCCCTTTTCCCTGTAATAATAAAACAGTACCTGTACTTGATCCCAACTAAGATATAATTACCCCTTATTGGGGGCAGAACAGCCCTATTGGGTTTATTTCATGGTTAAATGATTCCCTTTTCTCTGTAATAATAAAACAGTACCTGTACTTGATCCCAACTAAGATATAATTACCCCTTATTGGGGGCAGAACAGTCCTATTGGGTTTATTCCCACACCTTGTGTCTCAAACCTTTCTCCTTGTAGATTGTAAGCTCTTTTGGGCAGGGCCCTCTTCACCTCTTGTATCGGTTATTGATTGCTTTATATGTTACTCTGTATGTCCAATGTATGAAACCCACCTATTGTACAGCGCTGCAGAATATGTTGGCGCTTTATAAATAAATGTTAATAATAATAATAATAATATTTACTGGTTAAATGATTCCCTTTTCTCTGTAATAATAAAACAGTACCTGTACTTGATCCCAACTAAGATATAATTACCCCTTATTGGGGGCAGAACAGCCCTATTGGGTTTATAGATATACTGAGATATAATAAATCCTTATTGAAGGCAAAATAAGCATATTGGCTTAAATTACAGTTTAAATAATGTTTTTAACAGCCTTTAGTTTTGGAGATCCAAAGTACAGAAAGATCCCCCAGGTCCCGAGCATTCTGGATAACAGATCACATAGCTGTACTCCACTTTAATACGTAATTCTAGTTTATTGCGTTAGTGACTGCAAAATTCAGACAGTTGTTTAAATGCCTAGAAAATAAAGCTAAGCAATAAAAATGTGGATTGTTTACAGATCATTATAATTATATGTATTTATGAGGCACGAACATTCTCGGCAGTGCTGTACATACACATGGATCCCTATACATTGTAAGCCTAATATAATCTCTTCAAATGAGCTTTCTCATTTCTCTGATGATTTTATACTTTTCTAAAAAAAAAAGTCTGGGCATTCCCTTACCCTGCAAAGTTTCACATGTTCTTTTAAAGTACCCCTCTACCGCCCAGCTTCAAAAAAGCTTAAGTTGTGTTTGGGTGGAGTTACCCTTTAATGTAAATATGATACCATCAACCCCACTCAAATGGTTTATACTTTGGTAAGAAAAGCAAATTCCCTACCCAAAATATCTGAGCAATAAATGAAATTCTGAGGGAATCATGTTAAAGCTTTAGACTGCAGAAGAGTGACCGTAAAGGAAATCAGCAATTAGATTTGAAAGGCCACCTAAAAGTTAGGAAACAAAAGCAAAGATCTGATTGGTTGCCATGGGCAACATCACTGGTGATCTTTGTCTCCAATGTTAATAAATACACCCCTTTTTTGTATAGGGCTGCAACAAACAAACATATAGCCCAAGCTCAAGGGCCCTCAAGGAGAGTGTTATTGGTGCTATGTTGCTTTCACTCTCCACTATCTCCACCCATACTTTGACCCAAATGAGAAGGGTAATAGATTAGAAGTGGAAAACTAAATACTAAAGCCTGGGTGGCACAATCCTTGTCAGTAGCGTAACTTGAGCATCACATGTCTTGGGGCAAAATTTGCACCCTGTCCCCCACTTGTACTGCACCACCCCTCCTCCTTACTGACTGAGCCGCTACAGCCGAACTGATGGTGTCCCAGGGGGGTGGGCCCAGGTGGAGTCACACCCCATGGAGCTACATTTATCTTGAAAGCACTTCTAGAAGGTATTTTACATAAAATTACAACTTCCATGGAATATTATATGTGCCATTGGCCCTAGGATACAAGGAATTACCCTCCCTAAACACAAAATTCACCCTTCGTCACTAGAACATTTTGGGGTCACACACAGATAGGCATTCTAAAATAGTTTTTCTGTTCTATAAGAACGGGAACAAGGTAGACTAAATGACAGCAATGGTGACTGGGCTGGAAGTGAGAGAAGGTCAGGGTGACAAGTCCCCCTGCAATGACTGCCAGTAGGCGCAGCAGGAAACAGAGGCAGTCAATGAGAGCTGATAAAGGGCTATAATATCATTAACTGCTGCCTGATCTCCTGACTCGTGTACTCACAGAACATATTAGCAGCCAGCGCTGGTCATTATTTATCTGTAAATGGCCACTAAAATGTTCACGTATATATTCCGTACAAAATAGCATAGTATATATCGTAGCCAAGTATTCAATATTTTCAGCAGAGAGACCAACCATCAGTGCCCAAATCAAACTCTGCTGCCTGTTACTGGCTATAATATTAACTGCCTAGTACTGCTTGTGATTGGCCCAAACACTCCATTTCTGGATGTGGGTTTATATGCAGGTTGTGGGCGGTGGGTCTGGTTGCAGGCCTTATCTATATTTTATATTATCTATATTTTACTTCTTTAAAGGAGAAGGAAAGGTAAAAACTAAGTAAGCTTTATCAGAAAGGACTATGTAAATACAGCCATAAGCACTCACAGAGTCCTCTGTCAAAAGAAACAGGATTTTTTGTCTCTTTGTTTTCCTGTGCCAGAGACACACAGCTCTCTGCTCTCTCCTGCTCCCCCCTCCCTCAAGAATGCTAAGAACTCCCTCCTCCCCTTAGGAATGTGGATCTGAGCCAATCAGCAGGAAGCTTCTTCATAGTCTTACTAACTCAGCATGTACACCGGTCTTGGTGCAGAAGTGAGGCATTATGGGAACTTTCTTTACAGAGCTAAGCGTTTTATTTTCTCTGAACAGGAGAAATATGGGGAGACTTATTGAGATAACTGAAGCTATGCCTGCAGCTTGAGATTAACTCTTTATTAGCCTTTCCTTCTCCTTTAAACTTTTTCTACCTCGCCCTTCTGATGTCACTTCTGGTTTGCAGCAACAGCACTTCCTGTTAATGGTGGCTAGCAGGTTGCGGATAAGGCAGTTGCATGTTGGGAAGTGGGTCCAAGCAAGCAAAAATGCAGGTTGTGGGCTGGGGTCTGGGTCGGGTTATAAAAACTGGTTCCGTGCAGGACTCTAGCTTTCTCTGCCACTTTGCTGCTGGTTGAGAATACACCATATGCCACTGCCCTAAGCAGCCCATACACAATCTGATACAAATTGCCAACTTGACCATTGAATTGGCAGCTTATTGGCTCATTTATAGAGCAAAAATGACTGCTTGCCCAACCAATATCACTGTATCAGGCCAATGATGAGCTCTTCTGATGGATCTGCATAAACCCCTATTATGATCTGATCTCTGACCCTGGTCAAATTAACCAAAATTCTTTCATGGTTTGGCAAGCTTATAAAGCAAATAAAGCACACAAGCAATTTTTAAATTTTAAATATTGGCTTTTATTTGCCCTCAAGTCCTTCCCAAGTTTAAATTGCATTGATAATGGCTTGAACAACGACAACAAAACAAATACAATTCCTTAACAAAAGAAATGCAAATGACACCAAAAGCAAATGGAATATTGTATAGTAACAAAAGTGATTGTACTTGGAAAGAAGAAAGAAACAACAGTATATAGTAACATTGTGCCACTGTTGGCACCAGCGTGCCTGTCAGTATTCTGCTGGCAATTCCATAACCTTTACCATTCTGCCTGCCCCACTATGGAGGAGCAGGTACCACTACAGAAATGAATTGGTCTGAATTACACAAGAGGCTTTGGTCAGATTCAGTCAATGTGAGAACACCCAGCCCTAAGTGGCCCAATTTTGCTTTTTAAAGGTCTATCTATAAATGCCTGCTGCTTGGTAACATTCCGCTCTTAGAGACCCTGACACCCACAAACCCTATGGGCTATCATACAGCTCTTTGCAAGGTGCCTAAATGTTTTATATATTTCTTATATAACCCTTTTTGGTGGCACATTTCTCCTTGGTTTCAACCATGGCCCAGTCAAGGAAATTCTAGGGAATGTAGGCTTTCAATGGTAAATGGTGAAAACTTTGAAGAAATAAATATCAATCTAAGTATGTGCTGGTAGGTCCTACAGGCCCTCTCCCACCCTTAGTGAATTTATATGCATAGCACATATAAATGCACTAAAGATTGATTGATATTTATTTCTTCAAAGCTTTCATCCCTCTCTTTTCTACCAGTCCAAACGAACTGCCATAAAAAGCACAGATTAGATTGACTACTTGTTATTCAAACTACATACGGGTGGCACCCCCCTCCAATATTCACTTTTAAACAGTACAGCATGAAGGGATATAGAACACAATGGGTAACCAACTCATATCTTACATTTCTTAGGCTTGGAGTCTGCCTGTGCAGCCCTGTATTAAGTATATTTCGTAACTATCTGTTATTTAAGGGGGTGAGTGTTCTTTCAAGTTGATACAAACTGCATTGGCACCATTGAAATCTATATCTCACATGTTAAAAAGAAAAGAAAATGTTGAAATCACCGGGGTGTTACCAGAATTTTGACCCCCCCAAGTGATTGTATTTACTTACCTGATACTCTAGGCTGGTGCTAGTGTTAGCAGAAAACTGCCCCAGACTGGGGCAGGAGCACCGGCCCAGGGTATCAGGTAAGTAAATACAATCACTGGGGGAGGGGGGGTGCCTAACTTTTGTTCCATACAGAAACCAGCAAGCACCTTGCAGCTGAAAAACCAATGTACTAAGAGCTGTATGTGCTAAATTTTCCCATGTGTCCCAGGGTCTCTAACATCAAGTCAAGTCATGTTCTTTTCTTCCGTCACAGATACTCCTCCTGCATATATTACCAGTAAATATAAAATGGAAATATACTACAGATGGTTTAAAGCATATACTGTTACAGAAAATGCCAAGGTTAAGGCTTCCCTAACGACCTATATACAGACTGCATGGAAATATAAAAACTAGAATGATTTGTTTTGTGTTTGTTTCAGACATAGTAAAAATAATGGACTCTAAGAAACTATACACATAAGGGTATATATACCTACCTTCAAAGTGTGGCTTGTTAGACAGGGTGCATGTACAGCAGGTATTGTGGAGAACAGATTGTTGCTGGATTGTAGCCATGTTTAAAAAATTAGCTTTGATCATCTCCCATTCAATGAGCATGGTTTGGGCTGTAGCCACACACACCCAGCCTCTCCAGTGGATACAGCTCAGAGCTTGGACCAGAGGTTCGGCCACCAACCAAATAAACTGTCACAAGATAACAAAAGACCAGCAGAGCAATTTCATGACAGGGTGCGAACCCCTTGCGTGGTTTATGTAATGAAAAGCAATGTTTTTGGGGGGCATTCCCCATCGTTAGGCATTTAGGCCAGTGAGTGAAACACTATTTTAAACAATTAATGTAGTGCAATACACAATAAAACCAGTGAACAGAGCATTTCTCTGAAATTCCACCGTGATGAAAATGGGGTTAAACCACATTTTAAACAAAAGTCCCAGAAATCCAAAATCTATTTGAATACACACGAATCTTTATTTAAGCACAAAAGCTGTAAAGCAAAGGCAAAACCTCTGGGGATATAAAGCGACAATGAAATGAAACATTTTGCAGCCATTAATGGACCATTAGTATTGGAATACTCTGTTTACTGGTTTCGTGGTATATTGCACTCTATTATTTATGCAACATGAAAACCTGACAAAAGGTGTGTCTCTGACACGTTTCATTTTTACTAGATAAACCACACAAGGGTATAGGCTAATGTCCGAAGGAGCAATTTAGTTGCCTGTGATAGATCTCTGCTACCAAGGGCGACTAACCACTCCAAATTGCCTTTCCATCAGCAACAATAGGAATCGCCAGTGGAAAGGCCTACTCATCACTTTGGTTTTCTGAAGTCGCGCTAAATAGCAGAGATCGGACATTAGCCTTATGCTGGCCATAAACAAGAAGATCTGCTCATTTGGCAAGATCGCCAAATGAGTGAAGCTTGCTCTGAAATGTCTATCTTGAGGTGCAATATGGGGCCAATTTGATCATTTGGTCCTCAGGCCAAATGATCAGATCACAGCACTGTAACTACATGCTGTTGGGGCGAGAACTGCAACAACGAGCTGATGCAGTCCTCACCCTGATTGGTTTTTTAAACCTGCTTGAATGATATATGGCTGATTTTGGTCCATGTAGGCCACCTTTACCCTGCATGCAATTGCTCTGCTGTGACAGCCTTTTGCTTAATTTGTGACTGAGCATAGTCTGGAAACATGCACCCTCATCCACACAGACACTGCACTTTGAATGTAGGTGCAAACCCCATTTAAGGGGTAGTTCACCTCACGGCTACTGCCAAACGGAGCTTATTTTCGGCCTGCGTATCAACCCCATCTCACAGTAGCCTTAGGCTAATGTCAGAAGAGATAGCACCTTGGCTTCTCCTCACTTGCATATTTGTTGCAGGCGGAGACAAGCCAATGTGCTCCCCTCTGCACTGCCATGTCTCTGCACTGAAAGTACAATGTGGAACGGATATGGGTGCGCAAAAGCAAAAGTATGCATATTCTCACAGATATCCGTCTATGCATCTACACACAGTCCTCTGCTGTGGATTTGGCATAGCTATGTGTACAATTAATGCACAAATAATATGTAGCAAAGTCTAATTAGCGTGCTAGCAGATATGCCATGAGCAGAAATGGTAAGCCACAGAGGAAGAAAAAATTGCTGTATACTGGAATAGGTATATTTGTGTGAACCCAAAACCATTGCTGAAAGAGGAAAATAATAATAGGAAAATAAAACGCTATCTTAGGATACAAATTAAAACCAGAGCAGAAATACAATAAAAGTAGCTTACACTGTACTGGATACTGCCAATGGGGGGAAAAAACAGCAGTGCAACACTAGCAAAAACCTGGCACTTTCCAACTAATATCACCCAACTAAATGAAAACAATATTAAACAAGTTTAGCTATCAGCTAGGCTCTGGTAACTATGCAATACAGAAGCCAACAAAAGAAACTGCAGCAGAAAAATAAAACAGTTTTACAAATAAATTCTCAATGGCAAAAACATGAATGTGCGTAAGGGATCATTCACATTTGGCAAGTATCAAATGCTTGGAAAAATTGCATTGCTTTACTAAACACGTCAATATATTAAGCTCTTAAAAAACTGCACAGAACTATGTAAGGCACCAACACACAAGAGGAACACATTCGTTCTCTCACCACTAAAAGGACCACCAAATATGCAGCCCCACCCTGTTAGGATCTGTACATGACACAGGACAGGACTGAAAATTTGTCATCCAATCTGTGACCCGTCAGCAGCTGAACTGCAACTCCCAGAATCCAGCCGGCATTTAGCTGTTAAGGACGTTGGGAGGTGTAGGGATATAGGGTCGCAGGTTGGACATCAAGGTGTTCAGATGTATTAGAGCAGTTGCCTTAGAGGCAATGGTTCCTTTTAGACTTTTTGTAAAACACTTTTCCCCGCACGAGACTAGGTATTTGACTGCTCTCTTATGATTGTACGTCTACATTCATGAAAGTAGTGTATGTGCGTGTTTACTCGTGTGAGGCAGTGCTGTTCATGCAGTATATACATATTTTTTGTGTGTGTGTGTGTGCCTTTCAGGCTAAAGAAAACAACAAGATGGTCCCTGTATTTGCTTTGGGTTTACGTGTTGTATTGCTTCCAGTTCCAGGAGTACTTCACGGATGCTTTACTCTAGGTGAACTGGAGAGGTGACAGCATATTCGAGAATCAGTGCAGCTTAAACAAGGCTAAAATGTCACGCAGTGCTCCTTGAATGTGCTTTCCAAACCGGTGAGAATCCTGCAAAAAGTTTATTTAAGATAAAATAAAAGTTAGTGTTAAAGAAAAAAAGGACTGCATATTTGTTAATCGTCAGTTGTCCCCAAAATTCCCACCTCCTACAAAAAAAAGGTAGGGAGACTCACTGTTTCATGGCTGGAGAATTTGCTGGATATATGGAAATTAATAAGATTTTCACCAACGATAATGTAGGAGACTCCATAACCATCATCAGCCACCTAAATAAGGGGAAGCAGTATAATCAAAAAATTTACAAAAAAAAAATAGCAAATACAAAGCGGCACACTGGTTATTATTCATACAGCACATGGGGCAGAAATCCAATGGTATAAATACTGAGATTAACTGGCCCCCTGCATGGTTCGCACCTCAGATTCAGGCTGTATTGTTTAAACATGTAATCCCCAGTACTGTTCACACCATTTAGTCCCTGTATTGTTCACAGCTCAAGCTCAGACTGTAAGCACCTACATTGTTCACCTGTTCACACCTCCAACAGACTTTAGGAGCAGTGCCAGCATTGTGTCACTGTATGTATTGCCTGCCCTATGTGTGCCATACTCTGCCTACCCTATGCTGCCTGTGTGCCATACGCTGCCTGCCCTATGCTACCTGTGTGTACCATACTCTGCCTGCCCTATGATGCCTGTGTGTGCCATACTCTGCCTGCCCTATGCTGCCTGTTTGAGCCTTACTCTGCCTGCCCTATGCTGCCTGTGTGTGCCATACTCTGCCTGCCCTATGCTGCCTGTTTATGCTATACTCTGCCTGCCCTATGCTGCCTGTGTGCGACATACTCTGCCTGCCCTATGCTGCCTGTGTGTGCCATACTCTGCCTGCACTATGCTGCCTGTCTGTTTCATACTCTGCCTGCCCTATGCTGCCTGTGGGAGGTAATCCTGGCAGGGGTTTGTTCTGCGAATTTGTTAGCATTTGGAAATAGTTATTATGTGGTCCCTAAGGTGTGTAATTATGTGCTGGAGGTTGTGGTGTTATCCACAGGGGAGGCATATGGATTTAAGGGTGTGTCTTAATAAGACATAAAAACTTCTTTCACATATAAATGAAGGGTGATATCCATGGATTGAGCACCAACCATTTGGGGTTTTGCTGCGCTACCACCATTAGTATGGGTATGGTCTTAAAAGCTCTTGTGATAACATGGGTGCGGGTTAAAGTGGGTGTGGTTTAAAAAAAGGGGAGGGGTCAGAACTGGCTTCCATTATCAGCCCTCCACCATGTAGGCGAATTTGTTAGCATTTGGAAATAGTTATTATGTGGTCCCTAAGGTGTGTAATTATGTGCTGGAGGTTGTGGTGTTATCCACAGGGGAGGCATATGGATTTAAGGGTGTGTCTTAATAAGACATAAAAACTTCTTTCACATATAAATGAAGGGTGATATCCATGGATTGAGCACCAACCATTTGGGGTTTTGCTGCGCTACCACCATTAGTATGGGTATGGTCTTAAAAGCTCTTGTGATAACATGGGTGCGGGTTAAAGTGGGTGTGGTTTAAAAAAAGGGGAGGGGTCAGAACTGGCTTCCATTATCAGCCCTCCACCATGTAGGCCAGAAAAATTCCAGCCCTCTGTACCACTGAAGTTGGACAGCACTTATCTACAATATAACAGCACAGGCTATATTTTGAGTTGGAGATAAAAGGATTGTTTGAAATGGGAACAAATCATTATAGGCAAATGGCAGACTTAACTAGCTCTATCTTTCATTAGCTGCCTACTCTAGACCAGTCCAAATCCCCAATGAAAAGGTGTAATATCACATGCATATTATACAGAACTATAGTAGAAAGCACTTTAAATAACACTTACAGGTCCAAAGCCGCCGCCACATGACACATACTCTGGGTGGTTTACCAAGTCAAACAGTTCCACTTGCTGAATAGGGGTCTGACTAGTAGAGAGGCGCCAGGGTTCAGAAAGCACCTATATTCAAGAGAGGCCATTTTTATTTAAAATTGTTTTATAATTATCAAAACGATTTAACGCTGAAAGGGTATAAACATAAAATATGGGAGATAAGTCACTTTACTTATAGTAAGATATAGCCACTATAGCTCATTACAAACATATCTACCTCTTTCAGGAAAGGTGAATCCACCCCAAGGTACTTGGATACAACATACAGACAGAAAAGATGCCGATCAATTCCACCTCCAGTCATGGCATGACGGTAAAGCATCTGGTGTTTCTCAGCTGCGAGTCGAAAAAGCTTCAATCTTTCCTCATTCTGCAGACAAAAACACTAGAGTTTGTTTTTTTAATCTCCTTGATGGTGTAAAATCAACTAGTTGTGTTACACTGAGTGGCCAATAGCACACGTAGGATTTAAAGGAAAAAAGATGGTGAGCTAACAGTGTCAATGGACAGTGCATTGTGTAGCTCATGTTAAGTTACTACTACTACTCAGTGATCCAACAGCTCTGGGTTCCGTTAATCCTTTTTAGGCTAATGTCCCGCAGTAGCAGAGATTTATCGTGGGCAACTAAAGGCTGCCATACAAGCTAAGATCCACTTGGCGATCTTCTCCCGATATCCCCACCTACGGGTGGGGGATATCAGGCTAATTCGGTTGTTTGGCCCTTTGGCCAAACGACAGAATTATAAAACAACAAGAATAGGCGCAGTCGGTTCGGGGACCGCACCAATGTGCCAATGCGGTCCTCGATCCAACTCATTTTGAAACTTGCCTGATCGAGATCTGCCCAATTTCAGGCCAGATGTCGGTCAGACAGGCCCTTAGTGCCCATACACGGGCAGATAAGCTGCTGAATCAGTCTAAGGGATCAATATCGGCAGCTAGAATCGGCCCGTGTATGGCCGTGTACTGGACCTTTAAAAATCAAAATCAATTGCATGTGCATTTGTAAGCATATTCACTTTAAGTTGATGCATAAAATATCCGCTGCTTTGCTTCAGGAACATTAAAACAAACCATGTGAAGCACTTCATGCAGCAAGTACAGGGTCAATAAGATATTTAAAATCCACAATTAAAAAGTACACAGATGAACTTGGAGGTGGGGCAAAGCAATATGATCCTGGTTACACAGATTGTTGAATAAGGGCTGAAATGATAATAAATATGGCCACTCACGGTCTGAGATGGATTCATCATTGCCTTTACAAACTGAGAGGATTCCACTGTACACGAGCGCACAGTTTCTGTCCTTCCCTCTCGGAAAAGTCGGGTCATGGATGCTTCGTAGGTTAGACAGAACTTTCCCTTGTCCTTAAAAGGAAGGAAACCATAAAAAACTAGTCCAAAACACTATATTGCTATAGTTTGCCCCTTTTTTTCAGCTGCAAGCCTGAGTCACATATTAGATGATACAGGTATGGGATCCATTTTCCGGAAACCGTTATCTAGAAAGCTCTGAATTTCAGGAAGGCCATCTCCCTTTTACACCACTTTAAGGACAAAATTCAGTTTCATAAAAATTATTCTTTTTCTCTGTAATAATAAAACAGTACAGGTATCAAACCCCTTATTCGGAAACCCATTATCCAGAAAGTTCTGAACTAAGGAAAGGCCATCTCCCATAGACTCCATTTTAAGAAAATAATTCACATTTTTAAAAAAAGGGTTTCCTGGTTCTCTGTAATAATAAAACAGTACCTTGTACTTGATCCCAACTAAGATATAATTACCCCTTATTGGGGCAGAACAGCCCTATTGGGTTTATTTCATGGTTAAATGATTCCCTTTTCTCTGTAATAATAAAACAGTACCTTGTACTTGATCCCAACTAAGATATAATGAATCCTTATTGGGGGCAGAACAGTCCTATTGGGTTTATTTAATGGTTAAATTATTCCCTTTTCTCTGTAATAATAAAACAGTACCTGTACTTGATCCCAACTAAGATATAATGAATCCTTATTGGGGCAGAACAGCCCTATTGGGTTTATTTCATGGTTAAATTATTCCCTTTTCTCTGTAATAATAAAACAGTACCTGTACTTGATCCCAACTAAGATATAATTACCCCTTATTGGGGGCAGAACAGCCCTATTGGGTTTATTTAATGGTTAAATGATTCCCTTTTCTCTGTAATAATAAAACAGTACCTGTACTTGATCCCAACTAAGATATAATTACCCCTTATTGGGGGCAGAACAGCCCTATTGGGTTTATTTCATGGTTAAATGATTCCCTTTTCTCTGTAATAATAAAACAGTACCTTGTACTTCACCCCAACTAAGACAATATTACCCCTTTATTGGAGCCAAAACAACTCTAGTAGGTTTAATTACTGTTTAAATTAATTTTTTTTTAGCAAACTTAAGGTAGGAGAATTACGGAAAGACCCCTTATCCGGAAAACCCCAGGTCCCAAGCATTCTGGATAACAGGTCACATACCTGTACCATGTATTTAATCCCTACTAAGATAAACTTAAACCTTTTCGGAGGCAAAACAATACTACCAGGTTTATTAAATGTTTAATTTGATTTTTCCAAATAATGGAAAGACCCCTTATCCGGAAAACCCCAGATCCCATACCTGTAATACAAAGCATAAGAATTGTCAACTCAAAATAAAAGCCCTCAGTATGTAGTCTTTGTCCCTGTTTGATACCATGCAATGGGCCAGTAATGCTACAGCCTCAGATTTTCCCAGCTATATAATGCAATTTTTAACTGGTGGCTAGTTCTTAATATTTCATTGAAAAACTATGAAAATTAACTAATAAAGGGGCAGAGTGGTGTAGTGGAAACACATGTTACTCACCCTGTAGTGTGCAAGTTGTAGCGCTATTTGGATGAAGGCATCAGGGCTGGTCCTGCACTTTTTTATTAAGCCTTTGCCAAACTCTTTAAAGGGAAATGTGTGGAAATCAACATCATCTGCTAAGGCCTGGGCAACAGCCAGGGAGCTCTGAATGACTTCTTGGCACTAAAAAAAACAAGAAACAGAAATCCCTGTTAATATTTTTGACACATTTTATGAATAATTTAACATCCCCAAACATTCACCTAATTTTCTAAATTCAATATTGTAAACAAGAAGGCATTTGCTCCAACACAGCACCTCATAGTGATTCATTGTAGTGCTGTACTATCTTTGGCTCTCTGGCTTTTGTTAAACTAAAATTCCAACCTTCCTCTGATCCAGCAAAGCAGAGACATGTGGTTCATTAGCAAAAGGTAAGCAAATGTTTATTTCTTTAGCTGTAATGCTGGTAAGTGGGCAACCAGTTTCTTTGAGATGGAGCCAGCAATACACAATGGAACTACTTTCAGATAAACTATTGTTTCTCCTATTCAATTTTATTGATGTTGCAAAAAACAAAACAGAATTGGGTTTCTCCTGCTTGGGTGCTATTCTCATGCCTGTCACTAGGTGGGGGACGTTTAGCAATGAAAACTATTTCTCAATTAGTTTTGATCTATACCATGCTGAAATTTACTCTGGCCCTCAGGAAATCTGCTTTCTGGAAGGGAAAGGAAGGGGTCAGTGGTGTCAGAAATAATTGCCTCTTATTGTATTTAATATAGTTTTAACTTCCTCTTACTGTATTTAATGTATTAGAGGCTAAAGTTCCCACTGCCTCTCACTGTATTTAATGTATTTTGGCTGCCTCTACATCTGCCCCTCACCGTATAATGTATTTACTATCTGGAGTTTATAGGTCAATCTACCATTATTTACAGGTGCATATTATGTGTATATATCTATATATTCTTTACTGAACAAGCGTATTTAGGCTAATAGCATATAAGGCAGTTTTTCCACAGTGTATTTTAGCTTGTAGAGAAATGCCCAAAGCCACCATAAAGTAATGCGAGACAGTATAGGTAGATTTGCCCATTAACCCATTTGCTAAAATTCAGGATGGTACAAGCAGTGCTATCAGCCCAAAACAGAAAACATGGAGGTGCTATCAGTTCCCAGAATCCTTCAGCAGGTGTCAGGGAGCTGTTATCTTGTTACCTGCCCATTGTTCTGCTGAGGGGAAAGGGAGGGGGTTGATATCACTCCAGTTTGCAGTGCAGTAGTAAAAAGAGACTCAAGTTTATCAGAGCACAAGTCACATGACTGAAGGCACCTGGGAAACAAAGAATCACTCTAGCCCCATTAAAATAGCTAAATATAATACACAAGCCAACCAGGTACAATGTCTCACGGATAGGGCTACAAGCCAAACGGGTGGATACTACACAAGGAGCCATACACAGCATGACCACCCTTTAATTGATCTGCTCATTTGGGCTCAGGACAGCAGGAAGTGAAGAGAGGAGCTGCAGTTCCTCTTCCCTTCTTAAATTGCTAATGCAGTAGATGTGGTGCATCAGTTAATACAATTTTTTAAACAGGCTAGTTGGCAAACTGACCCCCATCCATAATCCATGGATACTGTGGGGCCAACATACACACACCAAAAATGTTATTGTTATGTTTATGGCCACAGACATGTGCTCCCCATTGCGTGGAATTACAGATCAGATTTACTTCTAGAGGAGCAGATAAGAGCCAAGGGGTGTTAAACTTCCTTTTTCAGGTTGCTGTGATTACAACTTGCACCATCCTGATGGGCACAGCGGCAAGCTAAGGATCATTAGAATTGTAATCTGTAGTACCCTGCAGGATACCAGTCTGACAACCCTGCAATACAACTGGAAAGCAGAATAAAATGCTAAATACCCACCTCCTCAGAGATTTCCCATTGTAGCCTTTGGGGAACTGGCAAATTGGAATCCACTTGACCCTTACAGTTCCCTTCCTCATTGTAGCCAAGCTGAAAGCAATCTGTAGCTAATACAAACTAAATACAATAAAACAGGGATATTTATGGTTAGTACAAACAAAAATACATATTAGGAAATGAGGTTAAGGATAGCAAGCCTCCAATTGTCAGTAATAATGATATAATACCTCCCACATATGTCCAACAATGGGTGCATCTGCCCAGGAATGTTCAGCATTCAGTCCTATTTTTCCATTCTTGAAAACAATAAAAGTAAAGGACTTATCAAACCACCTGAAAGAATAAGAACATGGATTACTTTACTGCCCAGTAAATCCTAAAAAGGTCCTCTCTCTGCCTGACAGTAAGGGCGAAGACAGACAGGGCGATTAGTTTCCATGATTTTTAAAAACCCCAGTTGCCGAGACTAATTTCCATTCACAAGTATACAAGTCGCTGTGTTTAAATTGTACCGTGTGGGACTAGTCGCCGGGAATTTTGCATTGGGTGATTAGTCACCGCAACCACTGTCCCCCCAACAAATGCTTCTACCTACTGGTGCAGTATATGTTGAGGGGAGGGGCAAAGTCTGCTCTCCTAATTAAAAAATGATACTGACACTGTTACTAATCTATCTACCTTGCAAAGACCAAACATAGAGTAGCTTCAGTTTCCCTGTTTATAATATATTCTATCTATTTATTTGGTTTTTACTAACAGGATTAGAGGAAAATGTGACATGTTGCAGCTTACATATATTTCACATATATTTAGACATGAGGTGCAAAACACAGCGTCACAGTCCAGTCCTTACCAGGACCCCACTGCAGCCTGTATCCCCTGTCGCTTTCTATCATTGCTTTCAAGGGGGTATAGCTGCAGGCAGGTCCAGACTCGGACTCAAAATAGGCCCTAGCATTTCAGATACACAGAGGCCCAAACAGCCCAAAAAATATTGACTATGGCATCTTACAGAAGCCCCTCTGGCATTAGCCAGAACCAACAGATTGCCAGCACAGGCCTGGCTACAGGTCCAAAATGGAGCACAGAGACCTACACCAATTCTCCAAGTGTGGAAGGCAGGAAGCACTTTGCACACTGCATCAGAGGCCATAAATAACGATTCTAGTCTTTTAATTTAACCACATTATATATTTTAATGCACTGATGGGAAAATAGTAGCAATGCATTTAGTGCCAACCCACAGGTTATTAACCATTGGTTTATTGTTTTGTTGATGACATCTAATTAGGCTATTTATGTAAGGATCAAAGGAAGCGACAGTTACAAGGAATGTTTATTTATGGGAGGAACAGGAGTGACAATGACAAACCAACTCAGCCTGAGGGAAAATACAACCTGAAATAAACAATATGCACAGGTGGTAGTAAAATGACCTAACAAAGTTATGTCCTGCTTGTCCTGTACCTAAGGCAATATACACTCAAGATAGGACAACCACCTGTTTTGACCAGTGCTTCCCAGAATATTCCAGAATATTCTGCTAAAGCAATGTCAAACTGTTTTTGGAACTTTCCAATTACATTCTAACTTATGTACAGGCCCTCAAAGGGTGGTTTACCTTTAAAGCAAAACTATACCCCCAACCAATATAGGTCTCTATAAATATATATTGCATAAACCCATAAAACCCTGCTTCATCTAAATAAACCATTTTCATAAATATGTACTTTTTTAGTAGTATATGCTATTGGGTACTGCTAAATAGAAAACTGCCATTTTAAGAATTAAGGGCGCCTCCTGAGGGGTATAGATTTCCTTAAATGTAACTTTTAGTATGTTATAGAATGACCAATTCTTAGCAACTTTTCAACTGGTTTTGAAGCTTTCCAATGGGGGACACTGACCCCCAGCAACCAAAAAACTACTGCTCTGTGAGACTACAATTTTATTGTTATCATGGCTTTTTATTACTTATCTTTATATTCAGTCCTTCTCTTGTTTATATTCCAGTTTCTCATTCAAACCACTGCCTGGGTGCTAGGGTAACAGGGACCCTAGCAACCAGATAGCTGCTAAAATTCCAAACTGGAGGACTGATGAAAAAAAAGGTAAATAACTAAAAAAACATTTGGTGAAAACATTTTTTTTGTACATTCAAAGTTTATTTCTGTTTATCCAGCACCTACAAATAAACTATTTTCAATAACAAATGTTTTCTTTCTATATTCCGAATGATTTGACTATTTGACCACTTCCTATGTTACATTTAACTATAGATAACACACAGTAATTGTGCTCCCTACAGCCTAAATTCACCCTGGATGGCTCTGCCCAGGCTACACAGCAGCTTATTAATATAGACTGTAGTAGTGTTTCTAGAGCAACATATTTATATATTGCATACAGTATTTGATGTCACTGGTCATTTACTAGATAGTGAAGGTGCCTTAGTATATTAAAATGTTTAAAACTGTATGTACAACAAATGCATGAGAGAGAGGAGGAGAGAAAGGAAGAGAAAAAAATTACAGAAGAAAAAAAAATGAAGAAAAATGAAATATGAATTTGAGGCTATTCCAACCTGTCGTAGCATTTCCCATGCAGAAGGGATTTCCCGTAAGCATCTAAAGAATTCACTGGATCTTCTGTCCTTAATCCTTCCTCATCGTCTTGTAAAGTGACAAAGAAAGCTGC